>NC_053501.1:33268894-33598060 GCF_905171775.1 Rana temporaria | reverse complement strand
GTTATTAATAGGGTTGTCCCGATACCACTTTTTTGAGACCGAGTACAAGTACGATACTTTTTTTCAAGTACTCTCCAATACCGATTACCCATACTTTTTTTTTATGTCATGTGACAGTGGCATTAAACATTTTACAATTTGGATGATTTTTTATAATTTTTTGTTTGTTTTTTTTACAGTGCTTTCTTCTTCTTTTTTTGGGGGGGGGGGTGAATTGTCAGTGTGTGTTTTTTATTTACATTTTTATTATTTTTTAAAATTCATTTTTTTTTATTGCAATTTATTTTATTTTCTATCAGCCCTGTTGGGGGGTCTTTGGTGAGATATCTCCCCTTATATCTGACATCTCCCCTTTGAGACAGAGAAGGGGACTAAGGACACAGATTCCCCAGTCCCTTTCTCTGCAGTCTCAGCTAAAATGAATGGAGAGAAGCTCCTCACCATTCATAAACTGAAGCATCGTAAACACAGGTAATGATGTTCAGTTATGTTCATTCGGAAAAGGTAGGAGCCGGATTTAGCGGCTCCTACCTCCGCTCTCCATCCTGACAGATCGAGGGGGTGGAGGAGAACATTGAGGGGGTAGAGCAGCACGGAGGGGGTAGAGCAGCACGGAGCGGGACACGGAGCACGGACTGCAGCAAGGAGGGGGACAAGGACCCGGAGGGGAACACACAGCATGGAGGGAGACACGAACCCGGAGGGGGAGAGCAGCACGGAGGAGGCTTTGTGGGGACTTACAAGCACTGCTGTATAACTTTAAAGCAGCTGAAAAGGGGGCAGATCAGTGCTTGCAACTCCCCTGCCGCACCGATCACCCTGACTGCCCAGGAATCGGGTGAAGCATCGGCGCATTTCCCTGAGTACAAGTACCTGGGGAAATGCTTGGTATCAGTACCAATACCTATACTAGTATAGGTATCGGGACAACCCTAGTTATTACCCTCCATTACTTGATCTAACACAAGGGAAAAAAAAGTTGTGCCTATAGTTCTACTTTAAAGTAGAACTATGGACCAAATAAAAACATATATGAAGTAGTCTATCGCGGACCTTAACATAGCAGTCTTTATGATAGCCCGTCCCGGGAGGCCGTCATATGATGCCTTCCCGTGCTCGCGCTGCCTGCATACCATCTGCGGGGCGCATCAGCGAATATCTGTAATTGTGTGTCCTTCGGATGCAGCTGATCACAGAACGGGGTAAAGAGACAATAATGTCGACTCTTCACCACATGATCAGCTGTGTCCAATTGCAGATGGTCACTTATGCAAACAGGATTTGCCAGTGTGTCAGCAACCATCCCCTTGCACGTGGGGAGAGCTGAAAAACCAGCAAATCCACACAAGTGACATCTGCACTGACAACCAGGGCACTAATCTTCAGTGATCTGATGATCAGTGCAGCTCCAATAGTACTGCCAATCTGTCACCAGTGCTACCAATCAGTGCCCTTTAGTGCTGCCTGTTAGTGATGCCTAGCAGTGTCATCAGTGCAGCCTCATCAGTGCACCATATCAGTGACCATCAGTGCAGCCTCGTCAGTGCACATCAGTGAAGGAGAAAAATTACTTATTTATTACTTCACATTTTTTGCTCTTTTTTAATTTTTTTTAGCAAAAAATAAAAAACCCAGTGATGGTTAAATACAACCAAAATAAAGCTCTATCTGTCTAAAAAAAAAAATATATATAAAAACTTTAGTTTGGGTACAGTGTTGCATGACCGTGCAACTGTCATTCATACTGCAACAGCACTGAAAGATGAAACCCTCTCTATTTGTCCTGTTGGCTATTCTCACCCAAAAAGGAAATTCATATTTATCAGTTGTCCCCAGAACAGGAGTACTGTGCTGTCATGGACATGCAATAATGTCTGGCAGCTTACCTTCTCCTCATGTGTCCATTAGAGGCCTGACTCTTCTGGCTGATTTTTTATCATCTCTCCTTTCTGTATGGCCCCACCCCAGGCCATCCTAGGAAGTCTATATTAACGGTTGCACTGCAGGTCTGCTCTGCTGTTCAACTTTGTTTGTTAGCTGTTCCTGTCTGCTGTGTGATACGTTAACCTTTCTGTGTACCGATTTTGGCTTGTCCCTGACTACTCTTGTTTGCCTGTGACCCTGACCTTTTGGCCTGTCCACTGGTTACCCTTGTCTGCCTGTTGCCCCGACCTCGGCTTACCCATCACTATCCCTTGTGTTCTCAGTGGCTGCTTCCCCTTTTTCCATACGGAGCGTGACCTGGGGGACCCCAGGGGTCGTGACCTGGGTTCAGCTGCAGCGAAGGCCATCCTCACCCCTAGAGGCTCTGGTGAACACCTGCTGGACCTTAGACTCCGCGCCCTGGGGAATCTTGGGTTCACGTTTCCTGTCCATCTGCAGCAGTCTGCTATTAGGTTCACTACTTTGTGGTGCACTCCTGTCTCCAACGGGGTGCATCTGTCACCTGACCACAGGTGACCTGACACGTACGAGGTGAATGGTTGGAAAACTGTCTAAATATATACAGCGTGAGAGGAATTCCTCCCTTACTCTCATTTTCTGTTCCATAACAGGAAGTGAAGAGGAATCTCCCTGAGGAAATACAGGAAACATAGTTTTACCTCTTCCCTACTCTATCCAAAACGAGAATACGGGGGAAAATATATATTAATATACAAATTACCGGTACTTTTAGTACAGATATAAGTCTTGCAGAGTTACCAGAATGCAAGTACATTTAAAGTCATTCGCTTTATGTACTAAGTATAATAGGAAGAGGAAATCTCCTCCTAGATAATTGACAGCAAACAGATTTCCCTTTTTGTAGAATTCTTTCTGCATGTTTTATTTCCCATCACATTCTATCCTAGTGACAATGGTTGCCAGGAAAAAAGTGATAGGGTGAATCTGCCCAGCAAGACAAAGGCAGCAATAAAAACCTGAAGGAGTTTCTACCCCCCCAAAAAAAGGGGGGGTTGTCTTTATTTACACTTTAAAATAATGCTGCTATGCAAGCTGGTGGGTGGGAGGCATAGGGGGGCATTTCAGCAGAGTGAGTATTAGGAGCATTGCTGTGGTCAATACTTCTGTAAAAAAAAAAAATCACAGTATAAGCCACCAACCAACCATGCATATAGTTTCATTAAAATTTTACTGCCAGGGCTCTTCTCAGGGAAGTGTCCTATTTTACTGAAGGGACCTTGTTAGGGTCAGACCGTTGGAGCACAGGTGAGTATTTGTGCCTTTAATACCACCTTGATAACCAATATGTGTCATATCACAGTGGCTCTACAAGAAAGTCCTATTGAAAATTATATTCAAGAGAATAACAGATGAAAGTCACATATCATGTAAACGTTTAAAACCTAATTGCAGAAGAGAAAATGCTTTTTTTTTTAAAACTTCTTTTAAAAAACAAATACCACGTGAATGCACCTTTATCTTGTTTAGGAGAAAAAAAAGTTCTATTCACCGCAACGAGCTGCTGCATTCTACTGTAAATGAAGGATACTGACCTACTTAAGTATTTTATTTCTTCTAATTAATATATAATTGACTGGTGAACTTTGCAAAGTGTATCATTAAGTACTTGGCCTGTCAATGGCCTTCAAAGACTTCAAGTTAAGAAAATGGTGCAAAATCGTTTTAACAAATACAGCCCAACGTTGAAATAATTACTACTTAATCCCTAAAACAATGTCAATCCCAATGAAAAATAACATATTAACTTTGCATTTTAAAATTCCTGCCAAGCTTGCTTTGAAAAGCCTTGTATACACACGGCCACACAAAAGACCCGCCGTTATTTTGAATGGCAAGAACGCGGCGACGTCAAAGACCACGACGAGCTGTCTAAATTACGTTCTATGCTACCGCGCATGCTTTGAATTGTTATTGAGAATGCGCAGTTTATTTCCCTTTCAGGTAAGCATACAGATGACCGGTTTTCTCGGCAGGAAACACTCTGCCAGGAATCCAGACGGGAAAAAAGAAAGCAGGTTCTCCATTTTTTTCCTGTCAGTTTCCTTGTCGGGAAAACTGCTAGGGAGCATATACACGGCCGGGATTCCCGGCCAAAATCTCTCCTGGCAGTTTTCCTGCCAGGAAAATGGGTCGTGTGTACAAGGCTTAAGCCTTACCTATAGGCACTGTTAATCAGACTGCATAGCAACACGGAAAGTCAATATAACCTTGAGTTTAGCACAAATGGGTTGTTTCCTGGAAAGCAGTTTAGTCAGTGATTTTATTTTATGTTTAACCTAATTTTAGGTACAAATATACATCAGCGATTGCTATAAATTCCAGACAGACATAGCGTAGAAACTACAGTAAAGCCAAAAAGTTCCAGACAATTTTCTTTAAGTTTTGGATACAGTGAATAAGGGTCTTTGTTGCTCTTTGTGTCCCCGTTGGAGTGATTGAGACTTCCCGGTCCCTTTATTGTCAGGTTCAGAACTGGAGAAATTTCCACTCTCCATCCTCCCTATAAGATATGCAGATAGCAATAACAGCCCAACAAAGGATGAAGCCAATTTTGGCCGCAGTGGTGATCAAATGCCACCAAAAGAAAGCACTATTTGTGGGGAAAAAAAGGACGCCAATTTTGTTTGGGAGCCACGTCGCACGACCGCGCAATTGCCAGTTAAAGCGACGCAGTGCCGAATCACAAAAAGGGGCCTGTCCTTTACCTGCATTTTGGTCCGGGTCTTAAGCGGTTAAAAGTGTATTTTTTCCCAAAAATGTGCGTTTGAATGATCGCTGCGCAATTACAGTGTGACATAAAATTTTGCAATGACCGCCATTTTATTCTCTAGGGTCTCCGCTAAATAAATATATATATATCAGGGGCTGATGAGTGCACTTCGGCCTATTCAAGGATGCTACCTCACTCCATATCTGAGCCACCAGCCACTATTATCTACAACTTCTACCTCATGTCTTAACCGCACTGTGTCATTTAAGGAAATTGGTGTGCCTATCCCCCACTCATGGATAGCTGTTTTTTGTTTTTCATACTGTATTGTATTAATTATTGATGGCATTGTATGTCCCTGTGTCCATGGTTCATATGTAAACCCATATGTCATGAGTTTCCTGGTTGACATCATTATGTATCTCTATTGTCCTTTACGGTTATGTCTACATGCTCAGCCCCTGCGACTCAGGAGTATATCACACCCTGTTTTGCACGTCAATAAACATGTTTTCCTTTTTGCACTCCCACCCTGTCTTGAACCTCATTTAACCACTTAAGGACAGAAGGTGTTTTTCAGATTCGGCGTTTACAAGACTAAAACATTTTTTTTTGCTAGAAAATTACTTAAAACCCCCAAACATTATATATATTTTTTCTAACACCCTAGAGAATAAAATGGCGGTCATTGCAATACTTTTTGTCACACCGTATTTGCGCAGCGGTCTTACAAGCGCACTTTTTTTGGAAAAAAAATCACTTTTTTTAATTAAAAAATAAGACAACAATAAATTTGGCCCAATTTTTTTATATATTATGAAAGATAATGTTACGCCGAGTAAAATGATACCCAACATGTCACGCTTAAAAATTAAATACATTTTTTATTGATTTTATCATTTTTTACACTGAAATAAAAATGTTTTTATCACTTTTATTCCTATTACAAGGAATGTAAACATCCCTTGTAATAGAAAAAAGCATGACAGGTCCTCTTAAATATGAGATCTGGGGTCAAAAAGACCTCAGATCTCATATTTAGACTTTGATGCAAAAAAAAAAAAAATGAAAATGTTGTCATTTAAAAAAATGACAACAAAAAAAAATTCTTTTTAAGACGCTGGGCGGGACTGACGTTTTGACGTCACTTCCGCCCAGCAATGCTATGAGGATGGGTGGGGGCCATCTTGCCCTCAGTCGAATCCTCACCGCTCAGGCAGCAGCACCCGATCGCCTCCGCCGCTACCGACGGCTCCGGTAAGCGGCGGAGGGCGCGGGAGAGCGGCGGGAGGGGGGACCCCTCTCCCGCCACCGATAACGGCGATCTCGCGGCGAATCTGCCGCAGAGACCACCGTTATCGTTTACACGGCCGCCCACTGAAAAGATGGATACCTTGGTTGTGGCAGCAGCTGCTGCTGTTACCGAGATATCCATCTTTAAAAAGAGGACGTATATATACAGTGGGCGGTCGGTAAGTGGTTAAAGTCCCAAGCTCCTTGTTCTACATTCGTACCAGGGATGGAAGCGCAGACATGTGCTGCACTCAAAGTCCCACCTATGCGTTTGCATAGCCCCCCCCCCTTTTCTATTGTAATGCATAGAGGGTAAATCCGAGTCATTACAAAGTTGAATAATTATTTGTACTAATTAACTTCTTAAACTTTTAACGTATGTTTTGTGTGCAGTGCAGGATGTTCGTATTTTTCAAACTGTTAAAGGAGATCTGAAGACACAGCTATGTGTATAGACAGCAGTCATACCTTTAGGGTGTCCTTTCAGTGAGTATTAGTTCACATTAAATACCCTTCACATATACAGGTAGGATTCAACAAAGTGAAAAACATCAAACATTCAGCCAAACATTTCCCACTGGCACCCTTGATACATCAAAAACCCATAGAAGAATGTGGAAACAATATCATTAACGCAACACAGATATTAAATGTATCCCGTACAGCAAGAGAGAATTCAAAATCCACTACAAAAAGACTTTCATGTATATTAAATAAAATATATATTCAAGGAATACGTTAATATTGTTGTATAGAACAGAGGAGCCAGTAACAAAATCAGTTCATCCCGATATAAAGACATTGCACTTACATTACAGCTTGTGTTATTTCCAGTAGGATCAGTATGATGGCTTCTTGCACAACAGAGAAAGAAAGCCTTGATTGCTGGGATCCTGACATTTTCTGGGTTATTGAATATTTTGAAAATATTTTTGCCCAATTATGGCACGAATGGTTTGTGGCCGTGAGGGTAGACAAAGTGGTTGAAATATGAACAAAGCATACCCCGCTATAGTGTGTACTCAACCCAATGCAAAGCACAAAGTGCAATTTCTTTCTGCTGGCACCTTCCTCTGCTATCTGCATAAGTCACTTCTGACAGGTTTTCGTGACACCAAAAAAAAACAAGTGACGGGAGGAAGCTCCAGCATACAGCCTGTGATTGACAGCTGCAGCTATGTTCCTGTGTGCTATGTAAAGGGGTACTACAGAGTGTAACTTCCACCCCCCCCCCCCTTCTTTTTGAAAGCTCAGACAAGCTATATAAAATCTGGAATTTAAACAGCTGTATGGATGAGAAGACTGCAGATAAGCAGGTAAAACTTATATGATCAACTACTGTCAAGAGGGACCCACCACACATAAAGGGCATACACATGCAGAAATAAGATATTCAATTTTCCAAAGCTTTAGGTTAGGTGCGAAATTAGCAAACAGAATCAGCATACCACTTTTACACTATAGTTGTCTATGTTGTGCTGATATTTTCTTTAGAATTTCTTTCTTGTTATAGAATCAATATACTGTACTTAATATACAACACGTCCCTTCAACAGAAGTCAAACAATCGACAAGTCCTCAGAGGGGACTGCCACACACTCATCAGAACTCGGCTGGTCCCTGCTGAACCAGCAAAATTTCTATCAGTGTATGGTGAGCTTTAGGAACCTATTTAAAGTGGAGCTATACTTGCCTTCAGTCCAGCGATGGAGCGTCTTGGAGCTCCCTGCTGGCTGCTGACACCTAAGGGGGGCTGGCTATTGGGTCTCAATCAACGACCATCTTCATTGGTCAGATTGAGATGACATCACTCCCGCACATGCGCAGGAGTTCAGTCAGCTTCAGCATTACCAAATTAGTACAATGAGCAGGGGCACACAGGCAGGTAAGTAACTTTAATGCAGAAGAGACATAGCATGGCTCTCCTTTGTTAAAAATCCAGTCTGCTCACCCACTATTTTTCCCATAAATTTACACTTTAATGCAGTTCTTTGTTTTACAAAAACTGATCCAGCCATCTGTTCCTGATGCTCACCTGCCCCATTTTAGAAGTTGTCGCAGATTTATTGGCAGTTGTTACCTTGCTAGTTCTTGTATTGTTGTTCATAGTTATTACCTTATTGGGTAATCAGATGCAGGCAAGTTTGCTGCTTCTATAGATATAGTTCCACTTTAAGCTAGAAATGAGATTATTTAGATGCTCCAAGTATACGTGTAAATGGCATGGGTTTTTAGGTTACGTTTAATGACAATTCTTAACAAATCTGTGGCTTTGCCCTTTCCAAAAATGTATTACTTATCTGAGTAAGGCTATTGTTACTATATAATATCTAAATACGCATTTCTCAGTAGTTGAGAACTATAGTATCTCAAATAGAAAAATTCATATACCCCCAAAATTTTCGTGACCCCACTAAAAGTGGAGGCTCACCCAAAATATTATTTTTTAACATTAGATTGGGACTAATTACGGGAAGCAGAATCGGGTGTTTTGATTAAAATCAATGCAGTACTTACCTTTTTTGAGATGGATGTTCTCCCGCCGCTTCCGGGTATGGGCTGCGGGACTGGGCCTATTTGATCGACAGCCTTCCGACCGTCGCATACAGCGCGTCACCAGCTTCCGAAAGTAGCCGAACATCGATGGGCAGGCGCCGTATAGCGCCGCACCGATGTTCGGCAACTCGTGATGCGCTGTATGCGACCGTCGGAAGGCTGTCAATCAAATAGGAATGCCCAGTCCCGAAGACCATACCCGGAAGCGGCAGGAGAACATCTATCTCAAAAAAGGTAAGTAATGCATTGATTTGAATCAAAACTCCCGATTCTGCTTCGCGTAATTAGGCCCAATCTACTGTTACATTTTTTTTTTTTTTCGGGTGAACTCCCGCTTTAAAGTTCTTTGACTTACATGTTGCTTATGTCTACTGATGCTTAGGTGTAGGTTCAACACTTGGATCAATCTGAAACAACCATGTCAGCTTACTTACGATATTGTTAACACAATGCCTCTTCTCTACTCCCTCATTTAGACCTCTATCAATAGGGCACCCAGCAGAGTGAAAAAGTATTTTCCCATTTCTCCTTTGCAAGTCCCATGTCATACATTGTTTGATTTAAATAAAATCAAGAGCCTCTCACCTCTGCTAATCTGGAATGTTTGTGGACCACTTCTGTTTTGTTTATAGGAGTCAGCTGCTGTAGAACACTGCGGCTGTTTGTTAAAGCTCGAGTTAAACGGGCAAATTTTGACCATCCTGCAGAAAAAGTGAAAACAAAGACAAAAAGTACAAGCTTTTTCAAAATGATTAGAACCTTTGTAAATAACTACAAAGTTTATCTGTCACTTAAGCAGGGAACAAACCACTTTTACCTGGTGAATCCATTGTTCAGCTCTACCTCAAACACCCAAGACAGCCACTTTAAAAGGCTTTATCCAGCAGATAAAGACGATCATTTGCCTAATTTTCCATTCATTGGTTCAAAGTCTCAATATGAATAGTGGCTAGATCGTTTCTTAGCCACTGCAGCCCTAGCTTTGGAAAATCTGAGGCTATGATGTCCTGTCGCATTAGGCCCAGATAATCGCTTAGGCAAAGTAGGACTGTATCTATAGACCAGGGTCGGCAACCCATCGAACCCTGGCAGGTTACAAGTAGATTGCATGCCTTGGTTGCCGACCCCAGAACCTGGAGAAGAGGGGCTGCAAGGGAGGTATTTAGTGGAATCGATCAGCTGTATTTTCCTCCCTGCAGCAGCTTAATGTCCTCTTCTCCTCCTCTCCCTCCCACCGGCACTTAGCTGCTGCAGGGAGGAAAATACAGCCGATTAGTTCAACTAATTGCCACCCTCACTGCCCTTCCTCTCCAGGCTCCTCCTACTTCTGTTGTCCCAATTCCCTATGTTCTAACTTGCACAACACCCCCCCCCCCCAGTCATGCCGGATTCCCCTCTCTCCTCTCCTGCTGGCTGATGCAGGGGATCTTTTCAGGAAGGAGAGGGGGGCAGGGGAGTTGCGTTTACTATGCTTCAGTTTGTGAGGAAATGTGTCTGGCTAGTTAATATCTTTCTATCCCAGTGATCTTTGCTCCATTTCGTGTTGTTCATGTAGATCTCTTCCTCTCACAGGCTGCCTATTGCTGCTATAGATGGAAGAGCAAAAGAAGTGGCTTTTCCTGCAGAGCTACCAGATTTATTGAATAGTCCATGGAAGTACAGTCATCTCCTATAAGCTTATTTACACAATGTCATGATATCCTAAGCTGGGTTAGAACCAGTATGGCCCCTTTTACACGGTCAGACCGTTCAGGTCCGGCTGTCAGTTTTGTCGGCAGAACTGAACGGCTGCTCCATGCAAGCCTATGGAGCGTCGGATGTCAGCGGTGACATGTCCGCTGACATCAGACCAGATCCGCTAAAATCGATACGTCGCCATCCGTCCATGGTGGATCAGATCGAGTGAGATCCGATGAAAACGGACATGCTGCCGTTTTCATCAGATCTCTCCATAGAAGACAGCGGAGCTCAACAAGCCCCTCCCCGCTCAGTGAGCAGAGAGGGACCTGTCATCCGCCAGCTCAGAGATCTCCTGCTGAGCTGGCGGACTCCATAGCGACTGAGTCCCCCTCGTCTGAATGAAGCCTAAAACAAAGAAATGTTCTTCGGGGAAGGGGTGTTCCTAGAGGGGTGCTGCTTTGGGCACCAAAGGCCGAGTACCTACAGGATAGAGTTATGGAAATGTAACTGATTCTTAAGGTGAGCCTGTTGAATGCCAGGGTGAAGGGGCACAGAAGACAGCTGAGAGAGGCAGGACTATAAATCCATCCTTTGCTTCTTTATATGAGTATGTAAATCAGGTCTGCTAATCAGAAAAGGAAAACGTTAAAAGTTATCTGAATATTTGTTCCAGATCAGCTTTTCAATGAATAGAATGTGTTTGTTTGGAATGTATATGTAATATAATGCCTATGACTTTAAAATGGAATATACTGTACAAGTTCATATAGGTCAGTGATGGCAAACCTATGGCATGTGTGCCACAGCTGGCACGCAGAGCCCTCTCTGTGGGCACTCAAGCCAAGCCGCCGGATCGCTACCCGTATTACATGACCTCTCGTGGGGCCACCTGTAATTGGTGCACTGAGACAGACACGTGGATTGAAAACCCTGGAGCGTGTAGTCCGGTGATTGTAGGTAGAGGGAGATCTTCGGCCATGTCCTCTGGCCAGGAGCTTCGCTAAAGCTGATCCCAATCACTGCATTCAGCTGACGGCAATCACCAGATCTAGAAAACGGGCGGGCAGGGAGGTAGGGGCACTGCTGTGCTCTGTGGAGAGTGTATGCTGGCAACGGCACTACGGTGTACAGAGATTTACCATGCAAGTGACTTTGGTTCTATAATCTGATGCTGGACGGGTCTGTGTAGTCTGAACAGTGCTGGGTGTCACTGCTCACACTGGAGGATGGGGATTCCTGGGGGCTCAGAGTAAGAGGCGCACAGGTGAGAGGGGAGGGCGGGGACTCCTAGAGGGGCTATTACTGTAGCAAACCAAGTGTGATATCCTCCTGGGGATCGGACATATGGTGGGGTGAGCAGAGTTCTGAGCCCCTCCTCCGGATGCAGTCACATGACCTCTGACACGCTGCTCTGTACACCTGTTGCATTTTAGGCACTTGGGCTAAAAAAGGTTCGCCACCACTGATATAGGTGTTATAGTCAGGTCAGATAGCAAGCAATTGAACTGAAAGTTTGAAAATGACTTGCTAAGCCATTACTAGACTTCACATGTTTGTTGCACAATTGCAGCAAGTCTGCATTGCATAACTCTAGATCAACTTTCTTTGAAAACATTCTGCAAGTCTGCTGCAAGTTCTGGTTCAGTTATGTTGTGCAATAGTCATCCCACCACAGGGGTCACTGTGGCTGATCTTTCATGCTGTAGACTTGCAGAGCCCTTGCTGTAGACTCACCACTGAAACTTTGCTATTGTTAGAGACTTGCCACGCAAATTTGCTAAAATTCTAAAAAGTGTCTACTAGAACTTGTGTTTCATGTGCTCTGCAAGTGTACAACCAGTGAAAATGTGCAGCAAGTTAACATACTTGTAATTCAACACTGCCACATATGTGTGGCAAGTTATCCTTGGTATCTGGGGTGTCCACAAGTATTTGTCAATATAGTACATCCTAATAATATAAATGCAAATTTATGAATACTAGAACCAAGCATGCAGGGAAACGGTAAGTTGTTTCCCATAGTAACACGGTTTTGTTCTCTATGAAACAAACAAGGAATTTGGTTTGTTACAATAGACAGCACCTCTACAGACAGCACTGAACAATTAACATAGTATATGACTCAGAGATAGAGAATTGAAATAACACCTCAAATGACCTGTGTTACAAAACATGAACAGGATTTATACCCAACATCTGCTTGGGATTCGAGCTTACACAAGCTTAATTTCTGCAAAGGTTAAAAAAAGTGCCTGTATTTTAGGTCAAAGAACGTAAGGCCCAGAACAAGTACAGTGCCTTGAAAAAGTATTCATACCCCTTGAAAATTTTCCACATTTTGTCATGTTACAACCAAAAACGTAAATATATTTTATTGGGGTTTTATGTAATAGATCAACACAAAGTGGCACATAATTGTGAAGTGGAAGGAAAATGATAAATGGTTTTCCAAATTGGTTCCACTAGATTTTAGTTAGGGGTATTATAATAATTTTCCGTCCACTTCACAATTGTGCCACTTTGTGACTATCACAAAATCTGAATAAAATACATTTACGTTTTTGGTTGTAACATGACAAAATGTAGAAAATTTCAGGGGGTATGAATACTTTTTCAAGGCACTGTACAAAACTGTTTTTTTGTCTGTCTTTCGAATTATACATTTCTTTAAACCAACCCAATAAATAACTAATTAAAGATTGTCTGTGCCAGTACAGAAGCTGGGTTCTTGCCAATTAAACAGCTTGTCTTGTTAACGATACAAAATGAAAAAATAAATAAAATAAAAATAAAATCTGGAATCTCAGATATTAATTTGTAACAGCTGACTAAAATGTTAAATATTGCACTAGTCTTCTGAAAACAGTTACCAACTTTCATGGTGTATATTGGACGTAGAACAAACCAAAACATTAAAATAAAATTTACTGGGGTTTACTCTAATTTGGTTATCTTATTTTATGTTTGTTATTAAATGACACTTAAAGCAGGGTTTCCAGCTGCAAATTCTTTTTTAAAAGTCAGCAGCTACAAACATTGCAGCTGCTGACTTTTAATAAGGACACTTACCTGTCCAGAGACCCAGCCCCCCTCCCCCCCCTCGAGGCTGATCTGTCCATTGGATCGGGTGCATGCGCTGCCATACCAACTAAGGGTTTCCTACTGCGCCTGTGCTTCCTGGATGGCCCTGTCATCTTCTGGGTCACACTAAGGTCCCAGAAGGCAGCCGGGGAGAAGAGGCCGTTATGCATTGGGCCGTGGCAATGCTGGGTGGAAGTACACAAGGTACTTCAAAAAAGGTAAGTAAGGAAAAGAAAAAAAAAAAGGTGGTGGAGGGGATGTCATGCCTTTAAGATCAAGTTGTAAAAGTGGGTGGAACTCCACTTTAAGTCATGGTATAATAAAAAGTTATAGGGAAATTATTACTTACAGGATTAGTTTAACTTTAACAAAAACTGCCTATGTAGGTAAGAGGCATCTGTAGATAGATTTGGGCTTGCCGTTACCTTACTGTTCCTTGCGTTCGTCTCAGGGGTTCTCCTTGAAGAGTTATCCGGAAAAAAATGTATGCACCAACACAAAGTCTCTTTCAAGGGTTTTATTGAACAAACTTTCCAACAGAGGGATAGAGGGATGGGAAGGAATCAGGTATCTTACTTGCAGATCACTCTCCTAGGTCCAGAGGAACAACTGTCTCCACGCTGGACTCAACAACCACCGGATAGGCCCACTCTCACTGTCCTAGCAGCCGGTGCGAAGCTTGATCAAAAGCTAGTCTCTGCCACAGACTAGGTAGTAGAATTTGTTAATTTGTTTCTGCCACAGACTTGGTGAACTTAGGATTCGCTCAATAGTCTCTGCCACAGACTTGTGCAACCCTTCACTGGGTTTAACTTCCGAAGGAAAATAACTCAGCTCTCAGATCCAGGATCTCTCAGCCGTTCCGGCAGCACTGCAAGGTAAATTTTGACCTGGATACATCCTCCATTGCTTGGTCCCTTCCAGCAGGCAAGGCGACACAGGATCATCCCTGGATCAGTAGGCCCCAGCGACTCCTGGGCCTACATCTCAGTTGCGAGGCCTCGGCCAACGTGGCCCGAGGCGGAAACTGACAACACATCCCTGGAGGGCCCTCAGGTGAGGATTGGAAGACAAACCCCACAAAATGGTGTCTGCCCCTTAAGTACCCCCTCCCAGAATACACAGTGGGTTCACCACGCCCCCTGGGCTGTTTCTGGGCAAGAGGCACCCAATGCATCCAACCTGCTGCCTTTCCAACCCTGACCAGCGGTGGCAGCGACACCCATCGTCAGGAGGAAAATCATGCAACCAGCTGAACTGAGACAGAGCCACAATTTAGACACAATCCTTCTGAGCCAAACTACTGCTCAGATAACTACAATTTTAATGCTGCTGGTAAGGCTTATTGGCACTGTCAAGACTCTCAAAATGAGTCCTAATCCATTGCTGAATGTTCTGTAGAGAGCACAGTGCTTGAAGAATTTAGGGGTCGACAGGAGGGAAGGGGGTTTTATCTTTTTTATCATTTGCGGTATCTTAATTCTGCAGATGTCCTGAAACCTCTTTACAGCCTGTCCCTGTTCCCATGCACTACAGTGGTAACAGGCTGCATGTGTTTTTTCACTGGGCATATTTCTTAAAGTACAATAGGAGAGGTAACTGTCAGCGCAGATACAAAGTACGTGTATGGGTAGGGGTATGGTGATTAGTCCATTGGAAATAGTAGTAACAGGCAGTTCAATGGTTAAAAATGTAGATCAGGCCAATAGAAGGAGCAGTGGCTCCGAGCGCGTAGCCCAATCAGCCTTTGTTATCCCTGTCTGACCCTCCTCCCGGAAGTGTTCCTCGGAAGTAATCACGTGACCTGTCACGTGACCTGTGAGGCTGGAACAGGCTTCATCCTGATGGCCACAGGACAGGCCTGAAGACTCCACACATTCTGCTTTCTTCACTTCTAAGCAGCCCATGGATCCGGAATGAGGACTACAGGATGTTACAGATGAGCCTTCTTTCCTTACCTTCTTGTAAGTGTGTTTTGTACAATGTGTCATTAAAAGAACCTCTTTAATACTGCACTTAGGTGGCGCTTCCTTTCTCTACCCCTCTTATATTTCTTAAAGTACAACTAAAGGCAGCTTACATATTTTTAGTGAACCCTTAACAAAGGTCATGAAAATGACCTATGTTAATAAATATAATAAATACAACTATGAATACCTAAGCATACACCTGTAATCGCTTTCTGTAACCCGCCCTCTGAGCCTGTGCCGCTGGATTCAGATAGTGATACTGGGAGGAGTGTTGCAGTCTTCTACTAAGCCAGCATCTGCATCCTTAGAGAACTACAGTTTCTATGATTCAATGGGCAGTCTAGATAGCAACACCCCCCCCCCCCCCAATGATGTAACAACGCTGGGCTTTAGTCTCTTGAATAATGACATAATGCAAAAGGGGACAACAGAAACATTTGGAAAATTAGGAAGCTGGGTTGTCTCCACAATATAGGAAGATGACAAACTGGAGGGGGAGCAGGTAAATGTATTTATTTACTTGTATTTAGATGACAAAGACAGACATATTTTACATCCTACTTAGTTTTATCACATATTGGATTTTTTGTTGTTGCCCTTAGTTCTACTTTGTTACCAACTGTAAATGTGTTTCCACAGGCCTTTGATTATATAACAGAGTGAATACTTACACAATTTCTTGCTGAAGTCAGTGAAGTATAGTTTTTTGTAAAAAAGTTTGAAAACCATTTATCATTTTTCTTCCACTTCACAATTATGCGCCACTTTGCGCTGGTCTATCACATAAAATACCAATGAAATACATTTACATTTTTGGTTGTAACATGACAAAATGTGGAACATTTCAAGGGGTAGGAATACTTTTTCAAGGCACTGTATAAACATAAGCAATACTCTTGAAACAAAAATGTAAATTGAAGTACCACACCACTATTTAAAGTTTCACATATGACTTTATTCCAATAAAAGTCAGAGGCACAAAGAGTATCCAATGCATTTCAAGGGTCCAAAAATGTCCCCTTCATTAGGACTTAAGATTGAAAACAATGTGAATGGAGTAGAATTGAACTAATGGTATTTCTTCCAAATGATTTCAGCCAAAGCAGCTGCTGAAAAGGCCTGTGCTTGAAATCACACAGGAAGAAATACCATTAAAGGTCCAGTTCACTTCTAAGAAGAAATACGATTAAAGTCAAGTTTACTTCTAGTCCATTTACATGGTTTTTAATCTCAAACGCTGATAAAGGGGGTATTTTTGCTCAATTACTAAATTCTAGAAAGCATCAGAAATCAAACTTGAAAAACAAAAGGGGAACATTTATAAAACTTGTGCAAGCTGGAAAGTAGGCAGTTATTTTATTTTTTTCCAGTTGTGCAAATTTGCTAATTACTTACCTCAAAATGTGCAGGTATTCATTACAAATAGAAAAACAGGTCTTTCAGACCAGCTAAATTTTGCAGAACATCTTCCCTACCAACCAACTTTCTGCTGGCCCAAGTTTTATAAATTCCTCTGAAAAACATTTCTTAGCAGGAGGAGGATCAGCACAGTTCACATTCGGGAAAAATTCTATCTAGAAAAATGTAGGATGGCAACTACAAAGCGCTTGAAAACACTACAGCAGCTTCTAAGACTTACTTTGTGTGTTTTTTAGGTGCGTTGGTCCAAGGTTAGCTGTGCAAAAAAGAAGGCTGGTTTTGTTTTTTTTTTCTTTTTTCATTTTATGTATAAGAAATGGTCAATAAAGTTAACATAAAATGAGAGACAAACCCTAGTGTCACAAATGTTGATCCCAATGGTGAAAAACAAACAGGCAACAGTCACACTACATAGTCATATCATATTTTTAGTTGGACAATACCAGGTGAAACAACAACAATATAACACCCCACTAATTTGTTATATAAGCTCTTGCATTATAACATATAATTTTAAGAAACATTACTCTTTAAGCACCTGGTGCCTAATCTGCAGCCATTAGCAAACTGTTGGCACTATATAAATCCTGTACAATAATAAAAATAATAATAATAATTTGTCCCTAGCAGCCAATCGTCAGTGTTTTTCTTGCCCAGGTACTTACCCGGGGACAGTGAAGGGGAAAAAAAAAACATTTTACTAAAGTTTACTCACTAAATGATTATGTATTTCATACTCTCTTGCTTTGTCTGTGCTGTCCATTCTTTTTATACATTTTGTTCCTCTGATCTTTTACACTGGCTCTTGCTTAGAGGACTATAATTGTAGTGGCAGGTGTAATGATATCATGTATTGGACACACGGAAAGCTGTGGCTAGTGGCCATGTTGTTCAGGAATCATAGGTGGTCCTATGAACAGTTACACATTGCAGCAGCAAATAATTAGGAATGCACCTACATAGTCTTCTAATTTAGCATTTCAAAGGAGCCGGTTATCTCAACTTTGGGACAGCAGAAACCAGCGAACAGGCCATTTCAGAGCTGTAAACAGCTAATTGAGTTCTGGCAGGATGTCCGTTTCTGCTGACCAGATTGTAAAACTATGACCAAATCCGATTTGTCACCCATGGTTTGTAGGGCAATTAAAGAACCAGGAATACATAGCATGCCATAAAATGTCTACCCAGAACTAATAGGCATCGTAAAAAGCAGTCAAGCTTTATGCAACCTGCTGGAGACCTTTGCCCAAATAACAACCCAACCAAATCCACACACAATTCAAAAAATCAAACAAGACCAGGGCACATTAAAGCTTAGGTATCACGAAAAAAAAAATATTAAAAAAGCCAGCAGCTACACAACTGCAGCTGCTGACTTTCAATAAATGGACACTTACTTGTCCAGCGCGCCTGCAATGTCGGCAGCCGAAGCTGAGCAATCACTCGTCTCTCAGCTGCCCCCGCCTCCATCCTCGGTGAGGGAATCAGGAAGTGAAGCGTTGCGGCTTCACTGCCCGGTTTCCTACTGTGCATGCGCGAGTCGCGGGGCGTGTCCCCACTGGTCCCCGCTGTCTCCTGGAACCAGTGCGTTTTCCAGAAGACAGCAGGGGGGGTGACAGGAAGGGGCGAGACTCCCGTGGTAGTGGGTGAAAATTGCTGTATTATACAGGTATCTGCAGCCCCCTCCGCCCTGAAAGGTGCCAAATGTCCTAAGCAGTTTTGTGCAGACAACTCTGTGTGTATCGGCAACATCTGTTCTGTGCAAGAGACTGTTCAGTTCTTCAGGGTATATTGTCAAAAAGAAAATGTAAACACTCGGGTATGTCTGTGTGACTGGCTAAAGTGATGCCTACTATAAAGTGACTGACAGTCAATATACTGGATACGTTTTATAATTAAAGTTAAACTAACTTTCTACGTTTTTCTTAAAGTTTAATAAGAAAAAATTACTTACATCAGTGCTATAGTTTGAATTTAAAATGTATTTGTGTGAACTGTGAAGTTAAGTCATGGATTGTGGAAACTAACTAGTGTCGGGTGATTGTATATAGTGTATACCACATTTACCACTGACTACTGCAGAGTTGCAATGCAAGGAGATCAGCTAAAAGTAGTTGGATCTGTCCCATCAACTAAATCCCTTCCTTCACTCTCTGACACCTCCGGCCACCAACATCCAACCCCTCACAACACTAGAGGAACTCTGCAACACTTCAGGTACCACGTTGCATACGCTCTCCCTGGCCTATAGTCTTTTAAACACACCACGCGCAGACTTTGTGCCCCGGGTATGCTCAAATGGGAGGAGTTAAACTGTCCTCAATTTGCACCAAGACCCAGGAAACTAGTTACACATTTCTGTCACGATGGTACAGGACCCCAGTACTGCTCCACAAGTTTTTCCCGGCGACGTCTGATCTCTGTTGGCACTGCCGGGCTGACAAGGGAACGCTGCTACACATCTTTTCGTCCTACCCCAGCCTGAGTCGCTTCTGGCAGGTGATTCGTGAGGTAGCTCAGAAATTCACGGACCGCGATATATCATCCGACCCCGCATTCTTTCTCCTACATGTATCCAACATTCTGGAGAAGGTATACAAAAAATCCATAATTAGACACCTTTTGGATGCAGCCAAGGCCTGCATTCCACTTCACTGGAAGGCCACGCTCCCGCCTACAATATCCCAATGGATCACGAAGGTGGAAGAGATAAAATGCATGGAGGACCTCATCCTCACAGCACATAACAGACATAAAACATTTACTAAAACCTGGTAACTGTGGAATATCTTCATATATTCAGCTGAGGGCCAGGCATTGAGAGAGCCCACGGCTGATGTATGAATGTAAACTTATCAGTATGTTCCCTCCCGCCCCAGACCATCTCCATAATGGAGAGTAGGACCACGGGGTAGGAGAACTCTCCCCCCAGGGAGTCTAAATATGAGGGGACTTACCCCTCCCCCCCCCTCGCCCCTGCCCTCTATCCTTGACCACTCTTTCTTTCTTCCTTTCTTTACTCCTGTTCTATTCTCTGGAATTTTCTACACCCCCACACTGTTTTTTTTTCTTGATATAAAATTAAGGGGTCGGTCGCGTGGACCCGACACCTAGCTATAACTTGACACAGGAAGGGGACCCCCTTTGAGGGTCACCGCAAGTCTCTTGGAGCAACAGAGTCCAGGCACCCTCCAGAGGCGCACATGTCAACTTGCACTTGCGGTACACAGTGGGTGCCTAACATGATGTTTCATGTAGTGTGCAATGTTTTCTTTATTTCATGAATTGTTGTTGTGTAACTAACCTACCACATGTATTGTATGTATCATTATACCATGTCGGCCTACGCGGCCTTGTTCCTGTTTACAAATAAAAAAAAAGTAGTTGGATCTGTATGTGCGTTATAATTAATCGAAATTAGTCGATTATCGATTACAAAAAAAATCGATTAATCGAACACGAAAATTTTAATCAGTAACCCTACAAGAAACATCTGTTAAGTTTGAGAACCAACACCTTGCTAATCGACGGAACTCTGCTAAAACCAAGGATACTGCAAGTATTCTTCTTTTTCAACTCTTTCATTTCCCGTTGCTTTATTGTCTCTTTATTGCTTGTAGCACCCTTTTTTCAGTAAATATTTTACTTGCACCAATTTGACCTCATTATTAACAAGAACACAACCACAGTAACAGGCCTCCATCCCTAATATACGTGTGTAGGGAAAGAACTATGGTCATGGGACTTTGTGTGAGGCCAGTCACTTAAAGAGGGGGTTCACCCTATAAAAAAAAAAACATTTCTAGCATTAAATTAAGCATAGTAGCGCGAGCTACAGTATGCCTTTATTTATTTATTTTGCCCCGTACTCACTGTTTAATCCTATAGTGAAGATTCAGACTCCCAGCGGGGACTGGGCGTTCCTATCCAGAGGGAAGATGATTGACGGCTGGCTCTGGCGCGTCACGCTTCTCCGGAAATAGCCGAAATAGGACTTGGCTCTTCACGGCGCCTGCGCCTAGTCTGTGCGCAGGCGCTGTATAGCGCCGTGAAGAGCCAAGACCTACTCCGGCTATCTTCGGGGAGCGTGACGTGCCATAGCCGGCCGTCAATCATCTTCCCTCTGCATAGGAACGCCCATTCCCCGCGGGGAGTCTGAATCTTCACTATAGGATTAAACAGTGAGTACGGGGCAAAAAAAAAAGGCATACTGTAGCTCGCGCTACTATGCTTAATTTAATGCTAGAATGTTGTTATTGAGGGTGAACCACCGCTTTAAGTAATGGTACAATAAAATACATAAAATAAAAATGTATTTATTATACAAACAGAACTAAAAATTTTCTCAAAATACATGATGCAATTGTTGAAACAGATTCCATTAGAAGCTGACATTCTTTTGATTAATAAAATTATATCATAATATATAGAAAGCTAGATAACAGGTTTTAAAACATATACACAACTTGCATTTGTATGTGCTCCCAGGCCTGGGGTTAGAAATCGTGCACTGTACAGACTACTTGAGAGGGCCCCCAAAAATATTGAATGAGGTCTTTGTGCTGATTTACATGAGTGCTGTGACCTGTACAGTCAAAATGTGTTAATTTGTCTGGAGCTGTAAGGCCGCGTACACACGGTCGGACAAAACCGATGAGAATGAACCGAGGTTCAGTTTCATCGGTCCAAACCGACCGTGTGTATAGCCCATCGGTCTGTTGTCCTTCGGTCCAAGATTTTAAAACATGCTTTGAAATCGAACCGATGGCCCGCTGCCCGATCGGTCCAAACTGATGGTTAGTACAGAAAGCATCGGTTCAAAACCTGCGCATGCTCAGAATCAAGTCGACGCATGCTTGGAAGCATTGAACTTCGTTTTTTTCAGCACGTCGAGTGTTTGACGTCACCGCGTTCTGACCCGATCGGTTTTTAGAACGATGGTGTGTACACACATCAGACCATCAGGCCACTTTAGCGGTGAACCAATGGAAATGGCCTGTCGGACCAGTCTCATCGGTTTGGAACGACAGTGTGTATGCGGCCTAAGATGGCAGCCTATGTTACGTTATGGGGACAAAGAAGCTTTACCAACACAGCTGCAGGTCCTTATTTGACAGGTGGGCGTTTATGGCCTCATATATAGGCAGTGTGCATTCAGGGCCACTCATTCGCACCACTCATTCCTCTCCCCTGAAGCCATTTGCAGGGAGCCAATCACGGAGCACCCTGGGAATAGGCAAGTGTAAGCATCTTTCTTCTACAGGGTAGTTAAAGTGGTTGTAAACCCACTATTTTTACTTTTACCTACACGTAAGCCTATAACAAGGCTTACCTGTAGGTAAGGAGAATATCTCCTAAACCTGCACGGTTTAGGAGATATTCTCCTCGCAATGCACCGCTGATTGCAGCGGCGCATGCGCAGGGGGGGATCTATGGCGAAAGGACCGGCAGCCGCCAGACCTTGCCGAATTTAAATCTCCTGCGCGGATGCGCAGGAGTGACGTCATCGCCGCTCCAGCCAATCACAGCGCTGGAGCGGCGATACCCGGAATATACGAGTAAAGATGATATCTCGCTCGGCGTGGACCAGGTAAGTTCTACACACCTCGTTCCGAGGGAAGTATTTCATAATGAGCTAATATGCGGTGCATATTAGCTCATTATGACTTTTGCCTTGCAGGAGAAAAAAAAATGTTTTTTTGATGCGGGTTTACAACCGCTTTAAAATAGGAGTTAGGAGGGGAAAGGGAGCAGGTTTAAAATTAGATAGTTATAGCCTTGACTTCCACTATAACCTTTCCAGGAAAAATCATGGAAGCTGCCATTGTTGTTTTCTATGAAGCATTACAGCCGGGGAACTAGCATTTTAAGGAGGAGGCCAGAAATGGCAGCCTCCATATTGCTCTTAAAAAAAATGTATTAAAAGACGCATCCCTGTCATTGTGTGTTTGCACAGAAATTACCATGGGCCAGGAAAATGTGCCTTTCCATTGCTCAGCACCACGATCCATTAGCGCAAGGCGCTTGAACATAGAACCCATCGAGCAGATATAATGAGCAGTAAAAGAACAAACACACCAGTCGCCTCTCCAGCACTTTGCTCCGTGGATCCATGCCATGTGCCTCATCAGATCATCCATAGGCTGATCTATAAGACAGAGGCACCCTGCACACTCAGCACAACAATGGGCATTTATTGTGCAGAAAGTCAGCACTCCAAGCTGAACTAATACATTCCTTCCCGAGAATGGCATTTACATAGTAGCGCCAAACCATGCTATATAGGTCATTACACATAAAGCTGCTTAATGTGAAATCTGCAGTAAGCAACACTTATCCTTCTGAAAATGGTTAATTGAATACATTCAAACAGCTACATTCACCCTGACTAATTCAATATGTTCATCCACTAAAAATAACTATTAAAATATAAAACCGCGCAAACCAAGCACTTTCCAGACAGAACAAATTGTTTGTCTTGCTTGAAGAATGAGTATAAATCAATTCTTCACAGGTAGGTTGCATAGACATACACTACGTTACCAAAAGTATTGGTACCCCTGACTTTACACGCACATGAACTTTAATGGTATCCCAGTTTTGGTCCATAGAGTTCAATAATAAGTTGGCCTGACCTTCGCAGCTTCAACTCTTCTGGGAAGGTTGTCCACAGGGTTTAGGAGTGTGTCTATGGGAATGTTTGACCATTCTTCCAGAAGTGCATTTGTAAGGTCAGGCACTGATGTTGGAGGAGAAGGCCTGGCTCGCAGTCTCCTCTCTAATTCATCCCAAAGGTGTAATATCAGGTTAAGACCAGGACTCTGTGCAGGCCTGTCAGGTTTCTCCACCTCAAACTCGCTCATCCAAATTTGCTCAGCCCCTTAGAAACCACCCCACACCATACTGGCCCCTCCACCAAATTAGTTGGACCAGTACACAAGGTCCATAAAGACATAGATGTGTGAGTTTGGTGTGGATGAAGTCAACTAGTCCTGACCTCAACCTGATAGAACACCTTTGGGATGAATTAGAGCGGAGACTGCGAGTTCAGGCCTTCTCGTCCACATCAGTGACTGACCTTACAACTGTGCTCTTGGAAGAATGGTTAAACATTCTCATAGACACACACTACTAAACCTTGTGGACAGCCTTCCCAGAAGAGTTGAAGCTGTTATAGCTGCAAAGGGTGGGTTAACTCAATATTAAAACCTATGGACTAAGACCGGGATGCCATTAAAGTTCATGTGCGTGTAAAGGCAGGTGTCCCAATACTTTTGGCAATATAGCGTATGCTAGATAGCCAAAGGTAGTGGACAGACCTGCCAATGATTGAGTCCAGGTGTTTTCAGTGAAGGGTACTGGCAATGCCACATCATACCAAGACATTTTGAACATTTTAGTGCACTTCCAACCTTGTTGCAACAGTTTGGGAAAGGCTCTTCCAGCATCACTGTCCCCTGTGCACACACCCAGTGCCATAAAGGACAAAGGTGTATGCAGCCTATTGCATTAGGGTGTGCACCGCAAAGCTCAAACACACATGCCTTACTCTGCAGCCTCAGCTGCACGGGACAATGAATGAATGGAAAGTGCTCTGTGCTGAGCAGCTTCCTGTTTATTCACTAACGGAAGCATAGTAAACACAGTTTACTACCATAGTTTTGTCTATAGTTCTACTTTAAGCTGGGAAACCACTAGTAAATAGAATTGTGTTTGAGATTTTTCATGCATTCAATTTTTCAGCAGTGGAGTCAAAACAACATTATTTTTCTTTTCACTGCCGTTATGACCAAATTTGAAGGAGCGGGGTGGAAAAAATGTCTCGAACCCCCAATGGTGACACAGACAACAATAAACACTTGATAGAGGTACTAATGTTTTTTTGGGGCCCTAGTGGGCATAGATTGGCCCGACATATGTTGTATACCCTGCGTGAGCTTGGGGGGCTGGGGGTCCTAGACCTTAAACAATACTATAGAACAGCGCAGGTGGCCCAGTTGGCTCAGATATATACCTCTCCAAGCAGACCGGAGTGGGTGACCCTGGAGGAGCAGGCTTGCGGACCACTCCCCATTGACCTTTTGATGTGGTTCCCATTTCGGCAGCGTCCATCGATCCTGTGCCCTTCTTTATTACAATCTATGCAGAACTGGTATTTGTCCTGTAGGTCTGTGCCTCTGCGGTCCTCACGCACTCTGATGGCCCCTCTGTTCCACAACCCAGCATTCCCACCTGGTCTATGTCGACAGGAATTCCAGTGGTGAGTTGATAAGGGCTTGTATAGAATAGGCGATTTCCTTGATCATAAAGGAATCTGTCTGGTCTCCTACTTTGTGCATTTCCGTTTGCAGAAGATCCTACACTTTTTGCGCTCTTTGGCGAGATCTGCAGCTTATATTACTACGTGCACTGTTTTTGAACCTAGATGTCTCCAAGGGGAGGCCAGAAGGGCGGGGGGGGGGGCATCTCAATGCTGTACAAATTGTTTGCTTATCCATTTGCAAAGTCACCTTATATGCAGGCTTGGGAGAGGGACTTTGTGGAGGAGATTTATTTGAGTGACTGGTGGAAGTGGTCTCCTCATACATATAAGGGTATAATGAACACCGCCCTGGTTGAGGGAGGAGATAAGGTGCTTTCTAGATGGTACCTGGTGCCAGACCACCTCATAAAAAATGTACCAGGGGATTTCCTCCCTGTGTTTTGGGGGGTGTGGTTAACTAGGTACGATATTCCACATATGGTGGACCTGTGCCAAGGTGCCCTGGTTTTGGATTCGAGTTCATTCCCTGAATAATTCGGTGACAATGGTGAATGTAGTCAAAAACTCTAAGGTGGCATTTCTCAACAGTCTGTTGTTGATGCCAAGCATGTTCAAACTTTGATAAACGCTTGGAAGAAACCGGTGGTAGATCTAGCTATTATGAAAAATAAGCTGACAAGGATCATACTCAACGCAAAGCTGGTCAGTATCTTGCAGGATAAGACTGCTAGGTTTGACAGTGTTTGGGATCCTTGGATCAAGTATCTCCAACTTCCAGCTGACTGAGGAATGGAGGCGGGTGTCCAGACAGTCTTTATTTTACCTTTTGCTTTGTCGCTTTCCACTCCCCCTATTGCTATTTTCTTCCTTCCCTTGGTGTTCTCTTCCTTCTAATTTCCTCTTCTCCCTACTTTTCCCCCTTTCTTTCTTGGATATGCACTTTTTTCATTTAGTTTGTGGCTTCAACTTGTGGTTGCACATTATGTATACTCATGGTCCATGCCAGAGGGTGGTGGCAAGGCATGCGTTCTAATGTTCTCCCTGATGAGGAGTTTGCTGTTTGCTCTACAAGAACCCTCTTTCTTTTAATGTTGACACTCTGATTCAGGGGCGGATCCAGGGGGGGCAACGGGGAAATTTCCCCCTCCGAGAATGAGGGTGAGTGAGACAATGAGTGGGTGGCACTGAAGGTGAAAGAGTTGGCGGGCGGCACCGCGGGTAAGAGAGATGGCGGCGGTTTCTTTAGTGAGAGACAGCGGGCGTGCCCTTCGGCTCGGTTGGTGAGCAGGCAGGTCAGAGGGGATGAGTGAGTAGCTGTGCGGCTCGGTGTTTGAGCGGGCTGTTGGCCAATCAGGGAGCTGGTGGGCGGGGGAGCATAGGGATGACATCATCTCTCGGTGCCCGCCCAGCATCCCTGCAGTTCCGTCCTCACTGTGCAGGCAGCCACGGCAGCAGAGAGATTACATAATTTCTCTGCTGCCTGACTCTGGGACACAGCAAGTGACAATCTGCAATGTGTGGCATGGGACGTGGCAAGTGACAATCTGCATCTGGTGGCAGGCAACGTGGCAGGTGACAATACTCATTTGGTGGCAGGTGACGTAGCAAGTGACAATCTGCAACGTGTGGCAATCTGCATTTGGTGGCAGGTGACAATACGCCATGTGTGGCAGGTGATGTGGCAAGTGACAATCCGCATTTGGTGGCAGGCGACGGTGGCAAGTGACACGCTCAGGGCTCCCTCTGATTCTGCATTATGGTGAGTTGAACCATTTCATTTTTTAGAACAATGTAATAATATAAATAATGTGCTTCAATTATGATTGAAGCCTCAACACCAGCCATTTCCCCAAAAAAATTTACCCCAAAAAAACATTTTCTGGCAGTGCCCCTCCCGAGACTAGACTCTGGATCCACCCCTGCTCCGATTTCTATGGCACCCCTTTGTGTCCGAAGTAATTGGTAGTTTAATATGTAATTTCTTTCTTATACTTGTTCTTAACGTATTGATATGCTCCACCGGCATTGTGGACCTTATTTTTGAAAAAAAAAAAATGAATAAGAATATTGAAACAGAAAAAACTGATAGAGGTTCAAAGTTTCGGCTCCCTCCAAAAAGATTTTGCCTGGAGATACATTTTAGGGATTGTGTAAACAAAGACTTCAGCTGTAAGCTGACAACTATATTGTGTTTCTGGATTACCTGAGACCTGCTTTTCTATTTGTCTACAAAACTGGACTCCATCATCCGATACTGTTTTACAAGCAACGTTTTATAAGAGGTCATCAATTTTTTATCAGCATTTTCTATTAGGTTTGTTTGCTGCAGTATGTATTTTTTATTAATTTCCGTTGTGAACAGGTGAAGACAATGCTTTACCAATAAACAGCTAATTACACAGTGTTCACAGCAGCCCATCTTTGTGTGGTTATTAATTATTCAGTCATACTCCTTCATCTGCACAAATTTTAACAGGCTCTTTCATTAGATTTTGCAACGTGTAGTCAGAACAGCTGAATTATTGCAATTGAAAAGGAAGCTCCATGTGGCATCTTTGTGTGTCATTTTCATCATGCAGAGCATGCAATGATCTTGAAGATGCTTGCAAAAACTTCTGATAACATTCCCAGTTATTTATTTATTTTATTTTTAGGTGCAGTTTTGATGTGGTACTATATTACCTAAAGCAGAACTAAAAGGCAAACGCCATTTTTTAATTGTTGATAAAGGATGGGACATAGTGACTTAAAGGAGCTGGAGCAGTTTTGCAAGAAGGAATGGGAAAAAATCCCAGTGGTAAGATGTGGCAAGCTCATAGAGACTTATCCAAGTGACTTGGAGCTGTGATAGCCGCAAATGGGGGCTCTATTGACATTAGGGGGGTGAATAGTTATGCACATTGACCTTTTCTGTTATTTTGTCCTATTTGTTGTTTGCTTCACAAACAAAAAATAAATATCTTCAAAGTTGTGGGCATGTTCTGTAAATTAAATGATGCAAATCCTCAAACAATCCATGTTAATTCCAGGTTGTAAGGCAACAAAAACACATATATATTTATTTATTTTTTTGTTGTTTGTTTCTTCTAAGAAGCAGAGGAATAGACACATTTTTTTCTATATATATCCTAAAAACAGGAATTCCAAATATGCATAGGTTTCGATACATGCAGCAGAGAAGAAAAATCATTAAAAACAAGAGTGTTTATTTTTTTTTGAGATAGTAGGCATTTTCCTGTATTATGCTTTGAGTTTAATGGCTATAATTTGCAGATGCACAAAACATCCCATAAAAATTAAGTGTCCCAACACTAATTAGTCTGCCTCACCAATCACACTAGTACCTATTATATTATATACCTGTAGCGCCCCCTTTACTTTCAGAAAGGGCACTACGCTAAAGTTAGTGGGAGAATGAGAGAGATAAGTTGCTCTCATTCTTAATTTTGTTAAATTAGGCTATCGCCAAATCTGGATTGTTCTGTGGGTCAGTCTGTGTTCCAGGGATACAGTTCCATCCCTGGGCGGCAGGTGGCGCCGAAGGGGTCCAGGCAGAGCCGCTTCTTCTCAGCAGCCAATTGGGGGAGTTTTCCCTCGCGGGGCATGCTGGGGAAGAGTATTTCTGTGGCGGAGGCCATTGTTCTGGGTTCTTCGTGGGTTCCTGGTTCCAGGTGCGGCACCCACCTTTAGGGTGTGCGCACATCGCGGGCCCCACCACTATGGCCTACCTGGCCTGGGGTCAAGCTCTACGTGACTCTGGGCCCTCCTGGCCTGGAGCAACTGATGCTACCAAGGGGCCCCAGTGACTTACTGGGTCCCCACTTCTGTTGAGAAGATCCCAGGCTGTATGCCGTTCGGTGGGGGATCGGCTTGAGGAGAACCCGGAGGCAGGTGATCCAAGAGGGCTTGAATGAACCATCGGGGATCTGGTGACCGGACATTGACAGGTACACTTGCACTGTCAACCGGTGACCCGAACGTAATTTACTGGGAGGATTTGCTCTACTGTTCAACCTAATCTTGCACTAGGCCTGTGGCAGAGGTCTCAATATTCAATCAGAGCCAAGTCTGTGGCAGAGACTTGGTCCTCCCAGCAACCTTAAGTGGCACTCCGGCTGCCAGGCCTGTGGCAGGGGTCTGTCCGGAGGCACTTCACCCACTCTGGCTGGAGTAGCGATGGAGTGGCGATGCATTGATGCAACTACAGAATAGCAGGATTGCTTTTCTTCATCCAAAGCCTGATACTGCAAAGTTCCTTTATTTCATCAACCTTTCCTGTCTACCTCATGTTGATGTTGGTTGTGTTGCTCCATGTTAATGCTCTGGGATAGCGGGTTGGCAGCCCACAACCTGGGCTTGCCAACCAATCATCCCGGAGCATAAAGTTGCAGGCCACATCAGAGGGCACCCCAAACATAGGCACTGTATCAATAGGTACTTTTCTGTATGTGCTGAAAATGTTCTTAGCCCAAAAAATTTTAACTAAAACACAGCCCACTACATCTAAAGCTGCAATATAAAGTGTTAAAAGGGGTTGTACAGGTAAAAAAAAATTCCCTAAATAGCTTCTTTTACCTTAGTGCAGTCCTCCTTCACTTACCTCATCCTTCCATTTTGCTTTTAAATGTCCTTATTTCTTCTGAGAAATCCTCACTTCCTGTTCTTCTGTCTGTAACTCACCACCGTAATGCAACACTTTCTCCCTGGTGTGGAGAAAGCCTCTTGAGGGGGCAAGCAGGAGTGTCAGGACTCCCACTAACACATCTCTCTGCAAAGTAGAGAGTATGCTGACCCTCCTGCTCACCCCCTCCCCCTCAAGAGGCTTTCTCTACACCAGGGAGAAGTGTCGCATTACTGTGTGGAGTTAAAGACAGAAGAACAGGAAGTGAGGATTTCTCAGAAGAAATAAGGACATTTAAAAGCAAAATGGAAGGATGAGGTAAGTGAAGGAGGACTGCACTAAGGTAAAGGAAGCTATTTAGGGAATTTTATTTTACCTTTACAACCCCTTTAATGAGCAAAACTAAAAAGCTGTATTTAAAAAAAAAATTAAAAGACAAAAGACAGCTAAACAATATCACATTAAATACACCCTTCTCCACTGCTTATAATTGTTCTAGCAAGAACAACCTTAAAAATCATGTTGGCTGCAAAAATACATTGGTTAGAAAAAAAAAAATTAAAAATGTAACGTCTTTCTAACACAGCACAAATGCTGCTTTTAAGAAAGAAAAAAAAACATAAAAATACAGATTTTTTTGGACTATAAGTGAAATAGCGATTAATAACATTGACTTATGAATATAGATGTTTCTTCCCTGCACAGAATTGAGATATTTGACATTTTACTCTGCATTGCAGTTTATCGCTCTATGTTAACCTGCCATTTAGGCTAAGACAGGCTTAAAATGAACACTTGCCAATATTCATCTATGGGATTATTAGACACGAATTCAATTGCATGCAGCTAAAACAAAGAGTAAACCTTGTGAAGGAGAATTCACACTTCTGTATTTAAAAGCTGGAGTTCAGGAAAAAAAAAAAAAAGTTAAACACACTGATAAAACGCATATATAGGAGCCATTATACCTGGAAGGGCATTTGTATTTTTGCCCATCCAGTTCTGAGATTTGCATAGCTTTGCTATATAGCACAGCTCTCTGCCAGGGCAGGGGACTTGATTTTTCTCTGCTACACTTTAACAACACTCATGTATATTACTAATTCTCTGTGTTATCTTGTTGTGTTTTCACCAAGTATCCATTATTAACATTTTACAGAACATTAACACAATGATAATATACAGCTGGTATATAAACACAGCATGCCACACACAAACACATCACTAATGACATGCAAGACAATTACCTCTCGTTGATTCATCCTCAATTGGTTGTTTGAACAAGGTTATATCTTTGAAAGTACAAAGAAATAACACAACCTTGTTGTGCTCATTCCTTATTGGTGCAATTTGCATATAAAACCAAACGGGAGTTCCTGCAGAGAGGAAAAAATTGGTGGTGATGCTGGATTACACAATTGATAACAGAGGGAAAAAATTTTTACATATATAAAATCACAAGAAACAAGCAAGAGCACTGTGGCCATATACATTTATCATTTTAATGAATCTGACATTTAGATCAAGTGATACTGAAGTGCTTGTGTCAGCGATGCAAGCTTCTTTGGAGAAAGCGCCAACACTGAGGAGGCAAGCTAAGCTTTCCAAGCTCCACTCTTGCTTGGACATACAAAAAGATTCTCAATTTGCTAGGAGTTGCCCTTGAGAGCTACTGGCTAGCACTTCAACACAGTGATGACCATTAAAGTGGTTGTAAAGCTTGTTTTTTTCTTTTTTTTTTAAATAAGAAACATGTCATACTTACCTCCACTGTACAGCTCGTTTTGCACAGAGAGGCCCCGATCCGGGACTTCTGGGGTTCCATGGCAGTTATCGTGGCTCCTCCCCCGCATCAGATAACCCCCTAGAAGAAGCGCTCTCTCGGGGGTTATCTTGCAGGCCCGCTCCCGAGTCATTCATTCGCCAAATGTATGACTCGGCCACGCCCCTGGCACCCGTGTCATTGGATTTGAGTGACAGCAGAGGGAGCCAATGGCTGCGCTGCTATCAATCTATCCAATCAAGAGCCGAGAACCCCGGGAAGAGGAAGTGCATGTCTCCGACCATGACACTCCAGCCACCATGCTTGACTGTAGGCAAGACATACTTATCTTTGTACTCCTCACCTGGTTGCTGCCACACACACTTGACACCATCTGAACCAAATAAGTTTATCTTGGTCTCATCAGACCACAGGACATGGTTCCAGTAATCCATGTCCTTAGTCTGCTTGTCTTCAGCAAACTGTTTGCAGGCTTTCTTGTGCATCATCTTTAGAAGAGGCTTCCATCTGGGACGACAGCCATGCATACCAACTTGATGCGGAGTGCAGCATATGATCTCAGCACGGACAGGCTGACCCCCCACACCTTTAACCTCTGCAGCAATGCTGGCAGCACTCATACGTCTATTTACCAAAGACAACCTCTGGATATGACGCTGAGCACATGCACCCATCTTCTTTGGTCAACCATGGAGTGGAACCTGTCCTGTTAAACCACTGTATGGTCTTGGCCACTGTGCTGCAGCTCAGTTTCAGGGATCTTCTTAAAGCCTAGGCCATCTTTATGTAGAGCAACAATTCTTTTTTTTTTTCAGATCTTTAGAGAGTTCTTTGCCATGCGGTGCCATGTTGAACTTCCAGTAACCAGTATGAGAGAGTGAGAATGATAAAACCAAATTTAACACACCTGCTCCCCTTTCACACCCGAGACCGTGTAGCACTAATGAGTCACATGACACCAGGGAGGGAAAATGTTTAATTGGGCCCAATTTGGACTATTTTACTGAGGGTGTACTTAACGTGGAGGTTCACCTGGAAATGACAATTTTTAAGATTAGATTCATGCTCATTTTGTCTAGGGGAATCGGGTAGTTTTTTTTTAAATCGAAGCCGTACTTACCGTTTTAGAGATACATCTTCTCCGCCGCTTCCGGGTATGGGCTGCGGGACTGGGCGTTCCTTCTTGATTGACAGTCTTCCGACAGGCTTCCGACGGTTGCATCCATCGCGTCAGGATTATCCGAAAGTAGCCGAACGTCGGTGCGCAGGCGCCGTATAGAGCCGCACCGACGTTTGGCTTTTTTCGGCTACTCGTTACGCGATGGATGCGACCGTCAGAAGCTTGTCGGAAGACTGTCAATCAAGAAGGAACGCCCAGTCCCGAAGACCATACCCGGAAGCAGCAGAGAAGATCGCTCTCTAAAACGGTAAGTACGGCTTCGTTTTTTTTAAAAAACTACCCGATTCCCCTTGACAAAATGAGCACGAATCTAATCTTAAAAATTTTTTTTAGGGTGAACTCCCGCTTTAATTTTGTTGCCAGAGGTTTAGACTTGGATAATGGCTGTGTGTCCAGTTATTTTAAGGGGACAGCAAATTTGCAAAATTGCTGCACACTCACTACTTTACATTGTAGCAAAGTTTAATTTATTCAGTGTTGTCACATGAAGAGTAAATAACATATTTACAAAATGTGACGGGTGTACTCACTTTTGTGAGATACTATATTTTTTTTAGCAGAGACCCTAGAGAATAAAATGGTGGTAGTTGCATTATTTTGCATCACATTGTATTTCCACAGTGGTCCTTCAACCAAATTTTTTTGGGGAAAAATACATTTCAATGAATACAAATAAATAAAAAATAAGCAGTAAAGTTAGACAAATTTTGTTGTATGATTTGAAAGATGATGTTACGCAGAGAATCATGATCTTTATTCTAAGCAAAAAAATTGTACATCTCATTTTATCCAGAATTGTGCAGCTCTAGCCCACACTGTCAAAAGTTTAATGATTATGGTATCACTGTGCTTGATTGGGCAGCAAACTCGCCTGATCTAAACCCCATAGAGAATCTGTGGGGTATTGTCAAGAGGAAGATGAGAGACACCAGACCCAACAATGCAGACGAGCTGAAGGCCGCTATCAAAGCAACCTGGGCTTCCATAACACCTCAGCAGTGCTACAGGCTGCATTGCCTCCATGCCACACCGCATTGATGCAGTAATTCATGCAAAAAAAGCCCTGACCAAGTATTGCGTGCATACTATACTGTACCTGGACATACTTTTCAGTAAGCCAACATTGCTGTATTAAAAAGCATTTTTTTTTTTTTATCGGTCTTATGTAATATTCTAGTTTTCGGAGATACTGAATATTGGGTTTTCCCTAGCTGCAAGCCATAATCATCAAAATTAAAAGAAAGAAATGCTGGAAATAAATCACTGTGTGTGTAACACATCTGTATAAAATATAGGAGTTTCACTTTTTGAATTTAATTAGTTAAATAAATTAACGTTTTTGATGATATTCTTATTTTATGAAATGCACCCCTACAAGCCCAGGAGCAAAGCAGCGCTTGTCTTAAGTTTTAGAGAGAATGGGTGAAGATTAGAATCTCTGGCAGGGTTGCATCCTCACTGAGGCAACTTCCCCTCACTTTCTATCCCAGTGACACTTTGTGTGACGAAGTGTCCTCAGGACAGGAAGTAAGGGTAAATCGCCAAACAGGAACACACACAACAATTACAACCTGACAAAGATGCTAAGCATTCATCACTCAAACTAAGCCCCCTGGAATTCAGATTTCAAGTGTAATGCCAGCCAAATCTTTTCTTCTTTAGGTTTTGAGGGTGGCAAAGGGTTAATATCTCCATCAGGTTTTTACTGCTCAATAAATTTGTGAGGTTAAAAGCAATGGATCAATATGTTCTATACCATCATGGTTTTCATGAGTGGGCAGCTCTAATTTTCTAAATGCAGACAAGGTAGAGAATAGAAGTGCAATTCCACTTATAAAGTCCAGAATAAGATTTTATTAAAATTCACCAGTAAAGGCCTATGCATTTTTTGAGGGTTCAAGGTAGTGTGCCCTTCTAGTAGACTGCTAGTGTTTAGGTAAATACAATTTTTGGCTCCCCTGTAGTCAGGGTAATAGTGACTGTTTGCTTTTGTCTGTTCTGGGTTCTGCTGGTGCAGGCTCCTCTACTTTCCCCTGCATCCCATTGAATTCTGAGATATAGGAGGTGTGGAAAATTTGATCCTGGCCTGCATATTTATGCCCTTTCAGCCAATTCCTAGTCGGTAGATTGAGTGACCAGCAGCAGTATAAAGAGGCTGAGATCTAAAACAGTTTGTTCTTGTTCCTGTAAAGTTAGATCCAGCCTAAGGGCTGCGGCACCCCTGGGTGGTCAGCTACAGCACTGAAGAAATCCTTTTTGGGGTCCCAGCTCCAATTAGGGCTTAAGGACCTTTGAGGCAGTGCAAAACAGGCCACAGGCACCAAGTACAGAGACTGGTGGTACTACATGAGGTGTACCCAGAATACAGTCAGTACTAGCCTTAAGGATCCTAGAGACTTTCCTTGCCACCTTTGGTAAAGCTCATTAGAACTTACACAGGACTATAGGCCTGTTGAGGAGCTCCTGCATTGTAGTGCACTTAACCTTCACATTCAAGGAGGTGCTTAAAACTTGTGGGGGCAGTTCAGCTTTAGTGTCCACTGTTGCACTTTTGATGGATCCTTTTGAAGTGTCCCAAGGCTAACCCTCACTCCATCCAAGTTAACTCCACAAATAAACTGCAAAAGACACGAGCAGCCTTTTTTCTGACTTAAGTGACTAAACTACTATGCGACTGGCTGCCATGTGCCTACCAGGGAATGGAACCTGGGACCAAACAGCAAGCCTGGTAAGGGGTGTATGCTCCACAAGTGTCCCCCTTTTTTAGAGCTATGAACAAATCAGTGTCCTGATTTAATAGGAACAAGTGAATGAGACCCGAGCTGGACTGGGAAGTATTTACGCTTGTGTGAACCTTATTCCACTTGAGTTCAGCAGCACAAACTAAATGTCGGAGACCCTTGCAGCCCCAACTGAAGCAGCGAGACCTTCGCAGCCCCCAAAACATGTCAAATTTTCCTGGTGAATTTAATGAAAAGTACAACAATGGTGCTTCTATTCTACACCTAATCTGCACGTTTTTACTGCGGTCTATTTCCATAGTTAGAAGATTTCCACCAATGATCTATTCTGCTAGCAATGGGAAGTGAGGGAAAGGATCTTCAATGGGCACACAGACTGCAATAAAAACACTTCCATTGGTAATACCGCAAATATCTTTTTTTTTAGGCCAAATTGTTCAAAAGTTTGTAAATCTCTGCCTAATTATATGGGAAGCTCCAGGCAGTCCTGCCTTAGATGATAATTGGGCCAAAGAACAACCTGAGTTACTTCCTTTCAGATATACGGATATAGGGGTAAGACTAGGGCTGGGATCTGGTGGCACTGGCAGTCAAGCAAGGCTAACCCCAGGCAACAACCTTTTGTCTATTTCTTCAAACAACTTTTGGGAATCTAAACACCCTAAAACAACACTTAAAGAGTTCTGGATTTCTACATTCATTAAATTTGGTGACTGGACAGAAAATGTGTGGAAAATCCTACCAGAAGAGGTTTTAAGCCATTATGATTCTATTCAAAACAAAAACAATTTTGGCCACAGCTTTTCAGCTTTAAACGTCAGAGTGACAATTCGTGACTTTACCACTTTATACTTCACTTTAGCAGCACATATTTTAAAAAGTTTTGCAATTGCTACATTGTTTCAGTTTGTTCTACAAAATGTCATCTTACTTGTCCCCTTGCCTTTCTTAAAGTATAAAATCCCCAAACATCTAATCAGTGAGAAAATGGACAAGTTAAGCAATCTTCATTACTCAGACTCACAGAACACTCATGCAACTTAACTCAAACCTTAACTAAAATCAATATAAAAGAAAGAGATCTTTATAATTCTAAAATAAAACTTCTAAGCCAACATGATGGGGATTTAAGAACAGCCTTTAAAAAGTCAAAATAGTTGACAAATGAAAATGTTTAAAATGTTGTTTTACTTTTTTTATGACATAGCACTATATTTTTAGACATTTATTTATTTTTATTTCAAAAAGTGTAAGTTCAGCTTTACCAAAAGGCACCCTAAGCTGTCCCATATGCTGCATTACTGTAGCTTTACCTATGTAAAGCTACAGTAATGCCGCGTACACACGACCGTTTTTCATGATGTGAAAAATTAAATTTTTTTAATGGGTCATTAAAAACGATCATGTAGGCTCCAGAGCATTTTTCTCGACGTGAAAAATGGCCATTAAAAATTTAGAACCTGCTCTAATTTTTCTCGTAGTTTTTCACGTCGTGAAAAATTGTCGTGTGTAGGCTTTAACGACGGAAAAAAACACACATGCTCAGAAGCAAGTTATGAGACAGAAGCACTCGTTCTGGTAAAACTAGCGGGCCAGATTCATGTACCTTTACGGCGGCGTAAACGTATCCCCTTTACGTTACACCGCCGCAAGTTTTTGATTCACAAAGCACTTGCGTGTAAACTTGCGGCGGCGTAGCGTAAAGCCGTCCGGCGCAAGCCCGCCTAATTCAAATGTACCATTTAAATTAGGCGCGTTCCCGCGCTGGACGTACTGCGCATGCTCCGTTTTGAAATTTCCCGCCGTGCTTTGCGTAATTTTTTGAACGGCGATGTGCGTTACGTCCTTTCGTATTCCCGGACGACTTACGCAAAAAAAAAAATTTTAAATTTGACGCGGGAACGACGGCCATACTTTAACATGGGCTGTCTATTGTTACACCACCTAAATAGCAGCCGTAACTTTGCGACGCGAAAAGGGGACTAGAGACGACATAAGAGAATGCGACGAACGCGCGTACCTTCGTGGATCGCCATAAACAGCTAATTAGCATACCCGACGCGGAAAACGACGCGATCTCCACCCAGCGGCCGCCGAAGTATTGCATCCTAAGATCCGAAGGCGTACGAAGCCGTACGCCTGTCGGATCTTAGCCAAATGCCGTCGTATCTTTGTTTGTGAATTACAAATAATTTGTCCGTTGACATCTGTCGCTCCATAAAGAAGACTGGAGGGTCCAATCAGGTGCACCTAAAAAACTGACAGGGATGGAGCAGCTGTCAAGATCAGCACCCCCTAGTGTCTTGGAAGGAAGTACCATCCTGTTCTTTCTCGTCACATGTGCACAGTGCTCAAACAAAAAAGGGAGCCCTAGCTGGAGGGTAGGTTTATCACACTATGCTGCTATAGCCATTTGGGACAGCATAGTGAACTATTTGGTATGAACTTCTACTTTAAAATGTATATAAACTCTAAGTAAATTTTTTCAGTATTTTTGGTATCATGATGTAATTGGTTGTAAAATTTGTTAAATTGGATGTACTGCCAGCAACGGCATTTCCTGCTGAAATTTCCTGCTGAAAATGCTATGCCAATCAATTAGAAGCATTGCTATCAGCAATACCAGTAAAAAAAAGGCTCAATCTATATAAAAATGGTAAAAAAAAAAAAAAAACGAATTTGGGTCCAGTGTTGCATGACTATCGCAGCACTTAATTAAAAAATCTGGTAATATACTGGGTGTTATGTTTATTTTACTTTAAATGTTTTCTACTTTAGCTTTTTTACTTTAAATGTTTGTAAAGGGATAAAGCAAGAGAAATGAGTATGAATTGTACAGATTTTTTTCCAGACACACTATTTACCTTTACTACCATCACAAGGGGGAAACAAGCCCTCTACAGGATAATATATAAGGAGAGGTGGGTACATCTGTGGTCCATTACTGGTGAGATTTCTCCTTGCTTCCAGGAGTGTTAGTAGTGGTATGCTACCCAGAGATGTCGTTTCCCCCCACCTTACCCACTGGCATCAGTTAGGAAAGCCTCAAATGATCTGCAAAGACTGTCAATGCCGATCACACAAAGTTTCCCGGTCCCCTGACAAGGCTGTAGTCAGGACCGGGATCAGAAGCAACTGTGGCGCAAACAGTCTTCGATACTGCCAGAAGTGTTGGAGGTACCTGAATAAATTCTATTGCAAGCAAGGTAGGGGAGTGATATTAAAAAAAATAATGCCAGCCTAACCCCATAGGAAGAAAAGAGCCTTTCAGCATTCAGTTTATATGGTCAGGAATAAAATGGTGGCTGGTTCTCTTTAAGCAGCATGTTTACGTTTTAATTTCAACATTTTTTTTCGTATTATATAATAAATAGAAAAAATCCTCCGGCAGCTGCGTTTCGTTTTCCTCCCAGGTGGTCTTCCAATGGATGCAAAACAAGTATTCCACAAGGGAGAGCACCACACGTGTGAGAAGAACTCCTGATATTTATAGATCGTGATTCATGGCACATATTAAAACTAAAATATTTGTAAAAGCCAGCCTACCAAAACTGGATTTTTTGGAATCTTTCTAGCTCTTTCTTAACATGAAGATCTTAACGTAATATTAAACCCTCTGGGTTACTTACCGAGGATGCTTCTTTATATTTTAATTCTTGCCTATGTTCCAGTTTAAGCTTATGTCATGACTGCAACCCTAGTTTTCCTGTTTCACGGTGGCTACGTTCTCTTGCAGCTTCATATGGAGCCACCCTTCCATGCAGGGACTAAGGGCCAGATCCTCAAAAGAGATACGCAGGCGGATCTGCTGTTCCGCCGGCGTATCCCTGTTTCTATCTTTGGAACTGATTCACAGAATCAGTTTCCAAGAGATAGACAGAAGATCCGACATATGTAAGGGACTTACACTGCCGGATCTTAGGATGCAGTACCGCATCCGCCGCTGGGGGCATTTTGCGTCGAAATGCCGCTTCGGGTATGCAAATTAGCACTTACGGAGATCCACAAAGCATTTACGCTTCGTTTTTTCTCCGTAAGTATTAAGTTGCATGTGTAAAATTAGGGCTGCTTTTACAAAGTGTAAACTGTTTACACCTTGTAAAAGTAGACCCTTCTTACCCGCGACGCCGTTATTTTTTTTTTTTTTTCCCCGACGCAACTTTTTTGACCCGGCGCGATTCACGAAGCTCGGCGTAACGTAATTTTGCGCTATGCACGTCGGGAAAATGACGTCACGAGCATGCGCAGTACGTCCGGCGCGGGAGCGCGCCTAATTTAAATGGGACTCACCCCATTTGAATTGGGAACGTCTTACGCCGGCCGGATTTAAGTTACACAGCCGAAAATTTCTAGGTAAGTGCTTTGTGGATCGGGCACTTAGGTAGAAATTTTCAGCCAGTGTAACTTAAATGGAAATATTTAAGTTACGGCGGCTGGCTGTGGATCTGGCCCTAAATCTGTGTCTCCCAATACTGTGTGCATCAATAGAAACACACATCCCCTTAGTCTAGAATGATAAGGCACTGCCCTTCCCTGAACCAGAAGTTCAGGGAAGCAGCACTATGAGCTTTGAAATTTGTAAGCTGCGAGTGCTTCCATAAGAATTATGTAAGCATGGTTTTTGGGGAAACTTTGTTTTATTGTGCTCAATGTATTAAAGTGATTGTAAAGGCAGTTTTATTCTATCTGTGTGCAGAAGCCACCTCTTTCCCCGCCCCCCCCCCCCCCAGACTTACCCGAGCCCCATCTCTATCTAGCTATGTCCACGAGTGCCTTGGCTGTCCGGGACTCTGCCTCCCGATTGGCTGAGACACAGCAGTGGCACCATTGGCTCCCGCTGCTGTTAGCCAATCAGGAGAGAGAGGGGGTGGGGCCGAACCACAGCTCAGTGTCTGAATGGATACACACAGCGCAGGTGCCCCTATAGAAAGCTGCTTGCTGTGGGGGCACTGAACAGGAGGGAGGGGCCAGAAGCTCCAGCCAGGGACCTAAGGAGTATCGGGGCTGCCCTGTGCAAAATCCCTGCACAGAGGTGAGTATAACATGTTTGTTATTTAATAGAAACAAAATAGACTTTACAATCACTTTAAGCAAAACATTCTAATAGTTTAATACTGCTTTCAATTCAAAAATTCACTTTTCCCTTGTAAACAACAAAGGTACATTTACAGGCCCACTCAGGGATCTGGGAAAAGTAAGGCCAAGTCAGGGTGGATTTTGGATGGTATCTACAGTATAGGTACTGCACTCTGCCCTTATCGCTTGGCTTTTTGACACGATCCATCAACCGGGCCATCCTTGTTGCAGGTTGTCAAGTATAATTACGTTTTAAGACAGTTCTACCAATCTGGTAAACATGACATTATGATATACATACTGCTCTTCTTGTACAAGAGGACTTCAAAGCAATTTGACTCGTAGTTATCAAACGTCTGCCTAACTTTTTCAATTGTCTTCTTGTCCGTCAATTCGCCATACATAAAACTGCAAAATAAAAGGAATATTTAATTTAGAATTAATACATTTATTTTAAAAAATGTCTGCAAGATTTCGGAGAATAGACATGAAGCAGACAAGGATCTGTGCCAGTACTGGCTTCAAAATCCAGGTTTTGTTTGCGCATCTCGTAAATGACCAGAGTATTTAAAAGCAATTAAACACCTTCTATGAAAGTATTAAAGGCTAAATTGAAACCATGTAATTTAATAGACATACCAGGGTAAGCACAGGGATACAAGTACATCTATTGAATACACAGTGAATCACCTCTTAGTATTAGCACAAATTAAATATGGCTACTCTTACCCCAGCCTCCATTTGACAGTGTATTGGCATGGCTAATGATTACTAAGACTTCCGCCTCGCCAAAATTCTCTTTTGGTTTTTCCAATATAGAATGCTCCACAGGGGCAGTCTAAAATATACACTACTCCTTGTATGAGGCAGTTCATGGTGTGTCTGGTTCAAAGTTCATAATCTTTAGGCAATATGTGGAATCTAGAAGCTCGCAAGTATTGACAAGCACCACAGGGACCCCTTTAGGCCCCTGGGGATCCATGTTCTATCCTTTGTGCTTCTTTTGGTCAATGGGATGAACACAAATTTTGTCGATAGAGAAAGGGTGCCGATAATGGTGCCGAAAATGCATGCGATTTTGCCACAATTTTACTGTGCTTATGGTGTGTTTTTCGTAGGTCTCCTGACTCAAAAACCGCATAAAAAAAGTAACACAGGTGCGATATTGATGTGTCCTTGCGGCTCTTTCAATGCATTTCAACAGGGAGGTGTTTTTTTTTTTTTTTTAAACTGACCAAAAGCAAGCAAGATTTTTAACACCATAATGGAAGCGTCATGGACCAGTGTGAAGACATAGAATTAAAAGGGATGCATTTTTATTGAGCTTTTCTTGCGCCAATAGTGCTGATAATGATCTACAATATGTTCATAATAATTAAAATTCATGATATTAATTAAAAAGTCAAATATAATACAATTATATTTATGACGACGCACGGCAGGGAACACACAGCTCTTCAAATGAAAGCTGTTATGTATGTCCCCCGAGCACTGATGAACAAGACGGCAGCAGCGCTCCTCCATTAGTGGTATGTAGTAGCATGTTTTACATACTGGAGGACTGTACTGCTCTCCGCCTACTCAGTCCGCTCTCTGCCTGCTAGCCGCCCCCTCTCCGCCCACTCAGCCCGCTCTCCGCCCCTTTCAGTCTGCCCTCTGCCTGATAGCCACCCCCTCTCAGCCCGCTCTCCGCCCCTTTCAGTCCGCCTCCTAGCCGCCCGCTCTCGGCCCGGGTGAAATTTTTGCGCGCGTTGAAGTACTCGCTCAAATGCTCAGTATTGGTCCCGATACCGATACTAGTATCGGTATTGGGACAACCCTAGTATTCATTGAAATTCGTTATTTTTTCGAAAGTCCGAAAGATGCAAAATTTGTCCGAAACTTTTAAAATTACGAAACGAATTGCACATGTTTTGCTAATGGCACCTAGCGTTTAAACCAGTGGTTCTCAACCTCTCTAGTGCCGTGACCCCTTGATAAAATTTCCCAAGTTGTGGGGACCCCTAACGGTAAAATTATTTTCCTATCGTGGGTTGTCGGCACAAGTAATTTGAGCCCCTAACCCACAGACATTTAGCGCTCCCTGAGTCCCTTCCACTTGTACAATATTAAAACCCCTTATAGTACATTTTAGGATGTACCGCTCTTTCTCTTTGTTCTCCTTTCTTTCCCTTGTATCCCTCTCTATCCTCATTTCTTGTTTGTTTTCACCATCCCTCTCTAGCCATCTTTTTTTGTTCTTTCTCTTATTCTTTCTCTCCCTTCTTTTTGTTCCTCCCCCTCTTTTCCTCTCCCTTCCATGTATTCTCTATTTTTATTCCTTCTCTTACTCCCTGGCAGGGAGTTGGGATCAGTGGCAGTGCTGGTGGGGAGTTGGGATCAGCCAACTTAGGTGCTCTTGATCAAGGTCATCTGCTGACCTGTAGTGGGGACTTTTAAAGGCAACTCTAATCATAGGTAGTGTTACTCACTGTGTCTCCGACTTTGTGGTTTCTCATAGCAGTGACCCCTATGCTGAAATCAGGAGATAGGGTCTCTACAAGCCCCTCCCACTTCACATTCCTCACCAGTCAGCTGACCTCTAGTCCCTGCCCCCCAGCTATGCCGTGAACTGAATGGGCAGCTGTGAAGAGGCTGAGTGGGCGGCCGCGGGCTTCAGGAACAGCCCAGGTTTTGGTGACCCCTGGCAAATCCTCATTTGACCCCCAAGGGGGTCCCGACCCCCAGGTTGAGAACCACTGCTTTAAACAGATTAAGAAGTGTTTACATGCATTTGGGTGCATTGGGCTTTTTTCCAGCAAAATATTCCTCTCCTGAGTGGGCTGACACTGGGTTTTTTCTTCTGCCTCTAAACTTTCCTGCCTTTAAATGCCTGTAAACGCCTATGTGTGCAAAGATATATAGGCCAACATGGAGGGGCATTTAGAGGCTGAAAAAGAGAAGTCAAATGCCCTTAAAAGTGGCATTTTTAATGCTCAGTGTGCATAAGGCCTAATGGGTTCATAATTAATACAATATATATGTCTAACCAAAAAAAAAAAAAAGAACCATTGTGTTGCCTAAATAAACCAATTGACTCTCCTTTTGCCATGCTCTGCCTACCACTAAGAAGAATATACTCTTACAATATTTATGACGTTAGGTGAACACATGCTTCTAGTGTTTACTGTGGATGGCAGTATACACGCAGTTGTGGTGTGTTTCAGAGGTTTGGTTAATGAATCCCTAGCCGTTCATGTTTACATATCTGATGCGATTGTTGGGCACTGGGAACATTTCATGTAACTGTACAAGTTAATTGGGTATCGCATTTGTGCTCAAGGACATAATGTTTACATGAGAGTGTTTATTCTCCTATATAAAGTAATGTATAATTGATATTGATTTTGTATTACAGTAACACAACAGAGATTCTCCACATTTATAACAAATGTACAGCGAGGGAAAAAAGTATTTTTCCCTGCTGATTTTGTACATTGGCCCACTGACAAAGAAATTATCAGTCTATGGGCCAGATTCAGGTACATCCGCGCATCTTTGTGCTGGCGTAGCGCATCTCATATGCGCTACGCCGACGTAACATTGAGAGGCAAGCTGAGTATTCACAAAGCACTCGCTCCCATATTTGCGCCGGTGTAACGTAAAAGGGCCGGCGTAAGCCCGCCTAATTCAAATTAGTAAGGTAGTGGGCGTGTTGTATTAAAATCAACCGTGACCCTATGTAAATGAATGGCCGATCGAACGGCCCTATAATGATTGAATCTGGTCCCTATAATTTTAATGGTAGGTTTATTTTAACAGTGAGAGACAGAATACCTACAAAAATATCCAGAAAAAAACTTTATAAATTGATTTGTATTTTAATGAGTGAAAAAAGTATTTCATCCCCTATCAATCAGAAAGATTTCTGGCTCCCAGGTGTCTTCTATACAGGTAACAAGTTGAGATTAGGAGCACTCCCTTAATCTCAGCTTGTTACCTGTATAAAAGACCCCTGTCCACAGAAGCAATCAATCAGATTCCAATCTCTCCATCGTGGCCAAGACCAAAGAGCTGCCCAAGGATGTCAGACTCAAGATTGTAGACCTACACAATCAAGGAGTGGGCTAGAAGACCATTGCCAAGCAGTTTGGTGTGAGGGAGACAACAGTTGGTGAGATGATTCGCAAATGGAAAAATAACTGTCAATCTCCCTCAGTCTGGGGCTCCATGCAAGATCTCACCTCATGGAGTTTCATGAGAACGGTGAGAAGTCAGCCCAGAACTACATGAAAGAATCTTGTCAATGATCTCAAGGCAGCTGGGACCACAGTCACCAAGAAAACGATTGGCAACTACACCGTGAAGGACTGAAATCCTGCAAGGTCTCCCTGCTCAACAGAGCACATGTACAGACCCGTCTGAAGTTTGCTAACGAACATCTGAATGATTCAGAGGAGAACTGGGTGAAAGTTTTGTGGTCAGATGAGACCAAAATCAAGCTCTTGGGCATCAACTCAACTCGCCGTGTTTGGAGGAGGAGGAGGAATGCTGCCCATGAGACCCAAGAACACTATTCCCACCGTCAAACATGGAGGTGGAAACATTATGCTTTGGGGGTGTTTTTCTGCCAAGGGGACAGGACAACTTCACTGCATCAAAGGGTTCTTGGACAGGGCCATATACTATCAAACCTTAGTTGAGAACCTCCTTTCTTCAGCCAGGGCACTGAAAATGGGTTGTGGATGGGTATTCCAGCATGACAATGACCCAAAATACACAGCCAAGGCAATAAAGGAGTGGCTTAATAAGAAGCACATTAAGGTCCTGGAGTGGCCAAGCCAGTCTCCAGACCTTAATCCCATAGAAAATATGTGGAGGGAGCTGAAGGTTCAAGTTACCAAACATCAGCCTTAAAACCTTAATGACTTGGAGATGATCTACAAAGAGGAGTGGGACAAAATCCATCTTGATATGTGTGCAAACCTGGTGGCCAATTACAAGAAACATCTGACCTCTGTGGTTGCCAACAAGGGTTTTGCCACAGAGTACCAAGTCATGTTTTGTGAAGGGGTCAAATACTTACTTCACTAATTAAAATGTCAATTTATAACTTTTTTGAAATGCGTTATTTTTTGGGATTTTTTTTGTTGTTATTTTGTCTCTCACTGTTAAAAATAAACCTACCATTATAATTATTGGCTGATCATTTCTTTGTCAGTGGGAAAATGTACAAAATCAGCAGGGGATCAAATACCTTTTTTTCCTCAATGTAACCAAATCATGACGTGAAATGCTATAGAACTAAACCAAAGTGATTTTTGCATTACCTATAAATGTAAAACATATGCAGAAGCTTTAGTCTGAAAACAAATATTCCACCCAAAACTGATGTTCGGCATGGTGACTACAAGTTAAAGTGGATGTAAACCCTCACATATACCCAGTGAATTGAAAAGCCTCAGGTTTTTCCTTTATAGTTATCGGCCACAGACCTTTCTCAAGAAAACTATGGTAATCTCAGAGAAGTTTGTTTACAGTCGCAATATAATAAGCTTAGTAGGAACCAGAAAAACTGGTCTTTGTAGTTGCAGGCACTGTAGAGTAATCAACCTTCAAAGCTCACACAAGAAGCACTAAAGTCCTTTAAGCTAAAATGTAGGTATGATTTTTATAGGATAACTACATTTAACCAGCTTGGACAAATGTGAGCGTGCCTATCTCATACCGGACTGATCCATGTGAAAGCTGCAAATCACAGCAGTAGTTGCTGCTACTATTACAGTGATAGCAGCAGCTTTCTGGATCCAGTGCTGAGTGGCTGCCGTTTTGCATAGCAACCACAGGGGGTCACTAACATTCTCTGATTGGATTATTTGGCGTTTGTTACGTCTCCACGCCACCTTTTCATCTTGTCCAATCTGAGACCACCTTGTATTCACTGAAAAAAATACAATGCTTAAATTAGAGATTGAAAAGCTGCTGTGTTACTAATGGGAAGAGAGAGAAGGGGAGGGAAGCTGCTAAAAGGACTTTAACGCTTATGTAAAAGTCACATAAATGCTGGTGCCTTTGATGTTATAAGATTCACTAATGTCCGAAACAGAAAGATAAATGGTGTGACTTCCTACAACCAGGGCTGGCCCAAGATAATGTGCTGCCTGGGCCCAAAAATTAAATGCTGCCCCCCCCCCCCAAAACAAATTACACCCACCAAAAGGCCCCCACATACATTATTTTATATCATAAAAATTAAAATGATGTATTAGGGAGCTAGATTTACATGCAACAGTGGTGGTGGTTAGGGGGCTCCATCCAATGCAGCTGGGGTGATGGTGGGGGGGGGGGGGGGTCAGTCAGAGGCAGCAGGGGTGGTAGGGGGTTCCATCAGAGGCAGCAGTGATGGTGGTGGGGGGTTCAGACAGAGGCAGTGGTGATGGTGGTGGTGGGGGGGGTTCAGTCAGACACTGATCATCAGTGTCCTGATAATCAGTGCAGCCCCAACAGTGCCCACCAGTGCTGCCAGTAAGTGCTCACCAGTGCTGCCAGTCAGTGCCCACCAGTGACTCCTCATCAGTGTTAACTATTAGTGCCATCTATTAGTGTCCATCAGTGCTGCTTGTCAGTGCCTATCATTGCAGCCTATTTGTGCCACCCATCAGTGCCTCCTCAAAAGTGTCCATCAGTTTTTTAATTTTTTAGCAATAAATTAAAAAAATCCAGTGGTGATTAAACACCACTGAAATAAAGCTCCATCTGTCTCGAAAAAATTGTCATTCGAAGTACGACAGTGCTGAAAATTGGCCTGGGTAGGAAGGGGGTGAAAGTGTCCGGTAGGCAAGTGGTGAAAGTGGTTCTAAAGCCTTATGGTTTTATATACCATGCATTAAGGTGAAAGACCTTCTGTGCTTCAGGATCGCCTTCCAGCTCCCACCTATTCTTACCTGAGCCCAATCCGATCCAGCAATGTGCACAAGAGCAGCAGCTTTGGACGCTGTCTCCCTCCTCATTGGGCAGATTGATAGCCAATGGCTCCCAACTGCTGTCAACCAAATTCTGTGACAAACAAGTGGGGGGTGGGGCCAAACCACCTGCACTGTGTCAATAGATGCAGACAGGGTAACTTGGGAGCGAGCCAGCACTGATGCCCCCATGGGAAGTGGCTTTCCATGTGGGCACTCACAGAAGAGGAGGAGACTGGAACGCCGGTGGGGACCCCAGAAGAAGAGGATCAGGGCTACTCTGTGCAATATAATTGCACAGAGCAGATACGTATAACATGTTTGTTATTTTAATGTAAAAAAATAAAGCTTTAATGTCACTTTAAAAAAAAATTTATGATGTTTTATTTTTTTATTTTATTTTTTTACTGACAAGCCTAGTTTATTTTCCACATCTATGTACAAAAATTTCACATATGAAAAGCCACGCATGAGGGGAAAGCACCAAAATTCGGCTTTAAACTAATATGGCCCCAGAGAAACAGTTCTACTTTTCTTCAGTAGAAGGATATCTGGTGTTGTAAAGAAATAAAAATAGAAATAAAATAAAAAAAACATAAGACAATCCATTTAAACCTTAGTAGTGGTATGCTGCAATACATCAAAAAGTATTAAACAGTCATATATTGATTGCTCTGCTCACTTATAAGCAAGTTATCCCTGCTGAGATACAATAAACACACAGCAAGAAAAAACGGTGTGAAACATTGTGCATGCCCCCAAAATAATTGCATTTGATGAGAGGCTCCATGGAAAACATAAAAAGCAATTTGAAGCTTCAAGATCAAATTTGGGAAAAAAGATGTGCTTGCAATTTGTTTCTGTCCCTCTACAAGTAAAATAAGCCAGATAAAGGCTCCTTAGCTTCACTGACAGCACTAGGCAGACAAACCTTGAACAGGAACTATTCCCCTATTTAACCTTCTTGTCAAAGAGACTTAAGAGCTGTTAGCCAAGTGGAACACGTGCCAATTTGGCACTAATATGCAGAGACCTATATTGATTTGTAGCATACTTAGCTTTGCATCGAATCTGCTCTCAGTGCTGGCAATATATCCTACGTGTACAACTTCCAAATAAAGGGACACTTTAAAGTGGTCGTCAAGGCTCAAGGCCTTTTACCTTCATGCATTCTATGCATGAAAGTAAAAAACCTTCTGTGAGCGCCCCCCCTCCGCCCCCCCCATACTTACATGAGCCCCGTCTTGATCCAGCAATGTGCACGAGAGCAGTATCTCCTCCGGGTCTCTTCCTCTTCATTGGCGGGGTTGTGCCACCCTCTGTGTGTGAATAGACACACAAAGCAGCGGCCTGGGAGCAAGCCTGCTCTTATGCCTGCATAGCAAGCTGCTTGCTATTGGGGCGGGAGGGGCCAGGAGCGCCAGCAAAGGACCCGAGAAGAGGAGGATCTGGGCTGCTCTGTGCAAAACCATTAGGCCTCATTCACACTTGGCCGACGGATGACAAGCTCCTCTCTGCTCACTGAACGGGGAGGAGCTCGTCGGGCACCACTGTCTCCTATGGAGAGATCTGATGAAAACGGACAGCATGTCCGTTTTCATCAGATCTTACCCGATCCGCATGGAAGGATGGGGACGTGGCCCCCATACGTCTGTTTTTAGCGGGTCGGATGTCAGCGGACATGTCTCCGCTGACATCTGACGCTCCATAGGATGGAGCGGCCGTTCAGGTCCGTGACAGACGGACCCGAACGGCCCGAAGTGTGAATGAGGCCTTACACAGAGCATGTAAGAAAAACATGTTTGTTATTTAAAAAAAACCAATCTGCCTTTAATACCACTTTAAAACTGAACTTTTCTATGCAAGCAGTACAAGTAACTGACTTGGTATCAGCCTCTTGCAGGCCCTTGGTAATGCCCCTCTTGCCACTACTACAGATCCCTTTAAAACATAGAAACCGTCATGAATAATGGCCATAACATGTTTTATACAGTAAGTGTAATTTAGATGATGGACACAAACCTGCATGTACTACTCTTCTGCATGATGTCAGCTCTGTGGAATCCAGACAGTTTACAGAAACCGTCATTACTATATACTACAGGCCAGTCCACAATCTGTGCATTCCCCAGTAAGAAACTTGATTCTGTAGAGAGAGGGAAACAAATAACAACATAAGTATAAGTACATTGCATTTATCAGAAGCATGGGCAGCACTTGCAAACTGGCATAAACAATCCCTAATCAATAGCTATTAGGCTTCATTTCCACTGACGTTTTTACAGACACTTTTCTGAGCGTTTTTTACAGCTTAAAAACGCCTGTCCATGTTATTCTATGGCATCATGCCCACATAGGCGTTTTCGGGCTGCAAATGGCATAGGCGTTTTTGAGCTGTAAAAAAAATGCAGGACCAGGGCGTTCTGAAGCTCCAGAGTAGAGCTGTAAAAACGCCAGACGTTAAAAAACGCTCAAAAACGCGCGAAAACGCTCAAAAACGCTACCGCGGCATTTTTAAAGCTGCAGCTCACAAAAAAATTTTTTTTTTTACAAAATAAACATGGACAGGCGTTTTTAAGCTGTAAAAAAGGCTAACAGTGGCTGTAAAAACGCCAGTGGAAATGAAGCCTTATTAGTGCCAAAAGGGGGTGGGGCTTTATGGGCTGGCATATGGCAATGCAGAGCAGCATTCCCAAAGATGTAAGGTGGGGTTGTGAAAGTGATGGAGTGTTATAAAGTTATATATATCAATTCCAGTTTCATGGGCCTTTTTACTTTTAAAAAACGGTTTCATCGCAGCTGGTCCATTTTTCTGTCATCGGCTCTAATACAATACGATGTTTACCCCAACTACTGAGATCCTCATTCTCTACATGTACATTTATTACCATAGGGAATGTCAACCATCTGAACTTTTATACTGTCTATATACAGTGGCGGCACAACACTCCCCCCACCCCCCCAAGACACAGGCTATGTCCCCCCAGCACCGCCAACACCCCTGTGGGAGACAGGTGGCGGCAGTAATCTCCCCCACACCCCCCATGGGAGACACAGGCAGCGATCAGCAACACCAAATCCCCCACCTCACAGGCGACAGACATCGGCGGTAATCACCCATGTCCTCCCATAAGAGACAAACAGGCTGCCTTACATTGTGAAGCACGGAGGCTGGGAGGAGGCACAGAGGCAGGGAGAGGGAAGAGCCGGGGCCACTCCGGCTAGCATAGATTCTCCTTCCGGCAGAACAGAAACCCCAAGTGTGTCCCGAGACATGATTGGCCAGGGAGTCCTAAAACTCCCTAGCCAGTAGGGGCTATCTGATTGGCCGGGAGGAGAATGAGGCAGAATAGCGAATATTCATTCGCTAGTATCATGCAAAAGGGTGGGATGGGGGTGCAGTGCTCTGCGCCCCAAGCCCACCCCGTTTTGGGGTCTAATCACACGCTTCAAAAACATACAGCCCCCATTGGAATCCATAGTATGGTGCCCTGATCAGAGGGTGGGACACATGGACGGGGGGTGGCGCCCATTATGGAGCGGCCTTCACTGTCTATATACCCGTTTTGCCCAGTATCAGTATATGTAATATAATACTAACAGCAGTGCAGAAAAGGAGGATCGGTTTTGATCTTGCGATTTTCACAGGGGATTGGGGGGGGGGGGTGTTACTCTGCTACCATATTGAAATAAGAACTTTCCATATATTTTGCTACGCATACTGTGCCGTCTGTCGCACAACATTATATGAACTAGTAAATGAGAACTATAGTCTAATGCTTTTCACTGTAAATGTGCAAGACACAAGCTTGTATGTAATTCATTTTTCTTTCTGCAATGAATTGAGGTATAAATGAAGATATTTTTCATTGGACCAGAGTTTATCTGGGTACATTGCTAAACACGTAAATACTACCTGTGGCAATACTTCAAAGCTCCACAGTACAAGGTACTTTGAAAGAAACTTTAAAGACTATTTTGCTGATGCTTTTCACCTAAAGAATCTCAGATCCTCTGCCCAATATTGCAATCATTCAAGGTTTGGACGCATTTGCAGACAATATGTGTTCTGAATAGCCACATGATTAAAACAGAGCTTAAAATAAGTAATAAAAACAAATCAAAGCAAAAACATCAAACAGAACAAAAGATATGAATTAAGGGATTAATTATTATTCTTTTTCTAAAATGAAACATTGAAAGAATAGTAGAATGTGATAACTATTCAAGCAGGATGGTAATCTGGATGTTGTGCAAATAAACAAAGCACAAAAAAAAGTAATATGATCAAAATTACACTTACTGAAATTAAAACAATATTAACAACACTTTGAAATGAAAAGTAAACAGCTTAGGTGTAAGAAAGCATATAGCTCAAAGGCATCAAGTACATTTGCTAAAAAGCGAGTTAAAAACGTAACACTTTTTTACCCAAACATGTTCTTATTAATATAACTGGGAAGGTGACTTTTAGGTGTTTTCTGAAGGAGGTTATTTGTTTAGCTGTAAAGAGCTAGAAGGTGAATATATTTCCTTACTGGGGATCACTAGAATTTCACAGTGATGATATGACAAAGATGTATTGCTTAAATTCCATTTTGTCAAAACTTTTTTTGTTTTAAATAACCTCACCTTTGTTGAGAAAAAAAATATTCCTCTCTGGGTGATCTATGTTTTGCCTGTGCCCATGTGCCAAGTGAATCTGTATGGGGGTGGTTTCATAATTATCAACCCTTTATATGTGATTTCCTATTGGGAGTATCTCAGATAAAAAATCTGACTTGTATCTTGGTGCAGACTTCTGGGAAAATCAGTAAGCGAATCATACAAAGCAGGAAATTGTGTTTCTGGGGGGGGGCATTCTGTACACATTCTATGTACAGAACACCTCCAGGTAGCCATACTGCATTGAATTTTGCAGAAAATTACAGCGCTGCAGATTGAAAAAGGAAGGGTCATTTTAAATAACATTCAATGGCAATAGGACTTGTGTTGCAATTGTATATGCTACATTATTTTTTCATTTGCTATTTTTTTCCCCCACGAAAGTGGAGTTCTACTTTAAGGGGCAGATCCACAAAGATCTGCCCCGGCGCAGCGTATCTGAGATACGCTATGCCGCCGTAACTTACTTTTTTTGGTTTGAATCCTGAAAGAATTTGCGCCATAAGTTACAGCGGCGTAGTGTATCTCTCGCGGCGTAACGGCGCCTAATTAAAATCGGCGAGTAGGGGGGCGTGTTTCATTTAAATGAAGCGCGTCCCTGCGCCGAACAAACTGCGCATGTGCCGTCCCTAAATTTCCCGCCGTGCATTGCGCTAAATGACGTCGCAATGACGTCATTGTTTTGGCGTGGACGTAAATTACGTCCAGCCCGATTCACAGACTACTTGCGCAAACAAAAATATTTTTTTTTAAATAATACGCGGGAACAACGGCCATACTTAACATTGAGTACGCCACCAAATAGCACCTTTAACTATACGCCGAAAAAAGCCAACTAGAGACGACGTAAAAGAATGCGACGGCTGCTCGTGGATCGTCGGAAATAGTTAATTTGCATACTCGACGCGGAAAACGACGGGAACGCCACCCAGTGGACGCCGAAGAATTGCATCTTAGATCCGAAGGCGTACGAAGTACACCTGTCGGATCTAACCCAGATGCCGTCGTATCTTGTTTTGAGGATTCAAAACAAAGATACGACGCGGGAAATTTGAAAGTGCGCCGGCGTATCAGTAGATACGCCGGCGTACTCTTTGTGGATCTGCCCCTAAGATTTCAGAGGGTGATCATCTAAAGTGTAACTGTAGGCAAAACTTTTTTTTTTTTTTTCCTTTTCATTTTAGATAGAACGTGGGTGGGTTCTAACCCCTGTCAGATATTTTTATTTTTTTTGCCATTCGTGTCATATTGTGGAGATTTCCCGTTACTTCCTGTCCCATAGGCAATCAGGAAGTGAGAGAAAATTTCTGCAAATTAAGAGATTTTCTTTCAGAACTAGATTTCCCATTGGAAAATTTCCCATCTATTACTTTTCAGGGGACAACCTAAAATGTAGCATTTTCTTTTATTTTCACATACAATGATAATGGTAAACAGGACAAATAGAGAGGGTGGAATGGGGGCACAGAAAGCAATAACAACTGACAGGTGTTATAATCCCTCCCCACTTTATTCAAAACTAGAAAAGTTTGCATTTAGTTATACTTATACAAAAACTTCTATACAACTATAATTGTTTAGGGTCAATTCTATATATTTTTTTATTAATCTGTGCTTTGCCCACGCAGGGCTAAGCAACATGTTTACTTTAACTTCCATTTTCTGATCTAAACCTTGAATGCAGACACCCAATAAGGATGGGTAACTACTTTGACTCATTCACTTGTGTAAATTTCAGCTTGAGTTATCAGACTCTGTAAACATTAATATTTTCACACGTGGTAAAAGATTAAAAAAAAAAAAAAACACATGGTTTTCCTGCACTCCCTTTGCTTACTTAAAAAAAAAAAAATACTAAGGGGCAGATCCACGTACCTGCGCATAATCTTCCGCCGGGCACAGCGTATCTAAGATACACTAAGCCGCCGGAACTTATTTTTTTTATTTCGAATCCACAACGAATTTGCGATGTAAGTTACGGCGGCATAGTGTATCTTTGGCGGCGCAAGGGCGCGGAATTCAAATGGATGTGATGGGGGCGTGTTTTATGGTAATACGTCGTGACCCGACGTAAACATTTTTTTTAACTGCGCTGTCCGTGGGGGTATCCCAGTGAAATTAACCCGGAACAAGCCAATGCTCACAACGGTGATGTCATTCTACGCAAATCCCTATTCGCGAACGACTTACGCAAACGACGTAAAAAATTCAAAATTGTACGCGGGAACGCCGGCCATACTTAACATTGAGTACGCCTCATAACAGCAGCTTTAACTATACGCCGGAAAAAGCCGAATGCAAACGAAGTAAAAAAATGCGCCGGCCGGACGTACGTTCGTGGATCGCCGTAATTAGCTAATTTACATACTCAACGCGGAATTTGACTGAAACGCCACCTAGCGGCCGCCGAAAAATTGCATCTAATATCCGACGGCGTACGCCTGTCGGATCGATCCCAGATGCCGTTGTATCTTGTTTTGTAGATACAAAACAAAGATACGACGCAGTAAATTTAAAATTACGCCGGCATATCAATAGATAAGCCGGCGTAATTCTTTTGTGGATCTGCCCCTAAATATGCAGCATTTCATGAATACCTAATGAAAAAAGAAGGAAAAACAATGAATTGGATTTTATTCATACATTTAGATTTATCTCTGACCATAAACCAGGGAAATATGAACAAATCCACTATCACTACCTTTAAGAATGCATGCACTTTTCAGGCTTTTCAGTCAAAGCAATCATCTGTAATTTTTCATGATCTTATAAAAAGTGAAATTTGTCTCCTATGGCTTATTCACAATTGGTTTGCACTGCCTTATAAAATACATGGTGCATATGCTACAAACAATATGGTACATCACTATGCTCATTACAATGCTCCTGTGCTTTATACCTTTAGGTTGATTTTGAATTATTTTTCCTTCAGTGTTAGGGATAGGAATGATGCTCCTAAAGTATATCTGACAAATGTCAGCGTGTCTGCAAGCAAATTAGAGGAGCTTGCTTTGAATGCGCTTTCTCAGGTTTAAATAATGTGTCAAGCTATTGATTTAAATGAAGTTCATTCTATGAGGAAGTCACCAGCGTGCCTTGATCATACTGAAGAACAGTCCTCAAGTGTCTTTGGCACTGAGTAAAAGTTTGCCTTTAGTTATACTTATACGAAAACACCAGAACATTCTGATTAGTGCTCTCAGCCATTGGCTGAGAGAGCTGATCGTGAGCTGGTCGGCGACTGTTTTTCTAGCAAGCTCATCCGACAGAAGCCAGCTTCTTTCGGATCGGCTGCCAAACACACAGGCCAAATGTCGGATGGATTTTATTGAATCGTCCCATGTGTACAAGGCTTTACTTAGAGTCAAAGCTTTTTGGCCTTACTTCTCCTATAGATCACAGGAGTGCAGTTCATCCAGGTGCTGGATCGATACTGACTTTACAGACGAGACCTGCCCAGCAGATTGGATCGGATTCTGACTCTGGGAGATTGAGCAAGTTGCTCCCACCCCCTCCACCGACTGGCACTCCAGTGACTGCTGGAGGGGCAGAACAGAGAGTCGGTGACTGACTGCCACTGCTCTCTTCTCAGAGCAGAGGGGAGAACTAAGCAATCAGCAGTGTTTAATTGCTACGTTTTCAGTGTAGAGGCGGTGGGGGACAGATGCAGCATTGGATCAATGCTGCATTCACTCTTAACATTCTGCTAATACTTTGTGTATTAGTAGTGCCTGGGCCTTGAAGAAAGGGGCACACCCTTAAAGCTCATCCTGAAAATTTGGATGTTACTGCAAATGAAAAAAAAGTGACAGTACTCAATTGTTCTTCCCTCTGGAAGCAATGCAAATGACCCAGGTGGGGTTTATACAAAGAAAAAATCATCCTTGTAACACCATATACAAAGAGAAAGGATTCAAAAAATCCAAGTCATTAACCTGTCATGATCACTGCAAAGTGAAGAAAACAGTTATTAAGTAAAAGACTACCTTTTTGTTCAACAGCAAGGTTTATTGCGTTACAATTTGAAGTGGATCTGTTGAGAGTTCAAATGGACAATAAAAATGAAACATGTTTTCTCAAATAAAAAGGTGACAATGACTTCATTCAATTAGATGTAAGAATTTAAGGTTAAAAGGTGAATGCATGCCTCCTTAAAAGCTATATACATACACTGAGAAATAATGCACACCTTTGGAGTCAGTAGAACAAAAACTTATTATAACCGAAAAAAAAATTAATGGGTCCTTGAATCAGTACAGGAGGACTGTAATTTAAAGCGGAGTTCTGGCCACAATTTCACTTTTTTAAATATAAATACCCCTGTAATACACAAGCTTAATGTATTCTAGTAAAGTTAGTCTGTAAACTAAGGTCCGTTTTGTTAGGTTGTTACAGCATTTAGACACTTTATAAAATAGAAATTGACTGGAGCCATCTTAAGTGTGGGCATCATGAAGCCAGACTGTATGACTTCCTGGATTTCAGCCTTGCAGATCTCGCACATGCTCAGTGCTGCACAAGCAGTGTCAGATCAGGTTTCAGCACCTGTGCTGTTCAAGTCACATGGTTCTTTGAGACTGAGGAGTGCACAGACTCCTGGAAAGTTACACCCACTACATTCCCAGGAGTCTGTGCGGTGTAGGTTAGGAAGCATTAAGCACCTAGGTGCAGGAAGTGGGAAGATTAACTATTCTGCCTAGCAACAACACTTTGAAGGCATCTAAAAAAATAAAAAAAAATTTGTAAACGACTAATGACATTTTTTTTAAAACTACTGATGTAATGTTATATTTATGGGTGGAACTCCACTTTAACAATTAAACTAAGCCTGGCGGAGGGAAGGATGTTATATCCCATTCCCCAGTGGTGCACTCCCTGATCAGCCCCCTGCCCAGTCCAGTACAGTGCCCTTCTCAGCCCTGCTCGTGCACACACAGTGGGGGCAGGCAGGCCACAATCTGAGCTGCCGGGTGAAAGCAGTGGGCTTGTATATGAATCTGAAAGTCAGAGGGTTCATCCAGCCCAGGCCGAGACCTCTGAGTTCTCTTTTATATACAAGTACACCGCTTTCACTCCACAGCTCAGAGTATGGCATGCCTGCCCCCCTGTGTAAGCACGAGCAGCCAAGAGCAGGAGAGAGAGAGACACCATATTTTGGCGCACTGTAGAAGTAGTACCCCCAGGTCGACTTTTGCATCCGGGCCCATATGCTTCAAGCTAAGCCTCTGCCTTTAGTTCACAGATAACCTTAGGCTGCCTTTCATGCACCGCTTGCTGTATCTACCTATAGATTGTCAATAATTGTTGTTTATATTTAGCAAACAAATAGCTAATTAGGCCAATATTTGGGGACAATATTTAAAGTACACCTGTCACAAGCTAAATTGAACTCCTGTACTATGCAAAAGAGTCCTTGTTTATTTCATGACACAAAATTAAAAATCCAACGGTTTGGGGAGGTCAAAACTCCCTGTTCATCTGAACTTGTGTGCTAGCAGTAGAATCAAATTTTACATAGTTGCATAGTTAGTCAGGTTGAAAAAAGACATATGTCCATCTAGTTCAACCAAAAAAAAACAAAAAAACTTCGTACAATCCCATATACACAATTCTATACCCACAGTTGATCCAGAGGAAGGCAAAAAACCCCAGCAGAGCATGCTCCAATTTGCTACAGAAGGGGAAAAAAATCCTTCCTGATCCCCCGACAGGCAATCGGATTTTCCCTGGATCAGCTTTACGTATAAATGTTCGTACCCAGTTATATTATGTACATTAGGAAAGTATCCAGGCCTTTCTTAAAGCAATCTACTGAGCTAGCCATAACCACCTCTGGAGGGAGTCTGTTCCACATTTTCACAGCTCTTACTGTGAAGAAACCTTTCCGCATTTGGAGATGAAATCTCTTTTCCTCTAGACGTAAAGCGTGACCCCTTGTCCTTTGTGTTGACCGTAAAGCGAATAACGCAAGTTCACTATATGGACCCCTTATATATTTGTACATGTTGATCATAAACCCCCCCCCCCCTTATTCTCCTCTTCTCAAGAGTGAATAAATTCAGTTCCGCTAATCTTTCCTCATAGCTGAGCTCCTCCATGCCTCATCAGTTTGGTTGCCCTTCTCTGCACTTTGTCCAGTTCCCCGATATCCTTTTTGAGAACTGGTGCCCAAAGCTGAACTGCATATTCCCGATGAGGTCTTACTAATGATTTAAACAGGGGCAAAATGATTTCTCTCTCTCTCTCTGGAGTCCAAACCTCTCTTAATACAAGAAAGGACTTTGCTCTCTTTGGAAACCGCAGCTTGGCATTGCATGCCATTATTGAGCTTATGATCTACCAAAACCCCCAGATCCTTCTCCACTACAGATTCCCCCAGTTGTACTCCCCCAAGCATGTATGATGCTCATGTTTGACTCGAACATTGCCTGTTCAGCGAACAATTTGGGGTGTTTGCGGAAAATTCGAAAAGCCGCGGAACACCCTGTAAAAGTCTATGGGAGAAATCTAAAGTGCTCATTTTAAAGGCTAATCTGCAAGTTATTGTCCTAAAAAGTTTTTTCGGGAGCAGTGATTTTAATAGTGCTTAAAGTGAAACAATAAAAGTGAAATATTCCTTTAAATTTCGTACCTGGGGGGGGGGGTGTATAGTATGCCTGTGAAGTAGCGCTTGTTTCCCGTGCTTAGAACTGTCCCTGCACAAAGTGCCGTTTCTAAAGGAAAAAAAGTCATTTAAAATCACTCGCGGCTATAATGAATTGTTTGAGCTCCTGAAACGCACTGTTTTTTCAATTTTTGTGCCAAGCTTTGTGGCATTCTCCATTTAAATGTTCTTTAAAAGTTCTACAGCAGGGATCTTCAAACTACGGCCCTTCAGCTGTTGCAGAACTACACATCCCATGAGGCATTGTAAAACTCTGACATTCACAGACATGACTAGTCATGATGGGAATTGTAGTTCCTGAACAACTGGAGGGCCATAGTTTGAAGAACCCTGCCTTATCATGCTTCAGCCTTTAGGGGGGTCAAGTTGTGGCCAGTGGGGGTAGAAAATGCCTTGAATTCAATGGGAATAAACAATGCCTTAGGTTTAGGGATCAGTGGGAGTTAAAGCAGGGGTTCACCCTAAAAAAAAAATTCTAACATTGCATGGAGCCGACCTATGAGACCGACAGTATGCTGTTGTTTTTTTTAGTACATACCATTTTAGGGCTATTTTCACCCCCGGCTTCCCCGCGGGAGTGGGCGTTCCTAATCACAGGCTGTGATTGACGTTCTTCCGACCGGCGCATACTGCGCATCACGAGTTGCTGAAAGAAGCCGAACGGCGGTGCGGTTCTATACGGCGCCTGCGCACTGACGTTCGGCTTCTTTCGTCAACTCGTGACGCGCTGTATGCGACAGTCGGAAGGATGTCAATCAATTAGGAATGCCCAGTCCCGCACATTACATACCCGAAAGCGGCGGTGAAAATACGGTATGTACGGCACTGAAAAAAAAACATGTTAAATTATTTTTTTGGGGGTGAACCCCCCGCTTTAAACTGAGTAGTGCCTGTGGTCATTAGGAGAAGAAGGAGTCAGTGAGAAGAATAGAGCCCCGTCATTAATGTCAATGGGAAGAATGGTGCCTGTGGGAGGAATAGTGCTCCATCAATAGGTCGGTGGGAGGAATGGTGCCCCATCATTGGTCTCAGTAGTTAGAATAGTGCTTAGTACCAGTGGGAGGTATAGTACCCTTAGGCCTCAATAAAGGCTAGCAAAGGGCCACATTCAGGGTCACGGTTTGGAGACCACTGCTCTACAGACTATTTCAAGGGCCCTGATGGATACATTGGTTGACATTAAGCTGACTCTAGCAGTTTGATTCTTACCTCTTCCTTTGTCTACTCTGTGGTCCAGTGCTCCACCAACCCATACAATGTTCATTACAGGGGAAGATAGCAGACAGAGCCTTACTGGTCATGTCAAAACTAAAGCAACTAACAGCATTAATACAAAGCCTATTCCGTGCAGTGATTCAGAACATTTGGACCACTGTGCACTGTGAAAGCAGTAGCCTTCTCTGCTATGTCAACCCCCCTGTGACTCAGAGCTACAGCCCTGCACCCAAAAGGAAGGCTAAGCGTTGCTGAGTGGAGGGCTCTAGCTCTGACTCTGTATAATTTACACCTTCATTATTTTACGTTTTGATTATATAATAGAAAATAATCCACGACTACAAATGACAACTTTCATAAACCGATCTGGAAACCAAGCTGCAATTAGGCCTATACATTGAAAAACAGTTATCTTGTTAAACATACTATGAAACTATGATAATTGGAGCTCACAATAAACTTCTGTTCTATTGTTTAGCATGACTAAAGTGCTCAAGGGCTTAATCAGACAATATTAACCGTCTCCCTTCATCGATCTGCCCCCTCTTTAAGCAAACTGCTAACTAAATTGTCTTTACAGAATTATTAAGCCAAATGGTTATTTCTTTTCAACAGAGAAATTAACTATAACAGCATTGTGGCTTCACTTTTAACTATCTGATTAGAAAGAAAGAAGTGGAATATTTTTCCTGTGTATTCCACCGTGTAATGTATACAGTGATCAGTCATAGCTTTATGACCACCCACCTTATAGTGAGTAGGTCTCTCTTTTGGCACCAAAACAGCTCTGACCCATTGAGACATGGACACTAGACCTCCGAAGGTATGACGTGGTATCTGGCCTTAAATCGTCAGTAACAGATCCTTAAAATCCTGTAAGTTGTGAGGTAAGGTAGCCATGGATCAGACTCATTTTTACAATACATCCCACAGATGCTCAATTGGATTGAGGTCTGAAGAATTTGGAGGCCAAGTTAACACCATAAACCCGTTGTGTACCTCAAACCATTCTTGCGCCGGACATCACACTGCAAAAATGGTTCATAATCCTGCTGAAATAGACTGCCACCAGGGAATAACTTTTCCATGAAGGGGTGGAGTTGGCCAATTGGTCAGCTACAATGTTTAGGTAGGTTGTATGTGTCAATTAACATCCACATGAATGGCAGAATCCAGAAGAAGATTGCCCAAAGCATCACACTGCCTCTGCCAGCTTGCCTTCTTTACATTCTGCAACCTGGTGCCATCTCTTCCCCAGGTAAGTGATACACACACCCCCTGCCATCCTGCCATCCACATGATGTACCAAGCCACCTTTTTCCACTGATCCATGGCTCAGTTCTGACACTCATGTGCCCATTGTAGGCATGAGTACCCTAAATGGTCCACAGCTACGGTGCCCCATAAAACTACAATGCCCAGAGTTTGTTTTTAACATATCATCTTTAGGGACAACATGTTTTCTTGCTGTCTAATATATCCCATGAATTTTCAGATGCCATTGTAAAGAGATAATCACTGTTATTCATTTAAAATGTACATGGCCATAAAGTTGATCTTTGTACTGTATATTTTATTATTTATGAAAACTGTGAATTTACTAAATAATCCCATACAATGTCTTAGGCCGGGTACACACGGACAAACATGTATGGTGAAAGCGGTCCGTCGGACCGTTTTCACCATACATGTCTGCCAGAGGGCTTCTGTACGATGGTTGTACACACCATCGTACAGAAGTCCGCGCGTAAACAATACGCGGGGCGTGTCCGCGGTGTCGCCGCGTCGATGACGCGGTGTCGCCGCGACAATGACGCGGCGACGTGGGCGGCCCGCCTTTAAAATGCTTCCACGCATGCGTCGAAGTCATTCGACGCATGCGAGGGACGGCGGGCGCCTGGACATGTACGGTAGGTCTGTACTGACGACCGTACATGTCCGAGCGGGCTGAATTCCAGCGGGCTGTTTTAAAACAAGTCCAGGAATATTTGCCCGCTGGGAAAAGGCCCGGCGGGCAAATGTTTGCTGGAATTCGGCCCGCTCGCGCCCACACACGACCAAACATGTCTGCTGAAACTGGCCTGCGGGCCAGTTTCAGCAGACATGTTTGCTCGTGAGTATGGGGCCTTAGAGGACCCTATGTCTGCACTAATGATGAATGGGCCATTGTGTCTCTCTAATTCCTATCTCATTGGCAATTCTGCTATGTATATGTGTAGCACTATCCCCTCAGGGGTCGCTGTGTATTCTGGGTATCCTGTTCACTACTGAGCCCTGAGTAGAGTGTTGTCCCTGCTGACATCACTGAAATACCTTGGCCAGGTGACCCCCTGGCTGTCACACAAAAGGATAAACATCTACACACTGATGAGATAAATGTTTAACTTGGATTAATGTCACAGAAATGGCAAATCGAGCATAAGAAACAGTCAGTGTAGTCTTCCAAATGGCAAAACATCAATGAGAAATAGGCAACATAACACAATACAGTACAACTTTCAGCTACTTGTACCCATCCTGCAGGACCGAAGATTTAAATGTGAGATTCCAAACCAAGACATTTTCCCAAAGTGACTGGATGAGATAAGAAGGAAAGACCAAACACTGGGCTAGCTCACTTGCGGGCTCTCAGTGAGGCGAGTCCGGGTTTAACTCTCAGGAATTTAGGCAAGTACATTTTCCAACAGCTACCCCAAACAGGGCTGGATTAACCGTGGGGCTGATGGAGCTGCAGCTCCAGGCCCCCATCATAATATAGGCCCAAACTCTGCCCCAGGCCCATGATGCTCTTAATCTGGCCCTGACCCCAAACACATGACGAACTCTTCTGCAGGCTAGTTTGGGTGGCCCATACGTTGGTGCACAATAGGGATGTAGTCTGCAACAAAAGGTTTGAAGGAAATGGCAGCGTTGTGTGGATTAAGAACCCTTTCACCCGGTCCCACAGCACAGCAGGGCGAAATTATGACTTTTCGTTTGGAGGGGGCCCCCTTTGTCAGTCCTCTTGTATGTCTGTGTATATGACGATGACTCAGTCCGCCTGCCCGCAGGTTCCATTAACCTGCCTCTTCAGGTTGACCAGCTCTTTCTCTGGTGCCTCTGCAACCTCTCAACTCAGGCCAAATACTGCCTGGGCCTGCGTGGATCCACTCTGCTCTTTCTATCTCACAAATGGCCTCCAACACAGTCTCTCACATCTACCCAGTCCTTCTGGGCTTTTTCTTTTTTAAATGTTACCGCCCCTTTGCCAGTCCTCTTGGGTGGTGTAGTTCAGTTTCAGTGAATCTGGTTGAAAGAATCCCACTTACAGCATACAAGTCCCAGCGTCCCCAGTATTCCTGCATGGGTTGTGCGATACTGTTATCTTGTGGCCAAATATAGTCCTACAAAACAGTAACACTGCATGGTGTTACCCATATATAAATTGCTTCCATAGCAGGGAAACAGGTTTTCATTCTGTCCGATTGCAAAATGCTATTGCATCCTGCGAAGCTAGGCAGTTCTGCCCCCTTGTGCTTCAAAGCCTCAAAGCAGTCAAATGTTCTGCTACCAATATAGTTTATGGCATCAGTTAACTTGGCTACCACTCTGACTAAATTTTCCCACTACAAGGCAGCAGGTCTATATCAGAAGGCAGGGGTAATGGTCAGAGGTATGGATCAGGGCTGAGCTACTGATAAAAAAAAAAAAAAGAAGTAAAAATCTGCATTTCAATAACCATCTGGTTTTGTTTGCAATGGCTGTACAATATGAAGAACGGAGGAGTGTTTCTGAAACAACTGATGGATCAGATTATTGGGTATCACTTTATTTACATGCTCATTGAATGAATGGGTTTGCTCTAAGCAACTCTTTTAACCACTTAAGGACCGCCGCACGCCGATGTATGTCGGCAGAATGGCACAGGTGGGCACAAGGGCGTACAGGTACGTCCCCTTTAAGATCCCAGCTGGCGCCGAGCTTGCGACCCGGTCCCAAGCTACGCGACCGCTCCAACGGGACCCGTGGACCCGATCGGGTCACAGAGCTGAAGAACGGGGAGAGGTAAGTGTAAACAAACCTTTCCCTGTTCTTCCTAGTGGCAGTGATCGTCTGTTCCCTGTCATAGGGAACGACGATCAGTGAAGTTTCATGCCAGGCCACACCCCCCTACAGTAAGAATCACACACTAGGGCACACTTAAACCCTACAGCGCCACCTAGTGGTTAACCACTTCACTGCTAGTGACATTTTCACAGTAAGCAGTGCCTTTTTATAGCACTGCTCGCTGTAAAAATGACAATGGTCCCAAAAATGTGTCAAAAGTGTACGATGTGTCCGCCATAATGTCGCAGTCATGTAAAAAAAAAAAAAAAAAAAAAACTGATCGTGGCCATTACTAGTAAAAGAAAAATTATTAATTAAAATGCCATAAAACTATCCCCTATTTTGTAGACGCTATAACTTTTGCGCAAACCGATCAATAAACGCTTATTGCGATTTTTTTACCAAAAATATGTAGAATACGTATCAGCCTAAACTGAGGAAAAAAAATGTTTTTTATATATTTTTGGGGAAAATTTATTATAGCAAAAAGTAAAAAATATGCAATTTTTTTCAAAATCGTCGCTCAATTTTTGTTTATAGCACAAAAAAATAAAAAACAAACGAGGTGAACAAATACCACCAAAAGAAAGCTCTATTTGTGGGACAAGAGGATGCCAATTTTGTTTGGGACCCACGTCGCACGACCACGCAATTGTCAGTTAAAGCGACGCAGTGCCGAATCGCAAAGAGTGGCCTAGTCCTTTAGCTACAAAATGGTCCGGGGCTTAAGTGGTTAAATAAAAAAAAAAAAAGATAAAAGAAAAAGAATAAAAAAAAAATTCTAAGAATAAATCCAGATTAAAAATACTTCCAGTTGGTGAGAGTCCCAACACATGCAGCAGCTCTATGAGTAAAAGATTACATACAGGCTTCCTTTCTCATTTGTTTCAGATGTGCCCTTTTTTCTGAACGCTTGTATTTCTCATGCTGGCAGGCAAACAGAGGCATTCTGTAGGCAAGGATATAATTTGCGGAATTTAAGCCACTAGGGAGACTACCTATTGATGGCCAAACAGAAGCATTTCTGCTTGGCTTTACAAATAGATTTAACGAGCAACAGATTTCCATGCTCGGTTTTAGAAATAAAATGTCATCAGTAAAGTTTTTGTGCACCTTACAGCAAATGTAAACCCAATAACTATTAAGACCCCTTTCACACTGCCCATAGTGTCGGCTGTAAAATAGCAGTAAAACACAGCTATTTTCACTTTTAACCCGCGAGAAAGGGTTAAAACCGCCCGCAACGCGCCACTACAGCGGCAGGAGCGCACTAGGAGCCGTGAGTTCACCGCTCCTAATGCGCTCCAAAGAAGCTGCTGGTAGGACTTTTTCTGACGCCCTGCCTGCGCATGAATGAAACGCTCTACAAAAGGGCCTGAAAAGCTCTTCAAAAGCGCTCAGTGTTTTTACTGGCAGTTTAGAAGCGCCTCAGTGTGAAAGTGGCCGAAGGAACTCTTAAAATGTGCCAGTGAATTAAAGGCGTTAAATTCAGGTAAAAAAAAATTCCCCCAAATAGCTTCCTTTACCTTAGTGCAGTCCTCCGTCACTTACCTCATCCTTCGATTTTGCTTTAAATGCCCTTATTTCTTCTGAGAAATCCTCACTTCCTGTTCTTCTGTCTGTAACTACACACCGTAATGCGACACTTTCTCCCTGGTGTGGAGAAAGCTTCTTGAGGGGGGAGGGAGCGAACAGGAGAGTCAGGACGCCCACCAACACACAGCTCCTTTCTCCATCTGCAAAGTAGAGAGTGTCCTGACTTGCCTGCTCGCCCCCTCCCCCCTCAAGAGGCTTTCTCCACACCAGGGAGAAAGTGTCGCATTACTGTGTGGAGTTACAGACAGAAGAACAGGAAGTGAGCATTTCTCAGAAGAAATAAGGACATTTAAAAGCAAAATCGAAGGATGAGGTAAGTGAAGGAGGACTGCACTAAGGTAAAGGAAGCTATTTAGGGAAAACATTTTTTACCTTTACAACCCCTTTAACCTCGGTGATAAGCTCAGTTTAATTCTTGAGGAAGTCAAGCCCCTAGTAAAGTTAAACCAGGGTCAGAGAGGCACACAGAAGAAGATTTTCTGGCTATTAAAAGATAATTACTGTGGCGGGTAGCCTCTATAAAGATGACAATCCTCCCAAAGCTACTGTACATGGTCCAAACTCTCCCTATCCCTGTACCCTATGGACATTTAAGAAAATTTCAAACTGACTTGCTCCAATACACTTGGAACTACAAAAGGCATTGAATCCCCCGCTCAGTCTTACAGGCGGCGTGATCGGACGGGGGCCTGGCCTACCCTAACCAAATTAAATATTACCAAGCGGCCCAACTGCAGCAATCACCTCTTGGCTTACCCAGCGCTCCTATAATAAATGGACAAAAATCTGTGGCTCGCCCCAGTACACCCAAACAATTTACTTTGGAGTGCAAACGCAGAGGTAGACCCTGAACGTATGTTGGGCCCTATGACCCAACTTTGGCAGTTATGGCGCAAGCTGGCACGCCAACATAGCCTGTCCTACGACAGCTCGCTCCTGATCTCATTTGCCTGTAATACTACGGTGCCAGATAGCCTTACCCACCGAATGTCATCACTCAGTAGGATCTTTTTCACTTTGGGATCTGGTGGACCCCCAGACTCGCAAATTGCTGCCTTTTGCCGACCTACAGGCCAAATTTGATCTACCGCGTCAGGAGTTCTATGGGTATCTCCAAATAGGTCATTATGCCTTGACTTTTGCTCCGCACCTGCAATTTTCCCCTCCGACCCCCTTTGAAAAACTAGTATTGGCGGGTTATACCCAGAAGGGCTTGATATCTGACATATATAAAATACTAAATGCCTGGCCCATGAAAACGGTGGGCAAACACGCCTATATGATCAAATGGGAAAAGGCTTTTGGCGAGGAGATCCCTGTGGAACAACAGCGGGTGATCTGGTCTCAGGCGGCGAAAAGCTTGATCTGTACGCTTTACAAGGAAAATGCATATAAAATCCTCTACTTCTGGTATATGACCCCAAACATACTCCACACCATTTATCCTACTAGCTCCGGCTCTGGCGCTGCCTTGGGGTCAGAGGAACCCTCCTCTATATCTACTGGAGCTGCCCACTAATCGCTCCTTTCTGGAACTCGGTCCAGCAGCTGCTGGCCCGCCTTCTTAATAGACAGATCCCCGTCACTCCTAAATTCTTCATCCTGGGTTTGTCACCACTGAAACTCCCAGCCCCCTATAAGAAACTGACACGCCATATCCTTACAGCGGCATGCTGTCTGGTGGCACTAAATTGAAACGCCGCTCCCCTCCCTTCCCCCGAGGCCCTACATACCAGGATCAAAGATATGTAAATGATAGAGAAAATGACCGCTGGACTACAGAACAGACTGGAGGCCCATGATACGCTTTGGGAGCTGTGGCACCGACGGGAGGACCCTCCCTGATCAGGTAGTTGAGACAATCTGATGACCTTTCACCCTTTCTCTTTCCTTCTCTTTCACTGCGCGTCCCCTAGTGACTCCTATTTTTGTTTATGCAAAGTTAACATATTTTGTTGATAACAGTGGCAATGCACTTGCAATGTTCTAATAGCATAAGATAGGTAATCACTGTCACTTTATGTAAGACACTGCATGATCGACATGATAGTGTACCAGCTTGTGATGTGTGCCGTTTCAGTAACCATGTAATGCACTGCATATGTCTCTGTAAAAAAAATATATATATATATATATATATATATATATATATATATATATATATATATATATATATATATATATATATATATATATATATATATATATATATATATATATATATATATATATTTGTTATTTGGAAAAAAAAATAAAAATTAACAGGCACCTCGTGGTGTCTGTTAGGTAGGACCTTTACTTTTAAATATTTAATATGGCCAAAAGGCTCACTATAAGCCTTTATTGATAATATGACAGAAATAACAGAGAGTGACAGGAAATCTCCTCAGTGGAAACATACCCAGCATTTAACCACTTGCCTACTGAGCACTTTTACCCACTTCCTGCCCAGGCCAATTTTCAGCTTTCAGCACTGTCGCATTTGAATGACAATTGCATGGTCATACAACACTGTACCTATTTGACATTTTTACCACACAAATAGAGTTTTCATTTGGTGGTTTTTATTAACCACTGGGCTTTTTATTTTTTTGCTAAACAAAAAAAGACCAAACTTTTTGAAAAAAGTGTCTCTTAGTTTTGCAAAGAGGTAATTCTTCTCCTTCACTGATGTCCGTTGATGAGGCTGAACGGATGGGCACCAATAGGCAGCACTGATGAGCACTAATCAGGCTGAACTGATATATAGCACTGATGGACAGCACTGATTGGCATCACTGATGGGCACTTTTGGGGCTACACTGATAAACAGGATACTAATGATCAGTGTCCTGATTATCAGTGCAGATGTCCTCTTTCACATTATCCAGTTACCGGCTCTCTCCAGTGTGAAAAAATGAATGCTGATAACCGGAAGGTGTGTTTACGTTGTGATTGGACACAGCTGATCACATGGGAAAGAGCCACTGTGATTGGCTCTACATCCCAATCTGTGAACAGCAGGTGCACATGATCACGGGAGGACATCAAATGGCGCCCTCCCACAACTGGCCATCATTTTGCTATAGTGCAGTCACAAGTGGTTAAGGCCTCATGCACACTAGATATAATAACATTAAAAAACGCCAGTAGCTTTGCAGTGAGTTTTTCAATCTTTTTGACATAGCATTTAAAGTTTAGCGTTTAACTTTTTTTTCCCCAATGGATCAAAAACGTTAAAAACTGCTGGTGAGCTGCGTTTTTGAGCTTTTATCTGCGTTTATCTATATTTTTTGCCTTTTGACGTTGGAGCATTTTTTACAGCTGAAAATTGCTGAAAAGCTCCTCTCAGAACCCACTACTTTTGTTTTTTTTTTTTGTTTTTTTTTACTGACAAAAAACACCCCAAGCAAAAACAGTTGATAACAGCCAATGTGTGCATGGGCACGTAGGATAATATGCTGGAGAATTTTATTAACTGTAGAAAAAAACAACATCTGAAGCAAAAAACAGCAGCTGTAAAAATGTCCAAAAACATCCAGTGAGCATGAGGCCTAAAGAGGAACGAAACCTCCCTAATCTTTTCACCCAAGGAAGCTGCCATATTCGCCTCTGTTTGATCTGCAACTGTTATGGTGCTGCATGTGTGATCAGTTATGACCCCCAGCCATTTGATGGTTTGACAGTTTAGTTGAGAGCACAAGAAAATGCGTTGGTTATCATTCCAGGCATGTATTTTGAAAACGTTAAATTTAGGTATTTAGTTCCGCTTTAAGAGAGTGTATATAAAAGCATTTTACTTTGATTGGAGAGAGAAAAAAAAAGCATTAGATCATCTGTCAATTTCTATTGCTGTCTGTGCCTCCACTGATGCCGCGTACACAAAGTCAGATGGACTTTTTTCATCGGAAATTCCGACCGTGTGTGGGCCCCATCGGACTTTTTTCCGTTGGGGTTTAGAAATTGAACAGGTTTTATTTTTTTCCTCCGATAGGAATTTCCTATCGTTTTTTTTTCCCCCCCATCGTCTGTGTGCAACGCCGACGAAGAAAAAAACCCACGCATGCTTAAAATCAAAATCAAGCATTGAAATACACTTTTCTCGGCTCGTCGTAGTGTTTTACATCACTGCGTTTTGGACGGTCGGAATTTGTATGCAAGACAGCTTGAACGGAATTCGACGAAAAATTACATAGGATCTTAGGCCATCGGAAATTCCGATCATGTGTACGGGACATTAGAACACCCACTCCTATATTTTCACAGGCGGAACAGAAAGTGAGGGGAAATTCAAAAATAAAGAGTTGTCACCAGAACAAGTGGTGAGGGCAAGTTTTCCACTTGGGCACCTGTTCTAGTGACTACTGCAGAGTCAAATTCCCCTAACTTTCGGGAGATTTAAAGTAAAGGGAAATCTGCCAAATGGATGGCAAAAAATAACCAGATGGTGTTTTTGCCCTTCCCTATTCTAAGCAACATTAAGGAATAAACTTTTGGCTATACGGATACTTTTAAAACAGATCTTTAAACCTTCTTCCCCACACTACTCTTCCACCAAATGAGAAAATGTTCCGGAAGGGGCTGTGCCTTGCTAACTCGAAGCAACGCATGATGAAACTTTTCCAACAGCTATCCTAAGGTTTAGATGCAACACTGAAAAAACAGCTAAACATAGAGAACAGTAAGTACTTCCAAGAAGACAATGTACATGTAAATTGCTATATGCTAAAGACATGCATTATATAGCTAAACATACATTACTTGGATAATAATAGTCATAGCAGCCATCGCGTTCTGAGAACAATAATGCCATCAAAACCTTTTTTTTTCCTAAAAAGATTTAATAGGATGCTGTTCTGAAGGTCTGAATGTTCTGCCGTCTTGGCCTTCACTGTTAACTTGTACAAAATTCATGAGCAGTCAATTATTTGTTTTAACTTGAGGTGTTAGTGGAGCAATGAAGGCTTAAAAGGGCAGCTACTCATATAACAGCTCTGAGTGCTCCTGAGAGGGGCTCAACTTGCACAAATCGCTCGTGTTTGTTTGCAAGGAAATATCAGCTGCTCCAGTCTACTCTGTTAGCAAAAGGAAGCAGTACAATAGTTTAAAGGGGAATTCCAGTTTATACGACTCTACCGTTCAAGCAAAGTGCCAGTAATACAGTGTTGTAACATAATTAAAACCATTTAACCTTAGATGGACGTCATATGACGTCTTTAGGGTTAAAGTGGAGATATCTTATAGAACGTTAGTTAGATTTACAGACAATCGCCTAAACTTGCGGCGGAGTAGCTTAGCGTGTTTAGGCTACGCCGCCGTAAGTTAGCTAGGCAAGTACATGATTCTCAATGTACTTGCCTGCTATGTTACGGCGGCGTAGCCTAAAGCGGGCGGGCGTAAGGGCGCCGAATTCAAATGTGTGTTAGGGGGGCGTGTTGTATGCTAATAGTGCTTGACCTTACGTTTTTTACTTTTTTTTTTCTTAACTGCGCATGCGCCGGGCGCCTACATCTTCCAGTGTGCATTGCGGCTAAGTACACCGCACGGGCCTATTGATTTTGACGTGGACGTAAACGACGTAAATCCCGATTCACGGACGACTTATGCAAACGACGTAAAAAATTTAAATTTCGACGCGGGAACGGCGGCCATAATTGACATTACTATTCCACTAGGGCCTACCTCTAACTTTACGCGGCCTATCTCTTACGTAAATGGCGTAAAAGTACTGCGTCGGCCGGGCGTACGTTTGTGAATCGGCGTATCTCCTCATTTACATATTCTACGCCGACCGCAATGGAAGCGCCACCTAGCGGCCATCCAAAATATTGCAATCTAAGATAGGACGGGGCAAGCCATCGTATCTTAGATATGTTTAAGCGAATCTCTGTTTGAGCATACTCTTAAACATAAGTCGACGTAGATTTTGAGTTAGGTCGGCTTATCTACTGAACTATAACAAAAAAAGTGATGCCATCGACCTAAGCTGTATGGCAGGATTGGGTAAAACTCAGAACCAGATAGACAAAAATACAGATGCCTTTTGCAGCTAAAACAGTTCCCTTGTATATGTACTTCATCTGTGTATTGAGACGTTTGCCTGGAGTTTTACTTAATTGAAGTGGTTGTAAACTTTAGACATGAAATATGAACAAAGCATATCCCTCTATAAAGTGTACATGTCTCAATTAAAGTAGAACTAAAAAGGCACAACTTTTGTGTTTTTCATTTTGGATAGAGTTAGGCCCCTTTTACACCATATGTCCGCTTTTTGATCCATCCGTTTGCGGATGAAAAAGGGACATACAATGGTCCCTATGTGATTGCGGGTGTCAGCGGATAAACATCCGCTGACACACGTAATCGTCCGCCTGCGCAAACATCCGATTCTGCAGACGGAAGAAGATCCTATTTTTTCTTCCATCTGCAGAGCCCCCATAGGGAAGAGCGGAGAAAAGACAGGGCGGTCCCTGCACAGTGTGCGGAGACTGCCCTGTCATCCGCCGGCTCAGCGGGGATCAACGGAGCGATCCCCGCTGAGCTTATGGACATACTGATCCGCCCCGCGTGAAAGGGGCCTAAGGGAGGGTTTTAATCCCTGTAAGGTTTATTTTTGTCATCTGTGTCCCATTTTGGGAGATTTACCTTCACTTCCTGGCCAAACAGGAAGTGCGAGGAAATCCCTGCAAATTAAAAGGGAATCCCTTGGGTACCCCCAGATCATCAATACTAGTGTCTCCATTAGAAGATTTCACCTATATTACTTTTCTGGGGGCAACCCAAATTCTGGAATTTTTTTTACCTTCACTTTTAATGAGGATGATAAATAGGACAAATAGAATAGAGGATGGAAAAGATCACTAGAGCAAGTGTCACCTTTGTCTGCTGCTTTGTTCCTCTGCTATCATAATAAATCACTTCTGACAAGTTTTCCTGACACCAAGACAAAAATGGAGACGGGGGATCTCCAGCTGATTGGCATGTGTGTTCATGTGTGCTGGGTAAAGTGTGTGTGTGTGTGTGTGTATCAGAGTTCTCCCATCTTTAAAATTCAGCAGAGAAGAAGGGGCTACAGATAGACATTAATACTACTGCATAAGTCACAGTCATTGACATAGGTCAGTAACAATGGGGTGTATTTTTAAAATATTTGGAGATTCGTCCTGTGAAACTAGACATGTGCACATCGTCTGAAATAAATTTTTTATTTAGTTACTCCCGAAATTCGTTTTTATTTATTTCGTTTTTCATTAGAAATTGCATTAGCCTGAAAATCTGAATGAATTAAGGTTGAATCTGCCATTGAATACTTATGGTGTCTGTCGAATGTTCAAAGAAGATTCGACGGAGCAGCGAAACTGTACGTCGAATCGTACATTTCCGGTCGAATGTTCCGCCTACAAGCTATAGAAGAATTCTAATGTTGTATGACTAGTAATAATTATATTTATGAATTATTATTACTAGTCAACCAACATTAGAATTTTTCTATAGCCTATGGCCCGAGCATTTGACCAGTAATGTACGATTGCGCCGTCATACAGTTTAGCTGCTCCATCGAATCTTCTTTGAACATTCGACAGACACCTTAAAGGGTTACTAAAGGAAAAAAAATATGTTTCTTTAAAATAACAAACATGTTATACTTACCTCCACTGTGCAGTTCGCTTTGCACAGAGTGGCCCCGCTCACCTTAATGCATAGATTGCATTAAGGTGAAAAAAATAAATTCCTTTACAACTCCTTTAAGCCTTCAATGACAGATTTGACGTTTGTATGTTTTTCGATGCTTTGTCGAATCTTCGTATTTCATGTTGAATTGTCAAGTTAGTTCTAGCTATTTTACTGCTCCTCCTCCTTGGTTACAATCAACCAATAACATTCATCATCATCATTTTTATTTTACTTCCCCTACCCAATTCCAGCAGCGATCTTTTCTCTCTATAATGTCGAATCTTTTCTCTCTATAATGTCGAATATTTTCTCTCTCTTTGTAGAAAAATCTTGGACTAAAAGAGTTAAGGTTAGGCACATTCGATCGACGAAAACGAAAAATAAAGCATTTGTTTATGTTGGATCTTTCGGTTTTCGTATTCTGCACTTTCTTTTTCGTTTGTTAAAACAATAACGAAAATAGTTGAAATTCGGACGAAAATGTATTCGGACTAAAAACGAATGCACATGTCTATGTGAAACTGCACGTACATTCACTCTGTGCAAACAGGGCAAAAATGTATGTTATTAGGCTATTTTCGCTCCAGGTCAGATGTTATTACCCATACAGAAAACAGTGAATCAGGAAAGTAACACATTATGGCTACTTCTCTACAGGAAAAAACATCAAGTACAGACTGATATTCTTCAAAAGGGGTTGGACTGCTGAGGACTGGGGTAAAGTCACTTTCCCTGATGAATCCCCTTTCGATTGTTTGGGGCTACCATCAGTTCTGTGTCATGCCAACAGTAAAGCATCCCGAGACCATTCATGTGTGGGGTTGCTTCTTAGCCAAGGGAGTCGGTTCACTTGCAATGTTGCCTAAGATCACAGCCATGAATAAAGAATGTTACAAAAACATCCTCCGAGAACAACTTCTTCCAACCATCCAAGAACAGTTTGGTGACGAAAAATGCCTTTTCCAGCATGATGGAGCACCTTGCCATAAGACAAAACTGATAACTAAGTGGATAGGGGGAACAAAACATGGACATTTTGGGTCCATGGCCAGGAAACTCCCCATAACTTGTGGTCAATCCCAAAGAGGAGGGTGAACATGAAAAACCCCACAAATTCTGACAAACTCAAAGCATTGATTATGCAAGAATGGGCTGCCATCAGTCAGGATGTGGCTCAGACGTTGGTCTTGACTGACAATATTGACTCTAAACATAATGTAAATGCCAATAAAAGCCTTTGATACTTATGAAATGCTTGTAACTATACTTCAGTATACACCATATGAACATCTGACAAAAAGATCTAAAAACACTGAAGCAACAGACTTTGTGAAAATATTTGTGCCATTCCCAAAACATTTTTGCCCACGGCTGTATTAATGGATATAAAACTGCATTAATTTGTATCTTTTAGAGATTTAAGCAATTGACAAGCATAGGGAAATATTCCCATTATTGGTCAATCTAAAACATATCCAGGTCAAGCTGTCATGTTACAACTGGAGGGAGAAGTACAAACAAAACAAGTATGCATTTACTAGGGAAAGTGATAACATTAAAACCAAACCAAGTCGTGCAAGAATTTCAGAGTGCCCTGTCTAAACCTCTAGAGTTACACACTGCCTTTAAATCAACCTGGTTAAGCCCACAGAACCTTCTCTGACACCAGCATTTTAGGTCTGTAAAAAGTCACTCCTGGCCAGCATATTGATTAATCACTACTGTAGGAGAGATAACATTACAGCTGCAATTAAAACGGTTTCTGGTACATAGCTACTATTTAAGTTCTCAAGAAGCAGGCTGTGATCCGCATGGAGCCCGAGTCAAGCCACTAATCCACCAACATGCAAGAAAACAAACAAAAAGAAGCTTTTAGGATGAGCGATAGCATGGAAACCAGAGTCTTATAGGTTTTGTAATTTTTATCTTTCATTATCAAAAGATTCAAAAGGAAACTGTGTATATTTAGTATAACAGCCTTTTGAAAGAAAACTAAGAAAAAAACATAAACTAGCAGAAACACACAAGATATAACAGCAAATTACCTGGGTCTATGTTGCTGGTTTGGATGAAATGTCTGGGAGGAATATGTGCGTTCCAGAAATGTATTGAGCCTGCAACGGCAATAAAAGCCCCTCTGTGACACCATATTGTCTGTGTGCTTTGTGGACACAATGAGAAATTGCGAAAAACTTCATTTCACTTTGCATTTGACCCTCTACATTGATACAGGTTGGTAAATGCACACCTTGTCATATAATTATAACGTTGAAACAATGTAATTAAGATTTTTGTGCCAAATAGTCCTGAGGATTATTTGCATTGTTCTGTGAATTGTTCTGCACACATTCACCTTTTATTTTGCCATTTGGTGCAGATGCCATAGTGAATTAGCTGTATTTGGTGCAGACACACCCTGGGGGTCTTCGGCTGCCTTGAGTGGTGTTAGGCAGGCCATAGACGGTGCTTATTTCTTTCCTGCAACCTCAAGTTGCAGGAAAGAAATTTGCACGACCCCCCCCCCCCCCCATCAACACAGACCGTGCTCACAAGGGAATCCCTCCTGTCAATTCTGGTAGGGGAGATGGGGAAAGCCATCCCTGCCACAAAAACACAGTATTACTTTTAGCAGCTATAGCAGCCGCTAGCAATAAGCGCAAGTACATCTGAAAGGCTTGTTGCACCCAAGTTGTTCAATCAACTTGGTACCTTCATCCTGCCCATACACGGTTCGAATCTTGGCCAGTTCCTGCTGAACCAGCTGAGATTCGAACCCTCTATGGCTGGCCTTAGACTTCTGATTTGTCGCTATACCTTTAAGAAGAAATAGACTGCCAAAACATGGCAGCATGTAATTAGAGCTGAGAAAATCTACCCCTGATCATTTCACAGTTTTGTGAGCTAAAGACTGCTTAACTTAACCCTATTAATGGAGGGGTGAATCATGTTATTCAGATATGCTGTAGGGCTAAAGGCCTCATTGGACATCTGGTTCCTGTGAATGAGATTCCAGCACACCATCCAGTCCTGCTGCTGGCAGCCTATAAAGACAATGACAGGCTGCAAGTACTGCGGCTGGATGGGGCTGTACATTTTACCTAATGGAATGAATGCCCGAAATGTAGACTTCTTGTGTTCTGGGTACTTGTCCTTGGGCGCATACTGCCCTAAATGTTAGTTTCACTCGGGGCACCATCCAGTCGCAGCAGCTTGTAGCCGCTCATCGACTTTTACAGGCTGTCAGCAGCGGACCTGTGCCTTTCACCCACAAGAAAATATCAGAATCTTGTGTACAAGGGCTAAAAGGCCAGTGTGTATGAGACCCAATAAGAAAGCCAAAAAAAGGCATGGGGTGCAGGGCACTGCCATGGAGGTAGTACCAATGCCAAAATGAAAAAAATCTGTATAGCTCATATCTTTCCCACAGAATTGACAACGCTCCATATAATCAACAGACACTGACAATATGGCTGCTGGGGGCTCACAATTTTATAGTGAGGGGGCAGGGTTTTTACATTTTTTTACTCTTGTACCTTAGCTGTTTTCTGGCAATTACCTACAAAGTTTTTTCTTAACCCAGGGAAGTCTAGAGATTTGACGTGAAACTATGGTTGCGGCAAATCCGAAACGCTTTCCTATATTCAATTTATTCATTGCTATTTTTGTGCAAAGTTGGAAGCTCAAGTAGTTTGGAGTTAGGGTCCATACTTTGAAGATGTGCCTAGACATGGCAGCAAAAAAATGCATACAAACACCCAACCATTTATCATTATAAATCAAAATATAAATCAAAATGCAAATACATAAAACATCCTTCTGTTTGTTGAAAAGTCATGACATTTTCAATTCAACTAAATATTGGAATTATTAGCCCAGAATATATCATTATACAGAATAGTATAATGATTGAAATGTACATTTTCAAATCAAGTTTGTAAAAGCAAGGAGCTTTTGCTCCTGGGTGATGCTGGCCTATCCCGGTGGTTATGGACATTATCTTCAGGATTGGGGAGTACTGCAGACTAACCCATTAACCAGTACAGGCATGTGGGCAGATCCCAACTCCATTGTCCCGATCTTGCCCAAACCTGAACAGGCTCTGTGACGTCAGCAGACTTCAGCCCACTGTCCACTAAAAAACTGCAAAACGAACTGGCTGTATTTCTCCTGTGGATCACAGGAGTGCAAAAGAGCTTTGGCTGTACTTTGCCTTTAAATTGAACTCCAGGCAGATATGAAAGACACCTATGAATGCAGCTGGTTTGAGGAAATCATTACTATTTTTAGCCACTTAAAGGGGTTGTAAAGGCAAATGTTTTTTCACCTTAATGCATCCTATGCATTAAGGTGATAAAACCTAAGACCCACCCCCCCCCCCCCGAGCTCCCGTCTTACGTACCTCACCCCTCGAAAGTCCCGTGCGCGTCCCCGCCATCCTGTTCGGTTCCCAGCCTGGCCGTTGATTGGCAAGGTTGGAGGATTGATAGCAGCGCAGCCATTAGTTGGCGCTGCTGTCAATCACATCCAATGACGCGGCGCACCGGTGGGCGGGGTCGAGTGATGAAGTTGGCGGCTATGGCTGCCGCTGTATCACGGGAGCGCTCGCAAAAGCTTTCCACTATGTGAGGGATTTCGCATGAAGGTAGAAAGCTCTTGCAAGGAGGAGCTGAGACAGCCGCCGAGGGACCCCAGAAGACCGGGTTCGAGGACACCCTGTGCAAAACGAGCTGCACAGTGGAGGCAAGTATAAAATGTTTGTTATTTTACCCCCAAATTTTTTTTGACTTTAGTGTTCCTTTAAGGGACGACCCGCCATCATTATACGGCAGCTGTTTAAAGAGGAATACTGTTGATATGGCAGCAGAGGCCTGCCATAACCCCGGTATCGTCTTCTTTAGTGGGCGGTCGGCTTTCAGATAAAAGTGGTCTCAGTGGCGGATTCACCGCAAGATCACCATTTTCGATGGCGGGAAAGGGAACCCCCCTCCCGCCACGATTGGGTCGTCTCCCACTGCTAATCACAGGATGTAAATACTAATTGCCTAGGACAGTGATGGCGAACCTTGGCGCCCAGATGTTTTGGAACTACATTTCCCATGATACTCATGCATTCTGCAGTGTAGGTGAGCATCATGGGAAATATAGTTCCAAAACATCTGGGGTACCAAGGTTCGCCATCACTGGCCTATGACCATCAGCTCCATCTAGTGGCCATCAGGCAGATTTTTCCCAATGTACTCTATTCTGCATAATTAATAACACTCAACATGGAAAGAGCATAGCCCAATAACATTTGATTTTAACCTCATCAGCACAAAACAAATCCACACAGGATGAGTATCTCTCCATTTTTTGCAAACATGCTCCAAACTGTTCGCACATTTTTGCTAATTAGCAACTGTTTAAAGCAGAACTCCAGCCAAAAATAAATACATATATCCCATTAAACAAAAAAACAGCTTTTGCTGCAATGCTCATCTTCATTCGACCACCTGATGTTCTTGGATTTTCAATTTGAACAATGACTTGCCCAGGTTGTCAGAGGCAATTTCAAGACTGTGCCTGGACAGTAAATTGAAGTAGTTCAGCGACCAGACCATTTTTATCTCATTCTGCTTCTGCTACCCATCAATGTGCTCCTTGTCAGCACATAAGCCAATTGGCTCCTTGTGCGATATCAAGTAAAGTTCAGGCACCTACTCTTCTTGCCATGGCCAAAAGTTTTGAGAATGACACAAATATTACATTTACACAAATTCTGCTGCCTCAGTTTTTTTATGCCAATTTGCATATACTCCAGAATTGCAAAGCCCCCCTTTGCCATGAAAATGAACTTAATCTTATAAATAACATTTCCATTGCATTTGCGAAGAAGGCCTCAGGGCGCCCAAGAAAGTCCAGAAATCGCCAGGACCATTTCCTACAGTTGATTCAGCTGCGGGATCAGGGCACCACCAGTGCAAAGCTTGCTTAGGAATAGTAGCAGACAGGTGCGAGTACATCTGCACAGCGAGGAGAAGACTGAGGATGGCCTGGTGTCAAGAAGCGCAGCAAAGAAGCCACAGGGGAATACTGATATTCTGCAAACGGTACAGTGATTGGACTGCTGAGGAGGACTGGGGTAAAGTCGCTTTCTCTGATGAATCCCCCTTTTGATTGTTTGGGACATCCAGAAAAAATCTTGTCCGGAGAAGAAAAGGTGAGTGCTGCCATCAGTCCTGTGTCATGCCAACAGTAAAGCATCCTGAGACCATTCATCTGTAGGGTTGCTTCTTAGTCAAAGGAGTGGATTCACTTGCAATTAAGAACACAGCCACGAATAAAGAGTGGTACAAAAACATCCTCAGAGAGCAACTTTTCCCAACCATCCAAGAACTGGTGGCGAACAATGTATTTTCCAGCATGGTGGAGCACCTTGCCATAAGGCCAAAGTGATAACTAAGTGACTTGTAGAACAAGACATCAACATTTTGGATCCATGGGCAGGAAACTCCCCAGACCTTAATCCCATTAAGAATTTGTGGTCAATCCAAGAGGTGGGTAAAAAAAACAAACAAAAAAAAAAAAAGATTTTGACAAACTTAAAAAATCGATTATCGAGAATGGGCTGCCATCAGTCAGGATGTGGCCCAGAAGTTGGTCTTGAAAAAGAAGGGTCAACACTGCAAATATTGACTCTTTGCATAAACTTAAAGGGGTTGTATAGGTTCGTTTTTTTTTTTTTTTAAACAACAAACATGTTAGACTTGCCTCCACTGTGCAGTTCGTTTTGCACAGAGTGGCCCCGATTCTCCTGCTCTGGGGTCCCACGGCAGCTATCTCGGCTTCTCCCCACTAAAGCTAACCCTCTCTGGGAAGCTCTTTCGAGGGGGTTAGTTGGCAGGCACACTCCCGTGTTATACAGTTGGTGTCCATAGACGCCAAGTGTATTACTCGGCCCCGCCCCCCGACGGCAACATCATTGGATGCAATAGACCGCAGCGGGAGCCAATGGCTGCGCTGCCATCAATCTATCCAATCAACGGCCAGACTCAATGGAGAAAAGGACGCCGGGGGACGAGCACAGCAGGTAAACAGCTCAGGTAAGTAAAACGGGGGGCTGGGGGGCCAATGACAGCGAGGTATATTTTCACCTTAATGCATAGGATGCATGAATGGGAAAAAACACAAACCTTTACAACCCCTTTAATGTAATTGTCAATAAAAGCCTTTGACACTTATGAAATGCTTGAAATTTTACTTCAGTATACTATACGAACATCTGACAAAAAAAAAAAAAAAATTGCCCACGACTGTATTAATGAATATAGAGCTGTGTTCATTTGTGTCTTTTAGAGCTTTAAGCACTTGACAAGCATAGGGAAACATTCCCATTAATGGTCAATCTAAGACATATCCAGGTCAAGCTGTCATGTTACAACTGGAGGAAGAAATTCAAACAAAACAAGGATGCATTTACTAGGGAAAGTGATAACATGAAAACCAAACCAAGTCGTGCAAGAATTTCAGAATGCCCTGTCTAAACCTCTAGTTCCACACTGCCTTTGAACCAACCTGGTTAAGCCCACAGAACCTTCTCTGACACCAGCATTTTAGGTCTCTAAAAAGTCACTCCTGGCCAGCATGTTAATCACTACTGTAGGAGAGATAACATTACAGCTGCAATTAAAACAGTTTCTGGTACATAGCTACTATTCAAGTTCTCAGGAAGCAGGCTGTGATCCGCATGGAGCCCGAGTCAAGCCACTAATCCACCAACATGCAAGAAAACAAACAAAAAGAAGATGCCCTTTTTGGGTGAGCAATAGCATGGAAACCAGAATCTTATAGGTTTTGTAACTTTTATCTTTCATTATCAAAAGATTCAAAAGGAAACTGTATATATTTATAGGTAGTTTTATAAGTATAACAGCCTTTTGAAAGAAAACTAAGAAAAAACATAAACCAGCAGAAAAACACATGCGATATAATAAAATTACCTGGTTCTATGTTGCTGGTTTGGATGAAATGTCTGGGAGGAATATGTGCGTTCCAGAAATGTTTTGAGCCTGCAACGGCAATAAAAGCCCCTCTGTGACACCATATTGTCTGTGTGCTTTATGGACACAATCAGAAATTGCACTAGAAATTGCGAAAAACATCATTTCACTTTACATTTGACCCTCCACATTAATACATGTTGGTAAATGCACACCTTGTCATATAATTAGAAATGAAAAGGGTTCCTCAAAAGGGTGGGACTTTAAAAACGGACCATACACAGTGGTTCAAATATAAAAGTACAAATTTATTGAAATATGGATTACAAATGAGAACAAAAAGGGACAAAATCAAACACATGATAATGAGAATAGAATGAAACCAGCTACTGGATGGCCTAAATCGACTGTCAGCAAGACAGGAAGAGTCCAATGTGTTTCAACATATAAAATGGAAGTCTTCTAAGGCCCCATACACACCATAGAATCTATCCGCAGATAAATCCCATCAAATGGGTTTCTGCGGATAGATCCTATGGTGTGTACACGCCAACGGATATTTATCCGCAGATAAATCTCCCCTGGAATGGATTTCCAGCAGATGGATATTTGCTGACATGCACAACAAATCCATCTGCTGGAATCCATTCCAACGGATGGATCCGCTCGTCTGTACAGACTTACCGGATCCATCCGTCTAAAGGGATTCCCCGCACGCGCCGTAATGATTTGACGCATGCGTGGAATTCCTTATATGACAGCGTCGCGCCCGTCGCCGCGTCATAATAGCGGCGACGGCGCGACACGTCATCGGCAGAGGATTTCAGCGCGGATTTCAATGCGATGGTGTGTACACGCCATCGCATAGAAATCCTCTGAAATCTTAGAGAGGATTTATCCGCGGATACGGTCCGCTGGACCGTATCTGCGGATAAATCCTCTCGTGTGTATGGGGCCTTAGGCAATAGGCCAATGAATTTCAATTACGTATCCTTAATAATCCCATGTGTTAGCGATTCACCCAAAAGAGATCATAACTGAAAAAGATGAGATGAGAGCTCAGCTGACAAAGTTGCGCCAAGTAAACACGACAGGAGGAGGATGGAAAACATCACAGTAGGGCTGCAACTAACGATTATTTTAATGGCCGATTATTGTTTCGATTAATCGATTAATCAGATAATAGACAAAAAAAAACTAAAAAAATTAGCATTTTTAATTTTTTGGGGGCCAATTTGTTGTTGGGCAGATTACAAAACACAAATTGCCGCAAAAAACACATTACATGCTTTTCTGCAGCTTCTCCATTGAAGTATATTGAACCAAAAAAATAAAAAATAGCACCGTTTTGCGTTAAAAAGTCATTGCCTTTTCCAAATACGCAGCAGCTGAAAAAAAAATCATGGATGTGAACGTGTCCCATAGGAAAACATGTAAATTAACTGTAGTGTGTTTCTGCAAAAAGCACCAAAAAACAGAGGTGTGACCCCGGCCTGAGATGTTTAGTAACATAATGGGGTTAAAAAAATTAAATAAGTACAAAAAGAGCAAATAATCGCAACTGTAAGGGGTTCATTTTTTACTGTGGGACAGTGAAAGTAATATTTACAGTAGCGATTTGCCTTTTTGTACTATAAAGGGCTAATTTTAGTTTTTTTAACCCCATTATGTTACTGGCCGATTAATCGATTATGAAAATTGTAATCGATTAATTTCATAATCGATTAATCGATTAGTTGTTTCGGCCCTACATCACAGTATGCACCTTGTGTACGGAGCAGGCTTCATCTGAGAGATATCAGCAGCCATGTTCAAACAAGATCCGTACTAGCCATTTTCAGCTACATACTACAGATCTGTATCTTATAAGATTACATGGGTATTCTTTCAACCATTCGGGTATCCCAACACATGTGGATTGATTTTACCTGCCACCCCAAACGGATCTGCTCTTGTGGACAAGTACCCTCTTTATTCCCATACCTCTTGGGATTTAGACTCATGGAATAAACTAAACTATAGTGATCTTCCAAGGCTCTGGCCCCCTTGTGGGATTCTACATCCCGAAACGAAGTGCATGCTGCAATTTTTTTCCCCATCCTCCTCCTGTCGTGCTTGCTTGGCGCAACTTTGGCGGCTCAGCTATCATCCCATCCTTTGAGTTATGATCTCTTTTGGGTGAATCGGTAACACATGGGATTAAGGCTACGCAATTAGAATTCTTTGGCCTATTGTCCCCGAAGAAGACTTTCATTGTATATGTTGAAACGCGCTGGACTGACGATTTAGGCCATCCAGTAGCTGGTTTTATGCTATTCTCATTAGCATGTGTTTGATTTTATCCCTTTGTTCTCATTTTTAATCGATGTTTCAATAAATGTGTACTTTTATATTTGAACCACTGCTTATGGTCCATTTAAAGTCTCACGCCTTAAGGAACCCTTTTCACTATGTACTAGGGATGTGTACCATAACCAGTTCACCCAGCTAGTTGGGCAAAATCCTTTCTACTTGTCATATAATTATAATGTTGAAAAAAATGTAATTAGGATTATTGTAGCAAATACTGGTAGTGCTGAGGAATTTTTGTATTGGTCTGTGGATTGTTCTGCACGCATTTACCATTTATTTTACTATCTAGCAGATGCCATAGTGAATTTGCTGGATTTGGTGCAGACACACCCTGGGGGTCTTCAGCTGCCTTGAGCAGTGCAAGGCAGGCCATAGACAGTGCTCATTTATTTCCTGCAACCACAAGTTGCAGGAAAGAAATTTGCACGATTCCCCCCCATCAACACAGACCGTGCTGACAGGGGAATCCCTCCTGCCAAGTCATTGTATTCTCCCGGCAGGGGGCGAGGGGAGATGGGGAAAGCCATCCCTGCCACGAGAACACAGTATTATTGCTAGTGGCTATAGAAGCTGCAAGCAATAATCACAAGTAAATCTGGCAGGCTGGTTGCACCCAATTTGATCAATCGATCAACTTGGTACATTCATCCTGCCCATACACGGTTCGAATCTCAGCCAGTTTCTGCTGAACCAGCTGAGAATCGAACCCTCTATGGCAGGCCTTAGGCCTCTAATGTGTTGCTATAACTTTAAGAAGAAATAGGCTGCCTCCAAGACATGGCAGCATGTAATTAGAGCTGAGCAAATCTGACCCAATCAGTTCAGTTTTTTTAACTGAAGATTGTTTAACTTAACTATCAATGGATTAATGGAGGGGTGAATGTTGTTATCCAGATATGTTGTAGGACTAAGGCCTCATTGGACATTTGGTTCCTGTGAATGATATTCCAGCACACCATCCAGTCCTGCTGCTGGCAGTCTATAAAGTCAATGACAGGCTGCAAGTACTGCGGCTGGATGGGACTGTACATTGTACTTATGGAATGAACGCCGGAAATGTAGACTTCTTGTGTTCTGGGTACTTGTCCCTGGGCACATACTGCCCTAAATGTTAGTATCGCTCGGAGCACCATCCAGTCGCAACCCAGGGTTAGGTTATAAAGAAATATCCCTAGCATTGAACATCTCACGGAGCACTGTTCAATCCATCATCCGAAAATGGAAAGAGTATGACACAACTGCAAACCTACCAAGACATGGCCGTCCACCTAAACTGACAGGCTAAGCAAGGAGAGCATTAATCAATCAGAGAAGCAGCCAAGGGGCCCATCACCTCCCTAGTCCATGGTGTGCAGGCAGTGAAGAGATGATGTGCTGTAACCTCTAGCAACCAATCAGTAATGATGTACAGTAACGTCTAGTAACCAGTGTGCAGTATTGATGCACATAAATCTCTAGCAAGAAATCAACAAGCAGAAATCATGTGCTGGAACCTCTAGCAACTAATCAGTGAGCCACAATGTGTGCTGTAACCTCTAACAACCAGTCAGTGAGTAGTAACTATAAACTATAACCTCTGGAAATTAATCGCAATCGCTGCCTGCTTCAGTAAACACATTTTGAGTTTAGCTGCCATTTATTATATGTCTCAGAGCAGAAACTGCATGGGGGGGGGGGGGGGCAATCATTTTTTTGGGCGGAGGTTCACCTTCCAGCAGGACAATGACCCTTAACATACTGCCAGAGCTACAATGACATGGTTTAGAATGGCCCAGTCAAAGTCCAGACCTAAATCCAATTGATAATATGTGGCAAGACATGAAAATTGCTCTTCAGACGCTCTCCATCCAACCTGACAGAGCTTGAGCTATTTTGCAAAGAATGGACAAAAACGTAATTCTCTAGATATGCAAAGCTGGTAGAAACAGCGAAATGTGATTATACAAGTATTGACTCGGGGGGCTGAATGCAAATGCACACCATACTTCAGATATTTATTTGTTATAAATGTTGAAAACCATTTATCATCTTCCTTCCACTTCACAGTTATGTGCAACTTCGTGTTGGTCTATCACATAAAATCCCAATAAAAAACACATTGGCATTTTTGGTTGTAACATGAAAAAACGTGGAAAGTTTCAAGGGGTATAAATACATTTTCAAGGTACTGTACACACTATATATATATATATATTTAAACAGTATCTCACAAAAGTGAGTACACCCCTCACATTTTTGCAAATATTTTATTATCTTTTCATGTGACAACATTGAAGAAATTTACATTTTACTACAATGTAAAGTAGTGAGTGTACAGCTTGTATAACAGTGTAAATTTGCTGTCCCCTCAAAATAACTCAACACACAGCCATTAATGTCTAAACCACTGGCAACAAAAGCGAGTACACCCCTAAGTGAAAATGTTCAGAATTGGGCCCAAAGTGTCAATATTTTGTGTGGCCACAATTTTTTTCCAGCACTGCATTAACCCTCTTGGGCATGGAGTTCATCAGAGCTTCACAGGTTGCCACTAGAGTCCTCTTCCACTCCTCCATGTGGTTATCATGGATGTTAGAGACCTTGCGCTCCTCCACCTTCCGTTTGAGGATGCTAAATGGGGTTTAGGTCTGGAGACATGCTTGGCCAGTCCATCACCTTTACCCTCAGCTTCTTTAGCAAGGCAGTGGTCGTCTTGGAGGTGTGTTTGGGATCATTATGTTGGAATACTGCCCTGCAGCCCAGTCTCCGAAGGGAGAGGATCATGCTCTGCTTCAGTATGTCACAATCCTTGGCATTCATGGTTCCCTCAATGAACTGTAGCTCCCCAGTGCCGGAAGCACTTATGCAGCCCCAGACCATGACACTCCCACCACCATGCTTGACTGTAGGCAAGACACACTTGTCTTTGTACTCCTCACCTGGTTGCTGCCACACACGACACCATCTGAACCAAATACGTTTATCTTGTTCTCATCAGACCGCAGGACATGGTTACAGTAATCTAAATTGTTTGCAGACTTTCTTGTGCATCATCTTTAGAAGAGACTTCCTTCTGGGATGACAGCCATGCAGACCAATTTGATGCAGTGTGCGGCATATGGTCTGAGCACCGACAGGCTGACCCCCCACCCCTTTAACCTCTGCAACAATTCTGGCAGCACTCATGGGTCCATTTCCCAAAGGCAACCTCTTATACAAGTCGCTGAGCACATGCCAACTTCTTTGATCGATCATGGCGAGGCCTGTTCTGAGTGGAACCTGTCCTGGTAAACCGCTGTATGGTCTTGGTCACCATGCTGCAGCTCAGTTTTAGGGTCTTGGCAATCTTCCTATAGCCTAGGCCATCTTTATGTAGAGCAACAATTCTTTTTTCCAGATCCTCAGAGAGTTCTTTGCCATGAGGTGCCATGTTGAACTTCCAGTGACCAGTATGAGAGAGTGAGAGCGATAACACCAAATTTAACACACCTGCTCCCCATTCACACCTGAAACCTTGTAATACTAACGAGTCACATGACACCAGGGAGTGTTGAGTCATTTTGAGAGGACAGCAAATTGACACGGTTCTACAATTTATACACTCACTACCTTACATTGTAGAAAAAGTGTAATTTCTTCAGTGTTGTCACATGAAAAGATATAATAAAATATTTACAAAAATGTAAGCACACACAAACACATTTTTTTTCACAGACCTCTAGAATTAGATGTTTTATGATTACACATGAATACATCTGTTCCACCTCACTGCTTGTAGCAAATATTAGCAGTTCAAATTTATATTAGCGCACACATTAATTCAGTCAGCATTAAAGCGATAGTTTTTTTTTTTTAAACCTGAAAAGCAAAAGCCATAATGAGCTAGCATGCACCGCATACTAGCTCATTATGAAATACTTACCTCGAAAATTACCTGGTCCACGCCGAGGGAGATGTCATCTTTCCTCGGCGTGTCTTCAGGGTATCGTCGCTCCAGCGCTGTGATTGGCTGGAGCGGCGATGTCGTTACTCCCGCGCATGCACGCGGGAGATTTCTCCCCGGCAAGGTCCAGCGGCTGCCGGGCCTTTAGCCGAGGTTTTCCGCTGCGCATGCGCCGCTGCTGTCAGCGGCGCATTGCGGGGGGGAATATCTCCTAAACCTTACAGGTTTAGGAGATATTCTTTATACCTACAGGTAAGCCTTATTATAGGCTTACCTGTAGGTTAAAGTGGTAGTACAGAGTATACTACCACTTTAAGCAGAATTACCACTGTGGTGGGTATTCAAAAACCCCTAACACCGACGTCCGGACAATTTTCCAGACTTTGCTCCTACGTTTTCACAACATGAGAGTGATTTCACTGGGTCAAGTGAAGGCAATATGAACATTTACCATTTATGTGGGTCCTGTGGCGGCACAGGCCCTACTACTCTTAAAACACACAAGCTAGTAAAAATACATTGCATCCCATTCAGAAAGGTCAACCACAAGCATTTCACACAGGATCAGCTCAAAATAGACAATTCATGCAGCCCTTTACACCTATGCCTTACAACTCTACTAATAATTTTTCACCATTATGCCAAAACATAAGTGGGCAGGCAGGGAACACTGGATGCTTACCCAATTTGTTCAGGTCCACATCCAGTATTGCCAACCCTGCCTTCCAATCCACCCATTAAAATGAATTTGGTGTAATTAATCTAACCCTCAATCCTCTATCCTCTGATGAATTACTGGTTCAAAGGCTGGCTAAACGTTATATAAATCTTCTTGTGCAATTCTACTTTAGACTTACCAAAACCATATAATATAAAGTCAAACCTAAACACTTTCAATTTGTATGCAATCAGGTAGGCCCTTGCACTACATAGTTGAAGGTAAATCTAAATTAAATTGTATAATGTATAGCCAGCTTTAGACTAGGACTTAGCTTCTGCCCATATACCACCATTGGAAAATATGAAACTATTAAAACGTAAATACCATTATGTACAATATATTACTGCTATATACAATATACACATATTTAACGTATCATTTTTTTCCCCCCAGATATCCCCATCTTAAGAATCTCATATCACCCTTGTCACATTGAGACCTTGTTATCAATTTTTGCACTTCCGGACTCTGTCCATTATCGAATCTGAATATATGCCACCTCAGCTCCCGTGGCAATGTTTTTCTCCCAACCCACCCTGCACCGTTTGCTGCGCGCTGTACTCGCTGTCTAGGTTGGTGAGTGTGGTTGGCTGATTATCCAAGACTCATTTAATATCTATATCACCTTGATTTATTTACATTGGCTCACTGTAAAATAACATAAAAAATCCTTTAATATTCCCTATTCCCCAACTCTGCTGCATCTGCTCCTGACGAGTGGACAAATCCACGAAACGCGTAGAGCGTTATCTGATGCTACAGTTACATCTTATATGGAATTCCACTTACCTACTTACTGCTACATATCATTCAGTAGATTTACATATTGTGACAGACCTAGCTGCGACAGAGGCTTTTGGAGAGGACTGAATGCAAGCCTCTTGCCTTCCGATTATGGGCCAGGCCCTTAAAATAGGAAGGCGGATGGGTTATCCCGGCAGACAGACCTGGAACCTTAAGACTACTTTTCCAACATCCTCGAGTTGACTCGTTCGGGGTCCCACTGTGGCTGTTGGACTGTTTCTCAGGGGGGAGAATTGTCATGGACCTTGAAATGCTGAAGTGTTTGAATCTGTTAAACAGTGGGGGGGAGGTATTCTGCCCTGTCTTAAGGCTAACCCCCCCCCCCTCCAGACGGCTCCATGGTCTGGAGGAAAAGCATTGTTCTGTATTTGGCTGTCTGTGTACTTTGATTGCCCCCTGGGGCTTCTGTCTCATTACACATAGCAGTCCTCCTATTCAAGCTATCGGACCAATCCCTGCTGACCCTGTTTCAAGTCCTCATTAAGAACTACAATGTACTTTACAATTGACCAATAGGAAAGCGGTTGTTGGGGGTGGGGTGTTCAAACTGCTGTATAAAAGTGTGTTGTGTACATCCAATAAAAGAGTTTCCGGTTTGAACTTACATACAGCCTGCCTGGTGTTTGTTCTGATGGATTTCGAACGACACATAGCTGTAGTTCGAATCCCGGAGCCTTGGATGACCGAATCATCAGACGTTGCGATCTGCAATCTGATTCAATAGCAGCAGAGGAGTGTCGGGAGAGCGGAACCGAGCGAGCAAGGGTCTCGTTACACATATACTATGTAGGTTCATATGCGGGTGCCAAGCATGTTGCCATTGGCATTTTTATGCCATACCATCTTCTATAACTATCTTTTTTATATACCCAATATTGCAATCATATGCTGCTATGTATATATCTTTCCATCATGTGAATGCTTTGTGCATGTAAATTGTATATATATGAAATATATTATTTACTGTCCTCAGATCCATGTTAATTAAATATTTATTGATTTTTACCTCCACTGTCCAATTGCTTCATTTAAAGTCCCAATCTCCCTCTAGGTTGTACCCGATACTGGGATGGAGGCATTTAATTGTGCTTCATCTAAAGTCCCAACTTCCCTCTTTTTGCTATTAAAACGTAACTCCACTTTTGTTGAGAAAAAAAATTCCCCTCTGGGAGATCCATGTACCTTGCAAGGATTATAACAAAATGTGTTGCTGTTTCCTACCTTGTTATTCTGAATAAATCACGGTTTGTTCCTCTGTGCTAAGTGGGTCTAATGGGAGTGGTTTCATAATTATCAATCAGCTGTGCAGCTGCAGAGCACTAATGAGGAATCTGCTGGGCCTGCATCCCTTTAGATGTGTTCCTATTGGGAGTATCTCACCAAAAATGTTATTTTTCTTCCAGGGGATGCCTGAAATCGGACTTGTATCTTAGGTAGAATTATGAGAAAATCAGTGAGCCAATCACATAAGCAGGAAATTATGTTTCTGGGGGGTGGTCAGTACACATTCTGTGTACAGAACATCTCCAGGTAGCCATATTGAATTGTATTTGCAGAAAATTACAGAGCTGCAGATTGAAAAGGCAAAGTCATTTTCATTCATTTCATAAACATTCAATTACAATATAACTTGTGTCACAATTGTTATACTTATATTATTTTTTCATTATTTTTTTATCCCCACGAAAGTGGAGTTACTATTGAAGGATTTGTAACGTTTTCGCTAGAAATTTAACATTTAAATTTGTGTAAAAAAAAAAAAAGGGTTTAACAAAGACAAGAAAAAGAACTAAAAATGGGTAAAAACAAAAATGTTACGATGCAGGACTTTAGGGTCCTGCATGGCCTCATCTTGCTGTTAGGAGAAGAATGGGGAAGTAACATGACGAAGAAATCATCTAAAAATAAAACTTTCAAGAATAAGTCACAGAAGTTCCCAGATCTGACAAAAAGCTTTTATGTGTGGGCAATTTTGACCACAATGGTCAGCGATGTTAAGGGCATGACCATTGCAACTAAACAATCCAATCTTACTCCTACACAACAACAACAGGCTCTTATCCAATTACATAATAGGCCAAATACTGTCATTAAACCATCCGACAAGGGCAGTAACATTGTCTTAATGACACAACCTGAAAAGATATGCCATGACATATTGAACAATACACAATAGTACAGACTAGTCTTAGCTAGCATAGTATCCCAATTTAATATTGAATTTAAAAGTGATTAATGCCGTTTACCTAGAGGCATTAATAGATAAAACATAGCTATGATTACTTGAATATACAATTTCCTCAGGATGTAACATTCTATTTCGTCCCTAAAATATTTTACTCCTTTACTCTTATTACTGAAAAAGCTAGTAGACTGGTTTATTTCTTTCTAATGCCCCATATTGCCCGACTTCCTAACTATGTCAAGGACACATCAGATCTACTTAACCACTTGCTGTCGGCCGTACGACTTTGTACGGCCGCAGTGTGGATCCCAATTGCCGGGAGGCCGTCTACATACGGCCTCCAGCCACTGGGGGGCGCGCGCGTGCCCACCGCATCACTTAGATGCCGATGCACGTGCCTGGCGATCAGCGGTTACACAGATCCACGTCCTGTCAGGGAGAGAGGAGACCGATGCTGTGTCCCTTGTACATAGGGACACAGATCGGTCACCTCCCCCAGTCAGTCCCCTTCCCCCACAGTTAGAAACACTATGCAGGGTACACATTTAACCCCTTCCTCGCCCCCTAGTGTTAACCCCTTCCCTGCCAGTCACATTTATACAGTAAATTAGTGCATATTTATAGCACTGATCGCAGTATAAATGTGAATGGTTCCAAAAATGTGTCAAAAGTGTCCGATGTGTCCGCCATAATGTCGCAGTCCCAATAAAAATTGCAGATCGCCGCCATTACTAGTAAAAAAAAAAAAAACAAAAGAAAATAAAAAAAAATTCTGTCCCATATTTTGTAGGCCTTTTTGCGATTTTTTTTTTTACCAAAAATATGTAGAAGAATACGTATCGGCCTAGACTGAGAATTTTTTTTTTTTTTTTTTTTAATTGGGCCATTTATTATAGCAACAAGTAAAAAATCTATTTTTTTTTTTTAAAATTGTCCCCCTTTCTTTTTGTTTATAGTGCAAAAAATAAAAACCGCAGAGGTGATCAAATACCACCAAATTTTGTTTGGGAGCCATGTCGCACGACTGCGCAATTGTCAGTTAAAGCGACGCAATTCCCGGAAGCTGAAATTTCACCTGGGCAGGAGGGGGGTATATGTGCCCAGTAAGCAAATGGTTAAACAAGTAGACGGCCTATTCGTCCCTCCTGGCCCCCTGCTTGTGACAACTTATGTGGAGGACATTTTTGATAGCACAGGACCAGCCACACAGCATCTCCCCACAGTGATGTAGTCCCAAGGGAGGGAGCGAGCACGCGGAGGAGGAACAGGAAGTGAGAAATTCAATGTTGACACGTCTCTTCCTCCCACTGTAATGCCGTGTGCGCGGCTCGCACCGATTTATATAGGCCTCTTATGAAGTCACAGTCCCATCATGCTCCGGGTGGTGACGACATGAAGGGGCGGATATCACCCGGTGACCCCGCCCCCTTAAATCATCACCACCCGGAGCATGATGGGACTGGGACGTCATAAGAGGCCTATATAAATCGGTGCGAGCCGCGCACACAGCATTACAGCGGGAGGAAGCGACGTGTCAACGTCGAAGAAGAGAAGGCAGAAGGCGACAGAAGCCCGGGCCCCTCCGCTCATAAAAGAGCTAAAGAAGAGAGTGGGGGCCCCTGGCGGAAAATAACCAGATGGCGGTGAAGACCGGGACCACCCCCTCGTAAAAGAGCCAAAAGAAGAGAGGGGGGCCCAGGCGGAAGAGAACCAGGCGGCGGTGAAGACCAGGACCACCCCCGCAGAAGACGTCGAAGAAGCCCGGGGGGCGCTCGTAAAAGAGCTTAAAAGAAGAAAGCGGAACGCCCCCCAGAGCTGACCAATAAATTACTTTTAAAACCCTGTGTAGGTGTGTTTTTTTGCATTTTTTTCCGCCAGATGAATTGGTAGGGGTACCCCCATACTCATTCACCTAGGGTGGGGGGCCGTGATCTGGGGGCCCCCTTATTAAAAAGGAGGCTCCCGGATTCCGATAAGCTCCCCGCACGCAGACTATGACAACCAACGGCCAGGGTTGTCGGGAAGAGGCCCTGTCCTCATCAACATGGGGACAGGGTGCTTTGGGATGGGAGGGCGGCAAGGCGCCCCTCTGCTCCAAAGCACCTACCTCCCCATGTTGAGGGCATGCGGCCTGGCACGGTTAAGAAGGGGGGGTCCGCTCGCTCGTCCCCACCCCCTTTCCTGACCGGCCGGGCGCTGCTCGGATACGGGTCTAGCATGGATTTTGGAGGGCGTTTTTTCGGCGTACGGGGATTCCCCTTAAAATCCATAGCAGACCCAAGGGCCTGGTATGCTCTTGGAGGGGGAACCCATGACGTTTTTTTTTTATTTAAAATTTGGCGTGGAGTTCCCCCTCAAGATTCATACCAGACACAGTGCTTGGTATTGACAGGGATCCAAGTCGGATCCCCGTTCAATATCGTGCCGTGGCTAAAACGCAACCGCAGCTAATCGTACTGTACAAATGCAGCTGACCGCTGTGCCTGGAGTCTTGAATTCCAGCAAAACATAAACATGCTTTTAACTGCGGCAAAACAGGCGTTCGAGTGAAAGGCGCCTAACGAACAAAAAACAGCCAACAGTGATTTAATTAACAGTAAGCTAATCAACAGCTAGAACCTAACCAAGCCTTGATTAGTCAGGGAGTCCACCCCCAGACAGTCCAGCATCAGTATTCAAGAAGACCCAGGACTGTCCAAATCTCCTGAACCAGCTTTCTTTTCACATCTATCTTCTCACTGAATTTCAAGTTGGTAGAGGCCATCATGGCTTCCTTGACTGTTAAATGTGGTAATAACATGTCATCTTGTATTATATAACATGACATCTTCCTGAATGCTCGTAGCTCCCTCAAATGTTAGGGCCCATAGTCAGTAGGTAGGAGGCTACATTGCAGTCCCCTCCAAAAGCCCCTGTCCTGGTTGGGTCTGTCACAGATCTCACCCAACAATTTAGAAGAAAATGCTTTGGTGGTCGATGGGTGCAAATACAGGCTCTTTACCATTTTTTGCTATCCACTAAAGCTGCTTCTTTGCTTTAAGTGCAGAAAGTACCGATTTGCTTTAAAAAAGGGACTCCAGACAAATAAATCATTTCACGGATTGCCAACTAAACAAAGTCCACACAATTTACCTTAATTTGAATTTGACGTGTGTGTTCACATGGAAATGTTTTCAATCCTCCGAGATGTTAAGTAGTCATTTCATATTAAACTAACAGAATGTCTGAAGAAGGGACAAGGACTCTTCTAGCAACAGATCCAATTATTGTGAAATACAATCAGCAGCTTCTGCCAAGTATAAAGCTGGGACCTATATGTCAGTCCTATGGTGCTTTGTCAGCAGGACATCTGAATTCGCTCTTTAAACCATCCTACATTGTTCAAAACAGAAGTGCCATGACGTCAGCTAGATTCCATAGCGTAACAATTAAAAATAATTTTCTCTGACATCTCCTTGCGTTATAAGCGTTCTTGACTATCTTATGGGAAACACACAGAATTCTGGGAAGAGTTCATTACTTAGCCTAGCCCAGCAGCCAAGATAAAGCCATCTCATTTCCACAATGACTTCAATGCTTCAATGCCTTTTGCGTCTTTGCTAAAAGCACAGCAAATAAGACGACAGCACACAAATTAAGAGCAATCTCATAAACCGTATAAAGTCGTGACAAGTAATAATGGTAATAGATTTTCTTGTAATGTATGCAATCTATAATTGATTCGGTGCTGGAAATAAAAAAGGGAAAAATATATTCAAGGCGGAGAGCTGCAGTATTTCCTTTGGACAGAAAATTAAGCTTGAGATATATTTTTAGCTATGATATAACAGAACTTGGATACCCAGTAATGATATACGCCGGCCATATATAATAATGCCTAATGAAAACTGCAATGGTTATATGTACAATACAGTAATCTACAGTTATTTAGAAAGAGACAGAGAGGAAAAAAAAAAAAGACGAGAATACATTAACGTGAAGCTGTTTTGGCTACTGTGGGTTGTAGACCTTTACAAACCATCGTCTCTCTTGCAACTTCCCGACTACTTAAGTTTGATATTCTGGCTATTTAATGAAAATCCATACCAATATAGATATAAAGGTTGACATTTCTAAATTTAGCTTCTAAGAAATCTATTGCCTGACTTCCCAACAACTTTATTAGATTGAGTCAACGACCCAGAACAAAGTATGTAAATGAGGTTCGTGGCTTCTCTCCAACTTGCTGCTTCCCGGCACAGGTTAGTTTTATTGCTCAACGCCACTATCCACCAAAATTGCAAATGCAGTTAAAGCATTAGTAAACCCTGCTTGGTCATTTTTATCTACAGGTAAGCCTATAATAAGGCTTACTTGTGGGTAAAATTAATATCTCCTGAACATGCCCCATTTGGAAGATGCAGCCAGTTAGGGCACCGGCGCATGCGCTCTGAATGTCCGCCACAGTACTGTGCTTCAGTACAACGCTGAAGGGCTTCATTCAAAGGTATTTCGTAATGCGCTTGTTGGTGGTGCAGGTGTGTTTTTAATTTTTTCCTTTTTTTCACAAGCCACACAATTTTTGTTTACAACTGCTCTAAATAGATGAAGTATAAATAAGGGAGTTGCGTTACCTGCCAAAGGCTTTATATTTCCATCTATACATTTCCAAAATGAATCCAGCCCCATCACACAGTGCAGCCAACCATGCAACCATTCTCTATTACAGCAGAACTAAAACCATAATTACTTACCTTAGTTTCAATGGTCCCATACCTATGAATCATCTCGCTAACATCTTCTCCTTGGGTTCTTCCGCTTGCTGGTCTTCATCCGTTTTAATTGGTTGGTGCAGGATGAGGTCACTCCCACATATGCGCAGGAGTTTAGTCATCCCGTCACACTTGCAGTGTGCCACAATGTAAACTAAGCTGCACATACACAGCTCAGTGTACATTCAACAGAGAATTGCAAACAGGCAGGTAAGTGTACTTTTCTGCAGAAGAAACATTGCATGCCTCTTCTGCAAGAATAATCCTGCTTCAAGGAACACAATGTTGTCCTTTCTCCATCCTCACCCTGCTGAGTGGACAGTGAACGAGCAGGCTCCTAGGGTCATGCTTCTGCTCTCTCCTCCTATCATTTGTCAACACGACATGCACCACAGCAGGGGGCAGCAGTAGAATCAGGGTAGTGTGGATACTTCTCCTCGGCAGCCAATCAGGAGGGTTGATGGCCTCGCTGTGCATGCTGGGGAGGGGTATTTAAGGGGCAGACGCCATTGATTCAGGGTCGTCGCCTCACGCCCCCGTGTGTGGCCCTCCTGGCTGGAGTGTGTGTAAGTGTTGCTGTGTTAACACACTGGTTAATGTTGAATGAAAGGTTAACGGCATTAGCACAAGATAAAATGAAACTATTCCATAGAGTGTGGGACCCACGGCTTACATACCTAACAAATGATCCCAAGATGATCACTATGTAGCTTCTTATTTCCAATTAATAGTTTTGGGTGCGGAGCTGGGGCTCTTCTGCCTCCCCCCTCCTTTCTTTTCTGCTCTTCTTACTTCTCTCTCTCTGATCTTTTCCTTTATTTATAATTTTTTCTCAATGTTTGTTTAATGTAAATGAGCGTTGGCAGTTCGGGCTGGCCGATTGTAGGGGCTGGGGTTTAGCGTTAGAGGTGGACCCTTGGAGAAATGGGCCAGAGTTAGCTTTACTACCGCGCCGGGAAACCCTGATCAGCTTTTGCACTATTTTTTTGTCTGTTTTAAATTTGTCTTATTGTTCTCTTAGTGTAATCGACTGGACTGCGTTTCAGTTTTCACTGAATGTTTGATCAATGTTGTAGGAAGAAAAGCCAAGATTATTGTTTTTCTACTTTGTATTTAAAACCTTTAATATAAATTATTGAAACTAAAACATTCAATTACAATAGAACTTGTGTTGCAATAGTGTACACTAGAGCTGCACGATTAATCATTAAAAAATCGTTATTGTGATTCAACTCCCCTCACGATCTTAATACAGCATTTCCCTGATTCTATGTAGCTAGTGCAGAGCCTTCTCTGATTAGAGCTGTCAAGAGAAAAAAAAAAACTAAGTTCCGTTTCACACTACCGCGACTTGGGATCCGACTTGTCGCCCCAAGTCGCCCGACATGAGAAATTCAATTGAAGTGAATGGGAGCCGTCTTAATATACACTACTGAAGTCGCTCCGACTTCAGAAAAAGGTTCCTGTACTACTTCAATCCGACTTCTAGGCGACTTGTACCCATTGATTTCAATGGAAGTTGCCTCCAAAGTCAGATCACTGTCTTAACTGAAGCAACTTTACAGGAAGAGAAAATAGTTTACTTAGGCAAACCCCTCCCTCCCAGAGAGCCGATTATTCTGTGATTGGCCACAGCCAAAGTCGCCTGTCCTGGAGGCAACTTTAAGTTGTGTTGTAAGTTGCTCCAAGTCACGCTGAAGTCCCCTTGCAAAGTTGCACTGTAAGTCGGGTTGCCTCTGTGTGAACCGGCACTCAGCCTCGATAAAGTGAAACAATGCATCGCTTAGTTCTTTTAGATCAAAAGGAATGAACTTCGGTCTGTAAATTAGGTCAGTTTAACCACTTAAAAGGACTAAACAAGTTAAAATCAGTATTTTGTGCTAATAAAAAATTCTTAGAACCCCCAAACATTATATATATAATTTTTTTTAGCAAAGACTCTAGAGAATAAAATGGAGATTACCGCAATATTTTATGTCACACTGTATTTGGCAGCAGTCTTTCAAAAGCATTTTTTTTTTAGGACAAAATATACTTCAAAGAATTAAAAAAAAAAAAAAAAACGTAAAGTTAGCCCAATATTTTTTTTTTGTATAATGTCAAGACACTGCAAGAATCTGGATTTTTTTTCTAAAGCAAAAAAAAAAAAAAAAAAAAACTGTGCTTCTCATTTCATCCAGAATCGTGCAGCTCTAATGTATAACTATTAGGGCTGTTACTGATTAAAATTTTTGTGTTCGATTAATCTTTTTTTTTTTTTTATCAACTAATTTTGATTCATTATAAACGCACATACTGTACAGATCCAACTACTTTTAGCTGATCTCCTTGCAGGCTGATTCCCAGTGCAGGTACCAACCACTGGAAAAATGGATAGCAGGATACAAAAAACACACACGGGCAGCGCTCGATGGGAATAGCATTAAAACTTTTATCGTCTTCAAGTAGGTAACAAAATAAATATTGCACTGGAGATAAAATCGATGTAGCTACATAAACTGTAAAAATGGTGCGAGTAATAACAAACGGTAACAAAAGCAGTCATAAAAACATGTAGCCAAGCAGAGGTGTATTTAGGTTTTGTGCTGCCCTAGGCCTGACTAAACTCGCGCACCCCCTAATTTAAATATGACACACCTCTTCCTGGCAAGGTCACGCCCCTTTCTGTTTAAGACCCGCCCTAAAAAAATTGAGTAGGGACACTAGTTCTGAGGGCCGGTTGGGGGGGCAATGAATTCCCTTAATTTGCATAGATTTCCTCTCACTTCCTGTTTGGCTATGGGGTAAGAAGTGAAGGGAAATCTCTGCAATGGGACGGGGATGGTAAAGAAAAACTGACAGGGGCTCTAACCCCCCCCCCCCCCTTTAATCTATCCACAATTGAAAACAAAGTGTAGCCTATAGTTCTACTTTAAGCACAAATTTCTGATCATTTTATGGAGAAGACTAAGAAGATATAACCATGGAAATGGTGCAGCAGAACCCCCCCACAGTTGCAGAATGCCGGCCGCCTGCATACCAGAAGCAGTGCGGCCGCTTTATGGGGGCGCTAGACTAATTTGCCTCTCAGCCCAGTCTGCCCCATAAGACTGCCGCTACACTAACAGTGTAGCGCAAGCCGGCAGGGACTCTTTCCGTGCTGCCCCCCTGCAAAGTGCTGCCCTAGGCCTGGGCCTTGTTGGCCTAGGCCAGGATACAGCTCTGTGCCAAGTATGATACTGGTATAAAAATGTGTACAACGATACCACTGCTGAATCCAGATGAGGAGGGGTTAACATCAGTCCGTCGGCATGTAGATGTCCCATGAAGGGATCTATCACAACTCCCAGTGGATGGTTGTAGAATCCCAGGTTGATAGAGGGAAGTGTAACAGCCCTTGCGTGTGGCAGATCGTAAGGTCCCGCCGGCATGCAGATATGAAGGCACAGCAAAGGAGCCCTTCAGATGGACATAGCAAGCCCCGCGGGTGTCTGTGACTTCACCGGATCTCCGACGGGAACTCCCGGAAGCCGGCGGAGGGGTGAGTACCAATCAAAAGAATTTTGATCGATCAAAAAAATTAAAGATTAAATCGATGAATTAATAAATTTCCCCGGCCCTAATAACTATATTTATTTGATTCCCCCCCATGAAAGTGGAGTAGCCCTTTAAGTTCTGTTGGTACGGTCTGCTATGGTGCTAAATGCCATAACCATTTCATGCATTACAAAATGTTGTACATGTTCTTATATATTGTGAAGTTGATAAAAAATATGATTTATGAAAAATTAACTGCATTAATTTCTGCCTTGAGTTCAGATTTTAAACCCAGCAAAGTGTTTAACCCTTTCCTACTCTATTCAAAATTGGAAAAATAGTTTTGTCCAGAGTTTTACTTTAATTTTCAAATAAATCCAGGGGGAATAGAAACAAATCTACATATTAGCAGAAGAACTCTTTAAAGTTTACAATAGTGTAACAGTCTATACACTGTAATAGCTTATCTAATACAAGCACTTTACATTTTCCTTATCAGATGACTGTAAAGGATGAGATGGCAAAACTGAAGGAATGTACGTTATTTAATCTTTTACATCAGAGACTCCAGACTCCAGGGATTCCGAAAGCAAATCATTTTAATGCAGCATCATAAATTCTCTGTATATCTGTCTTTAACAAGTCTCCCTGCCAAGGCTGTGCTGGCGAGTGCATGGACTCCAGCATTATTCCAGCACTTTAACGGTTTCCCGTTTTTGCTGCGATGCGCTGAACAGAATGTTTGCAATCTCTGTAGTGAAGAGCTGATAGGAAATTATGCTCCAAAATTAGAACTAGGACACTTCACTCCCACCAGAATTCCAATGTTAATTAAGCCAATCACACACATGCTATTATCAACCGATGATACAAAAATGGATACAAAAACTGTAGATCTCTAGTCTATCAATTCATACTCCAATTCTGCTAAAATGAAAAGCTACCTAAACCTGATATTTATTAACCACTTGACCTACGAAAGATTTACCCCTCCTTCCTGACCAGAACATTTTAAGTGATGCGGCACTGCGTTACTTAACTGACAATTAAAATGCAATGCTGTACCCAAATAAAATAAAATACAATACAATACAATACAATACAATTCCCACTAATAGAGCTTTGTTTTAGTGGTAGTTGATCACCTCTGCATTTTTTATTTAGGCTATAAAACAAAAAAAAAAGCCTGACAATTTTGAACACTAAAAAAAAGAAGAAAAGTTTTACTTTTTGCTATAAAACATATCCAATAATAGATATGTGCACACATTTTGTTTCGGAATTTCGTTTTCATCCGAAAAATACAATTTAGTTACTCCCGAAATTCGTTTTTACTTACTTAGTTTTTCGTTAGACATTTCATTCGTCCAAAAATCCGAATGAATCCAGGTTGAATCTGCCATTGAAAACTTATGGTGTCTGACGAATATTCAAAGAAGATTCGACGGAGCAGCAAAACTGTACGTCGAATCGTACATTTGCGGTCGAATGTTCCGCCTACAAGCTATAGAAGAATTCTAATGTTGTACGACTAGTAATAATTATATTTATTAATTAATATTACTAGTCAACCAAAATGAGAATTTTTCTATAGCCTATGGGCCGAGCATTTGACCAGAAATGTACGATTGCGGCGTCGTACAGTTTAGCTGCTCCGTCGAATCTTCTTTGAACAATCGACAGACACCTTAAAGGAGTTGTAAAGGAAATTAAGGTGTCCCCATTTTACTTACCTGATCCCTCAAAAGTCCCGCGCTCGGTCCCGAGATCCTCTTCGCCGCTCAGCCTGGCCGCTGATTGGCTAGAGCAGATTGAGAGCAGCGCAGCCATTGGCTGGAGCTGTTGTCAATCACATCCAGTGATGCGGTGCGCCGAGGGGCGGGGCCGAGTGATACAGCGAGCGTCCACGGGAGCGCGCCAGCAAGGACTTATCACCATGCGAGCTCTCTCGCATGAATGTGGCGAGTTCTTGGGAGGACCAGAGACAGCCGCCGAGGGACCCCAGAAGATGTGGATCGGGGCCACTCTGTGCAAAACGAACTGCACAGTGGAGGTAAGTATGACATGTTATTTTAAACCCTTTAAGCCTTTAATGACAGATTCGACGTTTGTATGTTTTTCAATGCTTTTTTCGAATCTTCGTCGTTCATGTTGAATTGTCAAGTTCGTTCTAGCCATTTTACTGCTCCTCCTCTTTGGTTACAATCAGCCAACAACATTCATCATCATACATTTTTATTATTTTACTTGCCCCACCCAATTCCAGCAGCGATCTTTTCTCTTTATGTCGAATCTTTTCTCCCTAGGTAGAATAATCTTGGACTAAGAGTTAAGGTTAGGCACATTCGACCGACGAAAACGAAAATAAAGCATTTGTTTATGTCAGATCTTTCGGTTTTCGTATTCTGCACTTTCGTTTTCGTTTGTTAAAACAATAACGAAAATAGCTGAAATTCGGACGAAAATGTATTTAGACGAAAACGAATGCACATGTCTATCCAATAATTTTTTAATTCTTCATAAAATTTAGGTCAATGTGTATTCTGCTACATGTTTTTGGTAAAAAAAAAAAAAAAATCCCAATAAGTGTATATTGATTGGTTTGCGCAAAAGTTATACTGGATTTTTTTTCTATTAGTAATGGCAGCGTTCATCGACTTATATTGGGACTGCGATATTGCGACGGAGAATTGAACACTGACACTTTTGACACTTTGTGGGAACCAGTGACACTAAGGCTAGGTTTCCACTATTGCGACCAGAAAGTCGGGCAATTTTTTTGCCAAGATTTTGATGAGACTTGAAGCAATGCCTATGTATTCTAGAGGTCTATGGACCTCAAGTCACATCAAAGTCAGACCAAAGTAGTGCAGTGACTACTTTGAAGTCGCACAGATATGAATGATACTCATTGGAAATCATGGGATAAGACTTGTCATGCGATTTTACAGTCCCAAGTTGCATGACAAGTCGCACAAGTGGAAATGTAGCCTTATACACAGTGATCAGTGCTAAAAAAATATGCACTGTACTAATGACACTGGCTTAAAGGGGTTAAACAGAAGGGGCAATTAAAGAGTTTACTGTGTGCCTAGCCTGTGTTTTTGTGTAAATTGTGTGCTGCTTTTACTAAGGAAATTGATGGATTTTATTCCCTGCGTTGCAGATACACACAATCCATCACTTTCCCCTGTCAGAATAGAGCTCTGCCTTGTTTACATAGGCAAAGTTCCGTTCCGTGTCTCCGCCCCACGATCAATGGGTGCCAGTGGACATCCATTGCCCGGCACCCACAAATTGGCTTCTGCTGTGAGTACTTACAGCAGAAGCGGCCTGCCGGCGACACACACATAACCCCTAGGCAGATATGGTGAATCACGTTTTTACACTTTACAACAGAAATGGGTTGAAGGTCTATTGACCTACATCATCCAATCATTTGCAAGCAAAAATTCTATTTTTTTCCTTACATTAGGTATTTTTTTTGCAAAATTGAAATGTCACCATCTACACCATGGGTCTTCAAACTATGGCCCTCCAGTTGTTCAGGAACTACAATTCCCATCATGCCTAGTCATGTCTGTGAATGTCAGAGTTTTGCAATGCCTCATGGGATGTGTAGTTCTGCAACAGCTGGAGGGTCGTAGTTTGAGGATCCCTGATCTACACGAAGCTACAGTAGGAAGAAAATCCCTTGCAAGGCACAACAGCCTATTTGCCTTTAGTAAATCAAACTCATGGAGTCTCCAATGAAAAAAAAATCTAGTTATGGACCAAATGTTTCTGCAGCTAATATTTCCATTGTGAGATGACTTTTTATTAACACTGTGCCAAGTGCAGTGGTGAGTAATTACACATCAGTCGGCTTTTAGAAGCTTAGCATGAACAAATGAAAAAGGATCTGTTGCTTGATTGGTTGCTTTTGTTTTTTGCCGAGCAATGACCTGGAGTGGACTTCATCTAAAATGTTTAAAGCTAGGAGTCTCTTTCATGTTTTTATTGCAGTTTGTGATGTCTCTTTTTCCCTGCAGAGGAGATACAGCAGGAAATAAAGAGGGAAGCACTCTAATGAGGATGCAGACAGCAACAAAGCCAAGACCCTTCCATATGCTAACAAATATATATTTATATATATATATATATATATATATATATATATTAAATATACAACACACACACACACATACATACACACCATAGGCGGTCATTAAGTGGTTAATGCAGATACAGCACCAAGTGAGTTTAATTACCACCTTAATCAGCCACAGAACCTGTGTAATTAATGTGTGTCCTGGATTAAAGGGATGAGGTGGCAACTCTAGGCACAACTGCAAACCTAAGACATGGCCACCCACCTAAAACGGACAGGCCAGTTAAGGCAAAGAGAGCCTTAATCAGAGAAGCAGCCAAGAGGCCCATGGTAACTCTGGAGGAGCTGCAGAGATCCACAGCTCAGGTGGGAGAATCTGTCCACAGGACAACTATTAGTCGTGCCCTTCACAAATCTGGCCTGTATGGAAGAGTGGCAAGAAGAAAGACATTGTTGAAAGAAAGCCATAAAAAGTCCTGTTTGCAGTTTGCGAAAAGCCATGTGGGAGACACAGAAAACATGTGGAAGAAGGTGCTCTGGTCAGATGAGACCAAAATTGAACTTTTTGGCCTAAAAGCAAAAACGCTTTGTGTGGCGGAAAACTAACACTGCACATCACCCTGAACACACCATACCCACTGTGAGACATGGTGGTGGTGGCAGCATCATGATGTGTTTTTCTTCAGCAGGGACAGGGAAGTTGGTCAGAGATGATGGGAAGATGGATGGAGTCAAATGCAGTGCAATCTTAGAAGAAAACCTGTAAAAGTCTGTAAAAGATATGAGACGGGGCCGAGCAGGATGACCCTAATCATACGGGAAGAGATACAATGGAAAGGTTTAGATCAAAGCATATTCATGTGTTAGAATGGCCCAGTCAAAGTCCAGATCTAAAAATTCAATTAAAGCGGAGGTTCACCCATACATAACTATTTTTCCCCTTAGATGGATGCTCGTTTTGTCTAGGGGAGTCGGCTAGTTGTTTTAAAATATGAGCCGTATTTACCGTTTACGAGATGCATCTTCTCTGCCGCTTCCGGGTATGGGCTGCGGGACTGGGCGTTCCTATTTTGATTGACAGTCTTCCGAGAGGCTTACGACGGTCGCATCCATCGCGTCACGATTTTCCGAAAGAAGCCGAACGTCGGTGCGCAGGCGCAGTATAGAGCCGCACCGACGTTCGGCTTCTTTCGGCTACTAGTGACGCGATGGATGCGACCGTCGGAAGCCTCTCGGAAGACTGTCAATCAAGAAGGAACGCCCGCTCCCGAAGACCCATAACCGGAAGCGACGGAGAAGATGCATCTCGAAAATGGTAAGTACGGCTCATATTTTAAAACAACTAGCCAATTCCCGTAGACAAAACGAGCATCCATCTAAGGGGAAAAGAGAAAAAAATACTTAATTGGGTGAACTCCCGCTTTAAGAATCTGTGGCAAGACTTGAAAATTGCTGTTCACAGAAGCTCTCCATTAAATCTGACAGAGCTTGAGGTATTTTGCAAAGAAGAATGGGCAAAAACGTCACTCTCCCTAGATGTGCAAAGCTGGTAGAGACATCCCCAAAAAGACTTGCAGCTGTAATTGCAGCAAAAGGTGGTTCTACAAAGTATTGACTCAGGGGGGCTGAATATAAATGCACACCACACTTTTCAGATATTTGTAAAAAAAAAAAAAAAAAATATTTGGACAACCATTTATCATTTGCTTTCCACTTTGTGTTGGTCTAATCACATAAAATCCAAATAAAATATATTTACGTTTTTGGTTGCAACATGACAAAATGTGGGAAATTTCAAGGGGTATGAATACTTTTTCAAGGCACTATATATCATGCTTCTTATTGCCAAGTGTACAACCCATTATAAATGTTTCTCCTTTTAGTTCCACTGAGGCACATAGGGGTTGATTTACGAAAGGCAAATCGACTTTGCACTACAAGTGCACTTGCTATAGATCTGAGGGGCAAGATCTAAAATGAGGGGAAGCTCTGCTGATTTTATCATCCAATCACGTACAAGCTAAAATTTTGTTTTTTATTTTCCTTGCATGTCCCCCTCAGATCTACAGCGACTGCACTTCCAAGTGCACTTGTACTGCAAAGTGGATTTTCCTTTGGCAAATAACACCCATGGTGTCTTTGACAAAACTCATATCCTCCCCCTTGAACTCGGTAGACCTGACATGGATTGCACCGAACCTCCGTTTCTCTAAACGGAACTACAAAAAACCCCCACTACATGGCAGTTCTAAGACCGGTGTGACCTAGTTAGTGTTACCTAGTAACAGATCAATCCAACATCAGAAGCACATAACTGGTTATATTACATTAGATGCAGCCTTCCTCTACAACATTGTTGGGAAGATTGCATTCTAGAAATACAAGAATAAAGTATATTACATAACAAAACTTCTAGGGGATGAGATAAGTGACAAGTAAATTATTTTCTGCTATCCTCGTTTCAGTAGATGTCCCTGTTAGGCAAGTTTTAGATTCAATCCCCATTGCCCAATTTGCAGCCGACACAGTTTCACACGAATAACCGCATTTGTTGTTATATCATCTACCACCGTTTCTTGCCGTTATTAAAACTTTTTTATAGAAATACAGAAAGGAGTACCAGACTAAAACCAAAAAAAGTTTAAGATCATTTTAATTGTTGGTTTAAAAAAATAAAAAATAAAACCAGCCAACACGTTTCGGGGGCAACTGCACTCCACCTTCATTAGGGTTCAACATAGGACCACTACTGCCGAAGAACTACTGTCAAGTTGTTGCACACGTTTGGAGAGAGTCTGTGCCACGGTTTCCTCCATCCAAATTTTATGCTTTGTTGAGCCCTGACATATTAGATAAGCTGTACATAAATATTACAGGGCAGTCAATTTTCCATGTAAGATACGAGTACCCTCGGGGTAACTAGAGCAGTGTACTTTATTAACCACTTCAGCCCCGGAAGATTTGGCTGACCAATGACCGGGCCATTTTTTGCGATACAGCACTGCATCGCTTTAACTGACAACTGCGTGGTCATGCGACGTTGTACCCAAACAAAATTGATGTCCTTTTTTTCCCCATAAATAGAGCTTTCCTTTGGTGGTATTTGATCATCTCTGCGGTTGTTATTTTTTTGCGCCATAAGCAAAAAAAGAGCGACCATTTAAAAAAAAAAAGAAACACAATATTTTGTTCTTTTTGCGATTACAAATATCCCCATTTTTTTATATATAAAAGGCATTTTTTTCCGTTTAGGACGATATGTATTCTTAAACATATTTTTGGTAATAAAAAAAAAAAAAAAAAAAAAAAAAAATTGCAATAACCATATATATTAATTGGTTTGCACAAAGGTTATAGCGTCTACAAAATAAGGGATAGATTTGTCATTTTTATAGTTATTTTTTTTACTAGTAATGACTGCGATCTGTGAATTTTATCGGGACTGCGACATTCAGGCGGACACATCAGACACCATTTTGTGACCATTGGCATTTATCGATCAGCGATCAGTGTTTTAAAAATGCACCGATTACTGTGTAAATGTCACTGGCAGGGAAGGGGTTAACACTAGGGGGCGATCAAGGGGTTAACTGTGTTCCCTAGTGTGTGTTCTAACTGTAGGGGGATGGAAAGGACTGGAGGAATTAACAGATCATGGTTTCTAGCTTGTAGGAACTCATGATCTGCTTTTCCTCTCCTCACAGAACAGGGATGTGCGTGTTTACACACATGTCCCTGTTCGGCCTCTCCTGTCCACGATCGCGCGTGGAACGGTCAGCCGGGCAGAGAAGAGAGGAGACACCTGAGCGCATGTCATCAGTACAGATAAGCATATTTATTATATAACACAGACACAGGGGAACATATTGTTATATTACAGAGGGCACAGGAGCATTTTATAAAAGTGGCTTAACAATCACTTCATTAAAAAATAAAAAAAAAATAAAAAAAAAATAAAAAACACAGCGTCTGCCTTTAGAACCACTTTAAACCAGGGGTTGACAAATTTGCTTAGAATCTAGGAGCCAGCTAAAAAAGTTAGGAGCCAGAAAACGCACCCCGTCCCGACGAGCTTGCGCGCAGAAGCGAACACATACGTGAGCAGCGCCCGCATATGTAAACGGTGTTCAAACGCAATTTTGAAGCGTGACATGTTGGGTATGAATTTACTCTGCGTAACATTATCTTTCATAATATTAAAAAAAATGGGGATAACTTTACTGTTGTCTTATTTAATTAAAAAAAAAGTGTCATTTTTTCCCAAAAAAGTGTGCTTGTAAGACCGCTGCGCAAATACGGCATGACAGAAAGTATTGCAACGATCGCCATTTTATTCTCTATGGTGTTAGGATAAAAAAATATATATATAATGTTTGGGGGTTCTAATTAGAGGGAAGAAGATGGCAGTGAAAATAGTGAAAAATGACATTAGAATTGCTGTTTAACTTGTAATGCTTAATTTGTAATACCAACGGCCACCACCAGATGGCGCCAGCTCACATCTGGTGGTAATAACTTGTAATACCAACGGCTCACCACCAGATGACACCAGCTCACCTTCCAAGCCAAGTCGCCAGGACACTATTTCTAGTCGCCATGGCGACCTGGCGCCCAGGATTTGTCAATCCCTGCTTTAAACTGTTATTAAATTCAAATATTTTCTATGTGTATTTATCTTTTAAATTAGGTGCTGTGCATTTTAGCAGAAACTTTCAATTGTGCATCTTCTCTACATTAATAAATACCTGGTTGATCCTACCATTGCTCCTCACTTCCTAATAGTTGGTGGCAACACTATAGCAGCTGATCATGGGATATTTTCTTATAGTCTAACCCTGCTTTCAACTTCTTCACAACTTTAGCCCTGACCTGTCTGGTGTGTTCATTGGCCTTCATGATGCCGTTTGCTCACTAATGTACTCTAACAAACCTCTGAGGGCTTTACAGAAAACAGCTGTATTTATACTGAGATTAAATTACACACAGGTGGACTCAATTTTACTAATTAAGTGACTTCTGAAGGCAATTGGTGTCACTAGATTTTAGTTGGGGGTATCAGCGTAAAGGGGTCTGAATACAAAATGCACGCCACACTTTTCTGATATTTCATTGTAAAATAAAAATAAAAAAACAACAATTATAATTTTCCTTCCACTCTACAATTATGTGCCACTTTGTGTTGGTCTATCGCATCCTGTAAAATCCTCATACAGTACGTTTACGTTTTTGGTTGTAACTTGACAAAATGTGGATTCCAAGGGGTATGAACACTTTTTCAAGGCACTGTATTTCGCTTTGTAACATATTTCATTTCAAAGTGCAAAATTAGGATGATCTATACTTCTTTGGGTTTAATAGAACTTTAACCCAAAAAGGATTTATGTTATAGGTAACATTTAGGTATTTTAATTGCAACTAAGTAGTACCCTGAAAAAAAAGACCTTTTTCCTTGAATTCCTCCTGACAAAAAGCACTGTACTTCCAGGTAAGTGATTTTGCCCGAACTCCTCTGCCTACAGCCTCATAGCTGTACACTGTTCACCCAAAGCATTATGACCACTGACAGGAAACGTGAATGACATTGATTATTTTGTTCCAATGGCATGTAAAAGTGGGTGGGATATATTAGGTGAACATGTTATTCCTCAAGTTGATGTGTTGAAAGCAGAAGAAAACAGGTAAGAGTAAGAATCTGTAAGGGCTTCACAACTGGGCCAGAGCAACTCCAAAACTGCAGCTCCTGTGGGATGTTTCCAGTCTGCAGTGGTCAGGACCTACCAGGAGTGGTCCAAGGAAGGAAAATGGTGGCAGGGTCATGGGTGAAGAACACTCATTGATGCACATGGGGAGTGAAGGCTGGCCTTTGAAGTCTGATCTAACAGAAGATCTACTGTAGCTCAAATTGCTGAGTTAATGCTGGTTCTGATAAAAAAAAAGTGTCAGAACACACAGTGATTTTGCAGTTTGTTGTGTATGGGTCTGCGTAGCCACAGACCAGTCATAGTGCCCATGCTGACCCACATCCACTGCCAAAAGGAGTTAAGTATCAGAACTGGACCACAGAGCAATGGAAGGTGGTGTCTTTGAGGTGTTTACTTGGATTGCTAATTCTCCAACTCTTAATCCAATCGAGCGTCTGTGGGATGTGCTGGAAACGTCCAAATCCATGGTGGGGCACCTCACAACATTCAAGACTTAAAGGATCTGTTACCTACGACTTGGTGCCAGATACCACAGCATACCTTTGGAAGTCTACACCTTGATGGGTCAGGGTTATTTAAATGGCAAAAGGGGGACCTACTAAATATTAGGTGGGTGGTCATAATGTTATGGCTGATCAGTTTATATCTGCAATGAGATCTATGAGTGAGATCTAAGGCACTGTTGGCTCTGTTCGCTGGTCTCCTCCCGAGATATGGAGTAAATTTCAGAGATGTAATATAATATATGTATGTATGTGTTATTTGTCGGATTTATAATTCGAATATATCTCATTCCAGACAGTGAGACTCGTTCTCTATCTTTGCTACCTCTTTGAACCTTGATTGTGTCCTAAAGAAGCCTATAGGCGAAACACGTAGAAGCACAAGGGCTCACTGTACAAATTATATCATTTTATATGATTTTTAATCTTTGAACACTGATAATACCATGTACTTTTTTCAATAAATATTGTTTATTTTTTGCTACTTCTCCATTTTTTTCATGCCTCCAAAGTCCGACCAATTACTATGCTCCGAGTACCCTTGTTTCCTCTCCTTTTTACAGCTGACAGTTTTATTTGGCGGAGGCCCTGCCCCTACTATGACCAAACACAAACACAGATTCATAGTGCAGAAGAAAATATATATATATATATTAAAAAAACATGGTAGGTCAGTAATTAGGGAAAAGATCAAAAACAGGGAGACCACAAGCAATACTAGGGCATAGTCCTTTACCGTCTGCTAGGCACATTACAGAGTTCAGCTTCTCTATCTAAAATTGGATTTCTAATAAAAACTGCTGACACAACGTGGAATGTTGTCTCTAGTAAAGAAATAATAATAGCATGACCTGTATGATTTAAGATATTGCAATGCAACAGGTGATAAAACCTTTCCAATAAAAATGCATTTTTGAAACAAGGAAATATTTAATTATTAATGCATTTTCCCCTATGTTTCCTTTACAAGAGAATGCTTTAACATATTTATATGGGGACCTTTAATGTTCAGGTATATTCTGACATTCTAACAAAATAAATAGGATTACAAAAAACACAGTCACTTCCAGCGCCAATAGGTCTTCCAATGTGTGACGTAACAGATATCAGATAAAATGGTGGTGTAAAAAAGGTATATATGGTATTACCATTTTCTAAAAAAGCGCTTGCCCATGGTGTGCGAGACTAGCCTAGCTCTGAGGAAGGGGGTTGCGAACCCGAAACACGTTAGCTGTACCCAGTGTTCTGTGCATGTCCATGCACTGTGTTTTTGGCCTTTTGTTAGTTGCATTTTTATACAAAAAATTTAAATAAATTATTAAATTATCTCTGATAATGCACTAGGTGTGCGCGCTATTTCTGTTTTTCTTAAAATAAATAGTTTGATGAAAGGGTTACATGTATTAAAAAGTACCGTTATAACAAACAGTTTATTTACAAATTTTGTATTAAAATATCACCAAAGCAAAGCCTTTGAAAACTAGATTCAGCAAGTGGAACTATATCTTCCAATGTGCCTGTCTGGACAATCATGGTTTCTTAAGACTTACTGCCACATAATGTCATAAAAGTTCAAAAATGGTGCAAAACAACAACAACAACACTAAAAAAAAAAATGATATAGTCAAAATTCTTAAACAGTTTTGGCACCACATCTATTTTGTGCTTTCCCAGAAAACCTGCCCTATTCCAGCAGCTTTGCAGGCAAATGACAAAATAAGCACTTTGAGACACTTTCCAAGCAAAACACCAATTTGTGTCCATACAGCTTATACATTTTTAAATCTGTCTTATAAATGTGAAAGGCTATTATGGATCATTTTCCAAAAAAACATCTTCCAGATAAGACCGACAAATGCATCAGCTGCCACAATCAAAACCAGTCCATCCTTAGGTCTGCTGTATTTATAAAATTACTCATGGCATCAAAAAATGAAGTACTACAAAAATATTTTAAAGTTAACATACTGAGGAATAAAATTAGACAACCAAATTTTATTTAAGTTGCCTTTTTTTTTTTTTAAGGCTAAAAAACAAAGAAGACATACATTTTAGATTAGCCTCGATCTGTAACTATCTTGTTTTTATGGTTCCATATACAGTATAGCACAGTCATTTGCAGCTCGCAAGATAGTTCCCATAAGTCTGGCTGTATTAATTGATAAAATAACTTTTGAGCCAGTTCACAAGCAAAGTAATAATGTTGCATTTTTAGATTTACTGGTATAGGAAAATAGTTTTTTTTTTTATTATTATTATTATTATTTCTGGGGAGGGAGATAGAGATATATACAGTATATATACACACAGTACAAGAGTGTATATATATATATATATTACACATACACACATTTTATATATAAAAATTCCCTTCTTCACAAGATACTAGATCACATACACACAATGAATACCATGTACATGCTTGCCATATACTGGATATTTGTATGTGACTTGGTATAATCATGAAGGATCCAAGATATGCGTACATAAATTGAATGACATCCAAATCAGTATGACGGAATAATCACAACATGTCAAATCTTCCGCATCACACAGGGAAAAATTGCCCACATTGGAAAGCACTATTTAAACCAAAACACATAGGGGTTGATTTACTAAAACTAGAGAGTGCAAAATCTGGTGCAGCTGTGCCTGGTGGCCAATCAGCTTCTAACTTTACCTTGTTCAATTAAGCTTTGCCAAATAAACCTGGAAGCTGATTGGTTTCTATGCAGAGCTGCACCGGATGTTGCACTTTCCAGTTTTAGGAAAATTGACATGAATGAATGTTTTTGGGTAAGCTGTGCGGTCTTGTGTAACCTTTATACTTTGTGCCTGTATCCCGGGAAGATGATCTGAACATCTTAGGAGGGCATGGGACTGCTTGAGAGGCTTCAATTTATAAAAGCACTTATAATGACCTCTAGTGGCAGTTGATAAAAAGTAACATTACACAACGTGCCCCACGAGGACAAGTTTTTGTTTCTGCAATGTGTTGTAAATGCCAAAGTTAACCCTATGGTAATACTGCATGACAATGCTCTCTAGATACTCTATATCATATCCAAACCAACAAAAAGCATTGGTAGCCAAACTGGTATTTAACATCTGAGAATGCAACAATACAAAATGTCCCCAGATTCTAAATAATGACTTTTATATATGCAATGCCAAGTATCTCATATGACACAAACACAAAACCTCTAAAGGGAATATGAGGTTAGATGTAAGCTTTGCTAAGCAAATACTTCATCCTTTACTCCTTTGTGCCAATGATGACATCTATACACTACGCAAAATCTTCACAGTTTATTCTGCTTCCAATCATTTTTACCACTCAACAGAATTCATATATTACTGCACAGTTATATTAATAATGTATGTGAACAGAACCATTTGTTTCTACATATGCTCAGTGTTCCAAATATCAACTAATTAGCAACAGTCAACGATTGAGGCTGTCTAGCCTCAAGATGAAAAGCTATATATAAATGAAGTGTGTGCAATATATATATATATATATATATATATATATATATATATATATATATATATATATATATATATATATATATATATATATATATATATATATATATATATATATATATATATATATATATATATACACACACACACACACACACACACACACACTTTTAAATTACACTTTTAAATTATTTGTTTTCTCCAACACTTATATATATATATATGTTTTCTCCACACACAAATATGCATACTTAGTTACAATATGTGCAGATAAATAGTTTGACAAATACAAAATCACACAACTAGAAAAATGATGTCATATCCCTTCCTTGTCATTTGGGGACACCACATTAAGTATTTTCCAAGCTGCATCTTTTCTAACCAAACCAACATATCCAGTGATTAGGGTCAATGTCCAATTACAGTTAATAAATAAGTAGCATAATGACTCAAATCCAACATTACAGGAAATTGCTAGCCTGTGGCTTGGCTTTTCAGCTACATTGCAGTCCCCAAAAACTTTCCAGCCAAACTGCCTGCTCCAGGGGTGGACATTCCATTTGTGCAGACTGTAAAGTTATACAAAGACCAACTGCATCTTGGGGCCCATTGTACACTAGATGTGTTTCTAGCTGGTGGTGGAACCCTATTCTGACATCACATAGACCTATACATTGCAAACATTTAGGGCAGGTAGAAAGAGCTAGGCATTCTCCATGATGCCAAACCATTCTCTTGGTTTAGAACATCTAATTGGTGTCTACCAAAGAGCAACTCATTCACTCCATACATGGCCAACACCAAAAATCCTTCTTCCATTTATTCTCTAAACTCTTTGGACTGAAAATTAAGAGGAGGGGAGGGTCACTGTTTGACCCTATGTGTATATTATGACCCGTGAGAGTCGACAGCATTGCATTGAATAGTTTTCCTACCCATCCATTGATCTCTACATGAAACATGCAGAATGCTTTCATCATTTCTTTTTCAAGCTTTTTAGACTGGAAATAAGGGTGGGTGAGGGGTCCACTGTCTTATCCTATGTGTGTATTATGAACCGAGAGTATTGCATTGGACAGTCTTCATCTCCATCCATACATGAAACACACAAAAGACTTGTCCCATTTCCTCTTAAAGCTATCTAGACTTGAAATGAATGGGGGGGGGGGGGTTCTAAGCCTATGTGTATATTATGAACCATGTACTTGTTGCATGGGATAGTCCTCAGCTCCATCAATCTGTACGTGAAATATGCAGAAGGCTTCTCCCATTTGTTCCTCAAGCTATTTGGACTGGAAATGATGGGGATTCCACTGGCTGACCCTATGTATAGATTATGGACCGTGAAAGTCACACGTATTGCATTGGATAGTCTTCCTCTCCCTCCATCTGCACATGAAACATGCAGAAGTCTTCACCAATTTGTTCTTCAAGCTATTTAGACTGGAAATGAAGAAGAAAGAGGAGGAAGGGATTGGGGTTCACGGTCTGAGTCTATGTGTATATCATGAACCATGAGAATTTTTTATGCTGTGAGAACTAAAAATTAAGGAGGGGGGGGGGCATTATCTGATCCTATGTGTATATTATGAATCATGAGAGTTTTTTTAAGCTATAAGAACTGGAAATTAAGGGGAGGTCTTGTCCGATACTACGTGCATATTATGAACCATGAGAGTTTTTTTTCGATATATAAACTGGAAAGGGGGGGGGGTGCCTGATCCTACAAGAGTTTTTAAACTATAAGTACTGGAAATTAAGAAATTAAGGAGGGGCAGGGTCATTGATTAACCCTTTGTGTATGTAATACCTGCAAATGAAGGGGGGGGGTCACTGTCTGATCTTATGTGCATATTAGTATATCATTATGAACCATGAGAGCTTAAGATATAATACCTGCCAATGAAGAGGGGGGGGGGGTCACTGTCTGATCTTATGTGCATATTAGTATATCATTATGAACCGTGAGAGTTTAAGCTGTAAGAACCATAAATTAAAGGGGGGGGGGGGGGGTCACTGGCTGATCTTATGTGTATGTTATATCTTAAAAAACTTGTGGTTTATAATACACACGTAGGATCAAACAGGGCGCCCCCACCCTTTAATTTCCAGGTCTTATGTTAAAAAAATTCCCATGGTTCATATTATATACATAGAATCAGACACTGAACACCTTTAATCTCCAGTTCCTATATCTTAAACTTTCAAAGTTCATGATATACTCATAGGATCAGACAGTCCCCCCCCCCCCTTCATTTGCAGGTCTTATAGCCTAAAAAAAAAACCTCTTGTAGTTAATAAGACCTACCAATGAAGGGGGAGGGGACTGTCTGATCCTATTAGTATATTATGAACTATGAGAGTTTAAGATACAGCAACTGGAGATTAAAGGGGTCCAGTGTCTGATTCTATCTATATATTATGAACCATGGGAGTTTTTATAAGATAAGACCTGGAAATGAAACCGTTTGATCCTGTGTATATTATGAACCACACAAGTACACAAGTTTCTTAAGGTATAACATACACACATGGGATCTGGCAGTGATCCCCTCTTCATTTACAGTTCTTATAGCTTAAAATGGGAGATTTTTTTTTTAAGGTATGAGAACTAGAAATGAAAGTGGTGGGGGTGGGGCTGTCTGATCCTATGCGTAAAATTATGAACCATGAGAGTTTTTAAGATTTAAGAACTTGAAATGAGGGGGGGGGAGATATGTGTATATGAAGAATGCATTTATTTACAGAGTATATTATTGGATAATCTTCATCTCCATCCATTGATCTTCATGAAACATGCAGAAGGCTTCCCCCAATTCCTATTCAAGCGATCTTGTGGAAATAGGGTGGGGGGGGCACTTTAGGAGCCTCGGTTTTACATTTGAACCACAATCGTGTTCATGGCATTATGAAGAGTAGACTTCATCTCCATCTACTCATCAATGAATGTTTGTACTGGGACAGTAGTTGAGTTGGAGGCCCCAAAAATGGAACCCTTGTTGACCACCATGACTACCAACCCCACCCCAACCCCTGGGCACCATTACATACAGTGCAAAAAAACTTTATGGTCCCTGATAAAGTTGCTGCCAAGTCCCCCTCCCTGGTATTAATCACACGCCCACCATGAGAGGGGACAGGGACTCACCACTAGAACGCCGGACGATGTTCTCCAAAAACGTATTCTGCGGTGCCACCAAGCCCCGTTTTCCCCCCGGCATCCTGCGCTTGGGAAGCTCCTGGGCTGGGCGGCGGTGCTGCTGCGGAGGTTGGAGGTGAGCGGATGAGTCTTCCTGGGAGGGATGAGGCAGTTCATGGTAACGCTCCTCGGGCGGCGGGTGCGGAGACTGTGGCAGGGCTGCACACAGGGACCTGCAGGCACCGGACACAGTGCGCCTGCGTAGGCTGGCTGCCGGCCAGTACCATGGACAGCGTCCCGAGCCCGGTAGGCTAACAGCGCGGAGTGCCCGGAATACTCACATCCCCCTGCATCGCCCTTCTCTGCACGGCGGAGCCCATCGATAGTCCCTGGGCGGCCGCTCCCCTCCTCCAACTTGGCTCTCCTTACTTTGTAGTCCCGGAGGTCCCCGCAGTACTCCGAGCTCTCAGCAGCACACTTTGCAGGCTCTTCTCCCCGGCAGGCTGTGTCCCTCTCCCCGGCAGGCTGGAAGCTCCTCCGCTCTTCTCTGATCACACACACGATCCGGGAGCGGTGTTGGCGAGCTTTGCTCTTTGCAGTATTCTCCCAACACAACCAATAAATCCTCTGCGCTACAAACCCCTCCCTCCCCTCCCAGAGCCGGGCTCTCCTGGAATCATCTCCCCCTCCCTCCCTGCTGGGCGAACAACGAGCAGAGTTTGGCGACAGGACAGCCAGGTGTACCTGTCTAATCTGGGGGAGAGGGCAGCCAGGTGTACCTGTCTAATCTGGGGGAGAGGACAGCCAGGTGTACCTGTCTAATCTGGGGGAGAGGACAGCCAGGTGTGCCTGTCTAATCTGGAGAGAGGACAGCCAGGTGTGCCTGTCTAATCTGGAGAGAGGACAGCCAGGTGTACCTGTCTAATCTGGCGAGAGGACACTGGACAGCAAGGTGTACCTGTCTAATCTGGAGAGAGGACAGCCAGGTGTACCTGTCTAATCTGGGGGAGAGGACAGCCAGGTGTACCTGTCTAATCTGGCGAGAGGACACTGGACAGCAAGGTCTACCTGTCTAATCTGGGGGAGAAGACAGCCAGGTCTACCTGTCTAATCTGGGGGAGAAGACAGCCAGGTCTACCTGTCTAATCTGGGGGAGAAGACAGCCAGGTCTACCTGTCTAATCTGGGGGAGAAGACAGCCAGGTCTACCTGTCTAATCTGGGGGAGAAGACAGCCAGGTCTACCTGTCTAATCTGGGGGAGAGGACAGCCAGGTCTACCTGTCTAATCTGGGGGAGAGGACAGCCAGGTCTACCTGTCTAATCTGGGGGAGAGGACAGCCAGGTCTACCTGTCTAATCTGGGGGAGAGGACAGCCAGGTCTACCTGTCTAATCTGGGGGGAGAGGACAGCCAGGTCTACCTGTCTAATCTGGGGGGAGAGGACAGCCAGGTCTACCTGTCTAATCTGGGGGAAGAGGACAGCCAGGTGTACCTGTCTAATCTGGGGGAAGAGGACAGCCAGGTGTACCTGTCTAATCTGGGGGAAGAGGACAGCCAGGTCTACCTGTCTAATCTGGGGGAAGAGGACAGCCAGGTGTACCTGTCTAATCTGGGGGAAGAGGACAGCCAGGTGTACCTGTCTAATCTGGGGGAAGAGGACAGCCAGGTGTACCTGTCTAATCTGGGGGAAGAGGACAGCCAGGTGTACCTGTCTAATCTGGGGGAAGAGGACAGCCAGGTGTACCTGTCTAATCTGGGGGAAGAGGACAGCCAGGTGTACCTGTCTAATCTGGGGGAAGAGGACAGCCAGGTGTACCTGTCTAATCTGGGGGAAGAGGACAGCCAGGTGTACCTGTCTAATCTGGGGGAAGAGGACAGCCAGGTGTACCTGTCTAATCTGGGGGAAGAGGACAGCCAGGTGTACCTGTCTAATCTGGGGGAAGAGGACAGCCAGGTGTACCTGTCTAATCTGGGGGAAGAGGACAGCCAGGTGTACCTGTCTAATCTGGGGGAAGAGGACAGCCAGGTGTACCTGTCTAATCTGGGGGAAGAGGACAGCCAGGTGTACCTGTCTAATCTGGGGGAAGAGGACAGCCAGGTGTACCTGTCTAATCTGGGGGAAGAGGACAGCCAGGTGTACCTGTCTAATCTGGGGGAAGAGGACAGCCAGGTGTACCTGTCTAATCTGGGGGAAGAGGACAGCCAGGTGTACCTGTCTAATCTGGGGGAAGAGGACAGCCAGGTGTACCTGTCTAATCTTCTAATCTGGGGAGAGGATAGTGTGGGCAGCCGGTGTACCTGTCTAATCTGGGGGAGAGGGCAGCCAGGTGTACCTGTCTAATCTGGGGAGAGGATAGTGTGGGCAGCCGGTGTACCTGTCTAATCTGGGGGAAGAGGACAGCCAGGTGTACCTGTCTAATCTGGGGGAAGAGGACAGCCAGGTGTACCCGTCTAATCTGGGGGAAGAGGACAGCCAGGTGTACCTATCTAATCTGGGGAGAGGACAGCCAGGTGTACCTATCTAATCTGGGGAGAGGACAGTGTGGGCAGCCAGGTGTACCTGTCTAATCTGGGGAGAGGACAGTGTGGGCAGCCAGGTGTACCTGTCTAATCTGGGGAGAGGACAGTGTGGGCAGCCAGGTCTACCTGTCTAATCTGGGGAGAGGACAGTGTGGGCAGCCAGGTCTACCTGTCTAATCTGGGGAGAGGATAGTGTGGGCAGCCGGTGTACCTGTCTAATCTGGGGGAAGAGGACAGCCAGGTGTACCTGTCTAATCTGGGGGAAGAGGACAGCCAGGTGTACCCGTCTAATCTGGGGGAAGAGGACAGCCAGGTGTACCTGTCTAATCTGGGGGAAGAGGACAGCCAGGTGTACCTGTCTAATCTGGGGGAAGAGGACAGCCAGGTGTACCTGTCTAATCTGGGGAGAGGACAGTGGATAGCCAGGTGTACCTATCTAATCTGGGGAGAGGACAGTGTGGGCAGCCGGTGTACCTGTCTAATCTGGGGGAGAGGGCAGCCAGGTGTACCTGTCTAATCTGGGGAGAGGATAGTGTGGGCAGCCGGTGTACCTGTCTAATCTGGGGGAAGAGGACAGCCAGGTGTACCTGTCTAATCTGGGGGAAGAGGACAGCCAGGTGTACCTGTCTAATCTGGGGGAAGAGGACAGCCAGGTGTACCTGTCTAATCTGGGGGAAGAGGACAGCCAGGTGTACCTGTCTAATCTGGGGAGAGGACAGTGGATAGCCAGGTGTACCTATCTAATCTGGGGAGAGGATAGTGTGGGCAGCCGGTGTACCTGTCTAATCTGGGGGAGAGGGCAGCCAGGTGTACCTGTCTAATCTGGGGAGAGGATAGTGTGGGCAGCCGGTGTACCTGTCTAATCTGGGGGAAGAGGACAGCCAGGTGTACCTGTCTAATCTGGGGGAAGAGGACAGTCAGGTGTACCTGTCTAATCTGGGGGAAGAGGACAGCCAGGTGTACCTATCTAATCTGGGGAGAGGACAGTGTGGGCAGCCAGGTGTACCTGTCTAATCTGGGGAGAGGACAGTGTGGGCAGCCAGGTGTACCTGTCTAATCTGGGGAGAGGACAGTGTGGGCAGCCAGGTGTACCTGTCTAATCTGGGGAGAGGACAGTGTGGGCAGCCAGGTCTACCTGTCTAATCTGGGGAGAGGACAGTGTGGGCAGCCAGGTCTACCTGTCTAATCTGGGGAGAGGACAGTGTGGGCAGCCAGGTCTACCTGTCTAATCTGGGGAGAGGACAGTGTGGGCAGCCAGGTCTACCTGTCTAATCTGGGGAGAGGATAGTGTGGGCAGCCGGTGTACCTGTCTAATCTGGGGGAAGAGGACAGCCAGGTGTACCTGTCTAATCTGGGGGAAGAGGACAGCCAGGTGTACCTGTCTAATCTGGGGGAAGAGGACAGCCAGGTGTACCTGTCTAATCTGGGGGAAGAGGACAGCCAGGTGTACCTGTTTAATCTGGGGGAAGAGGACAGCCAGGTGTACCTGTTTAATCTGGGGAGAGGACAGTGGATAGCCAGGTGTACCTATCTAATCTGGGGAGAGGACAGTGGATAGCCAGGTGTACCTATCTAATCTGGGGAGAGGACAGTGTGGGCAGCCAGGTCTACCTGTCTAATCTGGGGAGAGGACAGTGTGGGCAGCCAGGTCTACCTGTCTAATCTGGGGAGAGGACAGACAGGTGTACCTGTCTAATCTGGGGAGAGGACAGACAGGTGTACCTGTCTAATCTGGGGAGAGGACAGACAGGTGTACCTGTCTAATCTGGGGAGAGGACAGACAGGTGTACCTGTCTAATCTGGGGAGAGGACAGACAGGTGTACCTGTCTAATCTGGGGAGAGGACAGTGGATAGCCAGGTGTACCTATCTAATCTGGGGAAAGGACAGTGTGGGCAGCCAGGTGTACCTGTCTAATCTGGGGAGAGGACAGTGTGGGCAGCCAGGTCTACCTGTCTAATCTGGGGAGAGGACAGTGTGGGCAGCCAGGTCTACCCGTCTAATCTGGGGAGAGGACAGTGTGGGCAGCCAGGTCTACCCGTCTAATCTGGGGAGAGGACAGTGTGGGCAGCCAGGTCTACCCGTCTAATCTGGGGAGAGGACAGTGTGGGCAGCCAGGTCTACCCGTCTAATCTGGGGAGAGGACAGTGTGGGCAGCCAGGTCTACCCGTCTAATCTGGGGAGAGGACAGTGTGGGCAGCCAGGTCTACCCGTCTAATCTGGGGAGAGGACAGTGTGGGCAGCCAGGTCTACCCGTCTAATCTGGGGAGAGGACAGTGTGGGCAGCCAGGTCTACCCGTCTAATCTGGGGAGAGGACAGACAGGTGTACCTGTCTAATCTGGGGAGAGGACAGTGGACAGCCAGGTATACCTATGTAATCTGGGGAGAGGACAGTGTGGGCAGCCAGGTGTACCTGTCTAATCTGGGGAGAGGACAGACAGGTGTACCTGTCTAATCTGGGGAGAGGACAGACAGGTGTACCTGTCTAATCTGGGGAGAGGACAGACAGGTGTACCTGTCTAATCTGGGGAGAGGACAGTGTGGGCAGCCAGGTCTACCTGTCTAATCTGGGGAGAGGACAGTGTGGGCAGCCAGGTCTACCTGTCTAATCTGGGGAGAGGACAGTGTGGGCAGCCAGGTCTACCTGTCTAATCTGGGGAGAGGACAGTGTGGGCAGCCAGGTCTACCTGTCTAATCTGGGGAGAGGACAGTGTGGGCAGCCAGGTCTACCTGTCTAATCTGGGGAGAGGATAGTGTGGGCAGCCGGTGTACCTGTCTAATCTGGGGGAAGAGGACAGCCAGGTGTACCTGTCTAATCTGGGGGAAGAGGACAGCCAGGTGTACCTGTCTAATCTGGGGGAAGAGGACAGCCAGGTGTACCTGTCTAATCTGGGGGAAGAGGACAGCCAGGTGTACCTGTCTAATCTGGGGAGAGGACAGTGGATAGCCAGGTGTACCTATCTAATCTGGGGAGAGGACAGTGGATAGCCAGGCGTACCTATCTAATCTGGGGAGAGGACAGTGTGGGCAGCCAGGTCTACCTGTCTAATCTGGGGAGAGGACAGTGTGGGCAGCCAGGTCTACCTGTCTAATCTGGGGAGAGGACAGTGTGGGCAGCCAGGTCTACCTGTCTAATCTGGGGAGAGGACAGACAGGTGTACCTGTCTAATCTGGGGAGAGGACAGACAGGTGTACCTGTCTAATCTGGGGAGAGGACAGTGGATAGCCAGGTGTACCTATCTAATCTGGGGAGAGGACAGTGTGGGCAGCCAGGTCTACCTGTCTAATCTGGGGAGAGGACAGTGTGGGCAGCCAGGTCTACCCGTCTAATCTGGGGAGAGGACAGTGTGGGCAGCCAGGTCTACCCGTCTAATCTGGGGAGAGGACAGTGTGGGCAGCCAGGTCTACCCGTCTAATCTGGGGAGAGGACAGTGTGGGCAGCCAGGTCTACCCGTCTAATCTGGGGAGAGGACAGTGTGGGCAGCCAGGTGTACCTGTCTAATCTGGGGAGAGGACAGACAGGTGTACCTGTCTAATCTGGGGAGAGGACAGACAGGTGTACCTGTCTAATCTGGGGAGAGGACAGACAGGTGTACCTGTCTAATCTGGGGAGAGGACAGACAGGTGTACCTGTCTAATCTGGGGAGAGGACAGTGGACAGCCAGGTTTACCTATGTAATCTGGGGAGAGGACAGTGTGGACAGCCAGGTGCACCTGCCTAACCTGGGGAGAGGACAGAATTATTAATGTGTATTCAATTTACTTTGTCGCTATAGTTCTAAAAGAGAAAAAGAGAAAGAGAAAGAGAGAAAAAGAGAAAATAATAGAAGATAAAAAATAAAAAAGAAGACAAGAAAGAAAAGAAAGAAGAAAGAAAGAAAGAAAGAAAGAAAGAAAGAAAGAAAGAAAGAAAGAAAGAAAGAAAGAAAGAAAGAAAGAAAGAAAGAAAGAAAGAAAGAAAGAAAGAAAAAAGTGAATTTACACATTCACTAAGCTAAGGAAAAATTCCCATGCAAAGTGATAGATAGATAGATAGAGATAGATAGATAGAGATAGATAGATAGAGATAGATAGATAGAGATAGATAGATAGAGATAGATAGATAGAGATAGATAGATAGATAGAGATAGATAGATAGAGATAGATAGATAGAGATAGATAGATAGAGATAGAGATAGATAGATAGAGATAGATAGATAGAGATAGATAGATAGAGATAGATAGATAGAGATAGATAGATAGAGATAGATAGATAGAGATAGATAGATAGAGATAGATAGATAGAGATAGATAGATAGAGATAGATAGAGATAGATAGATAGAGATAGATAGATAGAGATAGATAGATAGAGATAGATAGATAGAGATAGATAGATAGATAGAGATAGATAGGTTTGGCATTTCTCTAGGGTGTACCGGATAAGCCCAATGTAATGTATTCCCGTTTTAACAAATCTAATCATTGGAATCCGGCTGTCAAACTCAGATCAGTGGCTCAGAAGTGCTGACAGGTGCCCCCTGTGTTTCCCTAAATACAACGTAACAGATTATTGCTACATTCTATTTGTATTACGTTATAACTTTCGTTCCAGCAAACTCACAAACTAAAAAAAAAAAAAAGTTTTTTAAAATACTAATTGTTTATATTTAACTCCTTATTTACTCTTAGTTATGATAACAGAGTGAGCAAGGAAACATTGCATCTCGATCTTCTTTTATTTTGGTTACATTTACCACTGAAATCCTTTTGTTAAATCTTTCTTGCACTACAAAACAATTGGTCCCTATGCTGCACACATTATGAAAATGGGCATTTCCAGTAGTTTAACAACAAACACCTGTGCAGGACCAAAATCAAATCTTTCGATTTCAGTCCATATTTAACCCCCATACACACGGGCTAAATATCGCCTGAAATCAGCAGGTACGGTAGATACCGGTCAATATTTGGCCAGTGTGTACAGGTCTTTGTTTCACAGAAGCTGGTCTTCTGTCGGACGACCATGCTGGAAAACCAGCAGCGGATTGGTATCCGATCAGCGCTCTCAGCCAATGACTGCGAGTGCTGACTGGTGCGTTTTGCTGAGGGGGGGGGGGGGGGGAGTCCTCTCTTCAGAACACAGAGAGATCACTGTGCTAACATCGAATAGTTAGAACAGAGACCTCCTTGCAAGCTGCCCACTGCCACTTACCGTGTACCAGGCTTAAGTCCAGAAATTAGGGGCTGGTAGATCAAGTGGTAATAGGCATAGGAATAATAGGCATTTAGCAGAAAACAGGGTGGGCTATTGTCCACATGCCTCGCATATGAGAGTATGGGCAGTAAAAGGTTTTTTGTTAAAAGCGGAGTTCCACCCATTTAAAAGTCAGCAGCTACAAAAAAATGTATCTGCTGACTTTTAATAATCGGACACTAACCTGTCCCACGGTCCCATTTTAACGGTGGGCGCCCGGCTGTGGCTCTACAGCCAGGCACGCAAGGTGCATGCGCGAGCCGTGCTGCGCACTCTGAATGGGCCGGGCCATCTTCTGGGACCTGTGACATGTCCAAAAAAATTGCAGGGAGGGAGGGGGGGGGGGGAGAGGTGAACTTCCTTCCGGGGCTCAGGAAGTGGGAGCTGGGTGCCTCTAAAAAAAAAAAAAAAAAAAAAAAAAAAATGTGGCATGTCAGGGGGGTCACCGTCACTTAAAGCCGGGGTTCCATTTTTGGGTGGAACTCCGCTGTCTATTAACAGCTTGGCGCCCGCCACACACAGATATACGTCTGCAGCATGGCACTGGCAGGCAAAAGGACGTACCTGTACGTTCCCTTTAGGAAGCGGTTGTTGCGCGCACGCGCGTGTGCCCTCTGCGAGCTCGCCTGCTGGTCCCGCGGACTTAATCGCCGCGGCCATACCTGCGATCGTCTCACGGAGAGATAGAAAGGCGAGATGTTAGTGTAAACACAACATCTCCCCGTTCTGCCTAGTAACACTGTCACCAATTGTGTTCCCTGTCATCGGGAACACGATCAGTGACGTGTCACAGCAAACCATGCCCCCCTACAGTGAGAATCACTCCTTAGGGAACACTTAACCCTTACAGTGCCACCTACAGGTTAACCCCTTCACTGTCATTTTCACAGTAACCAGTGCATTTGTAGCATTAGCACTGATCACTGTAAAAAGACAATGGTCCCAAAAATATGTGTCAAAAGTGTCCGATGTGTTCGCCATAATGTCCCAGTCACGATAAAAAGAAAAAAACGCAGATCGACGCCATTACTAGTAAAAAATAAAAAAAATATTCAGAAAAATGCTATAAAACTATCCCCTATTTTGTAGACGCTATAACTTTTGCGCAAACCAATCAAATGCTTATTGCGATTTTATTTACCAAAAATATGTAGAAGAATACGTATCGGCCTAAACTGGAGGAAAAAAATGTTTTGTTTTTTTTTTTATTATATTTTTGGGGATATTTATTATAGCAAAAAAGTAAAAAAATATTAATTGTTTTTCAAAATCGCTCTATTTTTGTTTATAGCGCAAAAACTAAAAACTGCAGAGGTGATCAAATACCACCAAAAGAAAGCTCTATTTGTAAAAAAAAAAAAAATAGAGAACGTTAATCTTGATTGGGAGCCACGTCGCACGACCGCGCAATTGTCATGCTGCGTACACACGATAATTTTTCGGGTTGTAAAAAACGACGTTTTATAAAAATGTCATTTAACGCGATCGTGTGTGGGCTTCAGGGCATTTTTCGGGTTCTGAAAAACAGGCAAATAAATTTTCGAACATGCTATATTTTTTAGCGAAGTTTTAAACAATGTCGTTTTTCGGGTTGAAAAAAATGATCGTGTGTGGGCTTTAACGACGTTAAAAACCCGCGCATGCTCATAAGCAAGTTATGAGACTGGAGCGCTCGTTCTGGTAAAACTACCGTTCATAATGGAGTAAGCACATTCATCACGCTGTAACAGACAGAAAAGTGCGAATCGTCTTTTACTAACACAAAATCAGCAAAAGCAGCCCAAAGGGTGGCGCCATCCGAATGGAACTTCCCCTTTATAGTGCCGTCGTACGTCACCGCGCTTTGCTAGAGCATTTTTTTTTTTTTTAAACGATCGTGTGTAGGCAAGGCCGTTTTAATGATGAAGTTGAAAAAAATGAACCCGAAAAATGATCGTGTGTACGCGGCATTAGTTAAAGCGACGCAGTGCCGAATCGCAAAAAATGTCCCGTCATTTAGCAACAAAATGGTCCGGGGATTAAGTGGTTAAATCTTCTGCCCTTGTTGTTTTAACTTTGGATAGTAAAACATTTTCCTTCTGCCAGTAAATACCTTATACAGCTCACTTTGTTTCTTGTCTGGTCATTAGCCTAGGCTTAAGACATCATGCACAGCACTCTATCACTCTAGTGAGAGTTTGCCAGGAAGGAAGGGGGAGGGTGACTCATAAGAGGATCAATGAGGTCTGCAGAGCTGGAGGTGTGCCTCTGTGTGTCTGTGTAAATCCAGGAAGTGAACAGGCAGCAGCTTCAGCTACCCACATATAAAATGGTTGCAGCCAGACTCAGTGGAGGGAGATTTCTGCAGCATAATTGGCAAGTACAGAATCACAGTATATATAAAATAATATGCAAAGTGGTTGGAGGGAAGCTTCAGAATGGCAAAGATGTTTTTATTACAAATTATGTGAGCAGACTTCTTTAATGTCATGTTCTTCAGCTACATAAAAATTTAGCCTTGCGCTGTAAAGACCTCCTTTATATAAAAAGGCTTTTGCTTTAATCTCCATCCGGCAATAAGAAACGGAACACCAAGTTCTCTTGTGCAAATGGAAACAAAAGAAGAATTTACAGCTCACAGTGCATGCAATGCTACGCTTACAAGCTGAGCAAAGATACACCACTAAAGAAAGACGCTTGTTGTTCCAAATCATAGTTATCAAAACATTGGAGCAAAATTAGATCCATTTTCTAAAAGGATCAATGCATGGAATGTGGCTGGGACTTCTGACCTGCATCTGAAAATGCTAGATTCCTGGCTGTCTGTTTCAGTACTGAGCCATAACAAGCATGCAGCATACCAGGTCAGAGAAATCAGCTCCTGATTGGCTTGCTTGTTGCAGGGCAGTCACTTAGAAAGCACTGAAGCTAGAGTAAGCATGATTGCCAGGCAACTAGCATTTCCAAGAAGAGGTCAAGGCGGGCTACACATTTTTTTTAGCACAGGTTTGCTTTAAGCACTTAACATCCAGGTTTTACTTCCTTCGTGGCCAGGGCATTTTTTGTTTGCTATTCAGCACTGCGCTACTTTAATTGGCAAATTGCACAGTCATGCAAAATTCTATGCAAATAAATTTTTTTTTTTTACACAAAAAGCTTTCTTTTGGTGGTATTTGATCACCACTGTTTTTTTTTTGTTGTTGTTTTTTTTTAGCGATACTTGGCAAACAGTATGTTCTGTTTTTTAACTTGAAAATTGTAGTACATATTTGCAATACATATGCTTTAAAAGGACTGAAAGTGCAGAAAAATACTTGTTGATCTGCCAAGAATCTAGTGAGTCCCTATCTTCCTAGTGAAATAACATTTCATCTTTCAGCTGCAGTGAAACTAGACTTATCAGCTCTACCCGAGTGCTTTCTTTCTGCACGACAAAACACCTTCCACATGTAATATACAGCAGCATAGGGGTGTTCTGTAGTCCAGCAAGGAAAAACCCAGATTCAGACTAAGAACACTGCTTGGGATTTTAGTGTAGCAACAGCAGCTCTGCCATCTAAGCGCGTTAGTAGGAACTCACTGGATTTATGGCAGGGTCAACAAGCATGTTTCTGGATCTCCAGAATTTTAAATAGATGTGGCAAATGTGCATCTACTATAGACATATACCGTATATACTCGAGTATAAGCTGAGTTTTTCAGGCTAAAAATACCCCCCTTGGCTTATACTCGAGTCACTTTACCTGAAATTATTGACAGGCTGCGGGCGTCCATCACTTCAAATTTGTGATCTCCTCCTTGTCCCTTCCGTGATAGGCGGAACTGTGTCTGCTGAAAAAAAAAAAAAAAAATCAAACGTTCTCTCATCCTCCGGTTTCCCAGCAGACACTGTGTTCAGTGTTCCGCCAATCACGGACGCCTTTTCATTCTCGGACAAGAAGACGTCCGTGATTGGCAGAACACTGAACAGTGTCTGCTGAGAAACGCCCATCACAGAAGGGACCAGGAGAAGACCGCAAGTTTTAAACAAACAATGAATGGACACCCGCAGCCTGTCAATTTCAGGTACACTGACAATGGGCACAGTGAGGTTGCAATGGGCACAGTGAGGCGCGCAAATGGGCATTGTTGACCCTCTTTTCCGCTTACAGTAGCGGCTGCATTCTCATCCTAGGCTTATACTCGAGTCAATATGTTTTCCCACTTTTTTGTGGTAAAATTAGGTACCTCCGCTTATACTCAAGTATATACGGTAGACATACATGTTATTTCCCATCTTTACGAACCCTGAGAATCCTGCACATGCATTGAGCCATGCACAGAATCTGATTGCAGGAACAATGTCCAACCTGCCCAGTCCCCACCTTCACCTTTCATATAGGATAAAGATAGGTCTGATACGAACTTCAGCAAGGTGCGAGCACCAGATCCCAATGAAGCTACAGAATGGCGATCTGGTGGACTGTCTCTTGGGTGGGTCTCGGGGCTCCCCCAAAAGTTTGTCTGAGGAGTGCCTGTTGGGCTAGCAGTCAGGCAGAAGTGTCTTAGATATCAACAGTGGCGGAACTACCTGGGTCACAAAGGTTGCACCGGGCCTTGGTCTTACGCCATCAGGGCAACTATCACATATTCGCCAGGAACTTGAGTTAAGGCTGAGTGCCGCAGCGGAGCCCAGTCAAATTAGTCTGTGTGAGGGAATAGATAAAATTATAGACGCGGATCCAGAATCGACACATTTTTGGGCACATCCACCAAACGTGATATGGTGTTCCCTCTTGGCAGCACCCTCGAAAACACAGGGGGGGGGGGAAGCTTCTGGCACCCATTTGGCAATTCTAGAGGGGACCAAGTTCCATCACATTTGTACTTTGTATTTGGCTTTTATTAGGAAGCCGTTTATAATTGATTTTGCAGCTCAATGCGCCATTCTATGCCACTCAGCAAGGTCCAAGACCTCCCCTATATCCTGTTCCCATTTTTCCATATTGCAGAGTTTATCATAGAAGAAGCTAATCTGATGCAGATCATCTAATAAATAATCATTTGGAATGCTAAATAACTGATGATTGGTTGCTATGGGTTACTGCACGCCAGTGCTCTTCTCATTTAAATAAATCGTCCTGTAAATTTGTTGTCTTGGAGAAATTATTTATAAGGCTGGGAGCACCCTCGCAGACATCCCCAAATCATCGCCTTTAGAGATGATTGATTTTCATAAAGTAGAGTTCAAGTTTCTGTTATCTTTCAGCACAAGATAGATCCGATGAATCATGGGGGCAGTGACCAGGCTCGTTCCCCTCCTCTCAGGCCGCACTTCATTTAGTCATCATAATGATTTGGCTGAAGGCTGCAGACATAATGCAAAGCCTGTCCCTCTATCCAAAAACAACGATCACATAGAAATCACTTTCCAAAAAAATGTTGCATGCCGTCTATATATCAACGCAAAACTGTATCTGCAAAAGCTGTTCTAGAAAATTGGCAGTTAAGAGCCCCTAGCTTCAGATGTTTGTTTTCATGCCCAGTGCTTGCCTGCTAATTATAGTGTCAGTGTAACACTTCTAGGTACTCATTGCCTCTAAAGATCTCTCAGTACTCCCACTGACAATTAGGGTGCCCACGTGTCCCGGATTGCCCGGGACTGTCCCGCAATTGACATGTCTGTCCTGGGTACCTTCATTCCGAGACAATACAATGTCCCGGAATGAAATAGAGGACACAATCACCCCCTACTAATAACTACATTTCTAGAACTGGTTGCTAGGGCCAGCGCTGCTTGGCATCTTGCAACCAGTGACAATTTACTCTCAGACAGTGAGACCGGGAGCGAGGCCTGCGCCTAGTGCAGCACTGCTGTCCCTACCCACCTCGGCACCTCCTCCTTCTCTGGCACCCACCGGTAAGCAGCAGGGACTGGTGTGATCTTCACTCTTCAGATAGTGACGCCACTCCTTTCCTTCTACTTACGTGGCTCATGCAGAGGGAGTGACGGCAGCACTGCATCTGGTGGCAGGCTATGGATGGCAAGCACCACTGCATCTGGTGGCAAGTGGCACATTGACCTGACAAATAACCTGCCTCCAAATTCCCCATCAACCCCGAGACTACATTACCCCCTGCCCCCTCTTTTTTTTTGTGGGGAAGGTGAGAGAGGGGGTGTGTCCCTAAATGGCAGTTTGTAAATGTGGTCACCCTACTGACAATGCCTTCTTCTCCAGAAGGACAGCACCAGGTTTGCTAAAGCATCATCCACGGTCAGCCATCTACTTCCAGGACTGAGATGTCTGCTCAGGGATTATGGAATGGGAGTAAAGTCTGGTGCCTGTGTTCAATTGTCTGACACAGATCAGCCCAAGTTGCAACGTCTCACTTTGTGACTTGCTACAAAGCAGAGGGAGAGGAGACTGTGGAAAGGCTCCCTCTTGACTGCAGCAGACTGGGGATGGGATGATGGATCATCCCAGCCTAGGTAAAGTCACTTGCCTGGAGATCAAAGACTGATTTTTTAAGATGATGTAAATCCTAACAGTATGACTGTATGCTAAAGACTGTTGTATCCTCTTTTCTTAGCATTGTTTGTTTATTTTATTTTTGTTATCGCGTGTTTGTGCTCTGCTCTTCCAAAGTATACCCCGATGTATTAGTAATGCTAATGATGTTGTCTACTGATTATATGTTTTGGCGAAGTTACCATGTTATTGTATCTGCTGTATACCACTCAATAAAAATTTGAATTATAAAAAAAAAAAAAGACTGGTATATCAAACAATTCTCCCTCACAGTACTTCTTATCTGCCACAAGATGTCCTCGGTTTTTTAGATCAGATGTTCAGTGAAAACTGAAGACATACTGTCAGTGCAGTGTGTCATGGACCCTCCTCCTAAGGCATGGGTGCTCAATCTGTGGCTCTCCAGCTTTTGCAAAATGACAAGTCTTTGACAAGGCTTTATAGGTTGGTTAGTGTAGAAAGATCATGATGCATACCGTGTTTTAGGCCTGGTTCACGTATATGCATTTTTTAGTGCGTTTTCAGTTTTGCAGGAACACACTATAGTCCATTTAACATGGTTTTATATGGATGTAGTTCACATCTGTGCATTTTATGAAAAGGGCCAGGGATTTATTTTTCTGGTTTTTGGTTCCACAAACTTAAATAAATAGATGAAAGCGTGTATTAAAAAAAAAAAATGTGAAATGCAACTTGCATAGGTGAGAACCAGGCCTTAAACATGAGGAACTAGATGCAACAATCCTGAGCAATTGCTCTGCTTTTAGAAAGTGTGTGTCATGGTAGCATAGCTCCCAACTGTCCCCGATTTCGAGGGACTGTCCCTGATTTGGAGCAGTCCTTTTTTCCTCCTCATTTGTCCCTCATTTTGGTCTGATCCATATAATTGTATATAAAATGCACTTTTTATCTTTCAAAAAGTGTTTCCCAGAGCTAAACCTTTCCCAGAGCTAAAGCCAATTTAAAGGAATAGTGGTAGGCAGGAGGCGTGTCCTATACCTACATACGTTTGCTAGTAGGTGTCCCTCATTCCCATCTCAAAATGTTGAGAGGTGTGTGGTAGGAAGCCCTGTCAGGTTTCATTGTATACTAATATATATCCATGATTGTACTACAGCGAGACACATTTCTAATGAGCCTCTGAGGCCCCGTACACACGGTCGGACCAAACCGATGAGAATGGACCGAAGTTCAGTTTCATCGGACCAAACCGACCGTGTGTATAGGCCATCGGTCTGTTTTCCTTCGGTCCAAAATTTTAAAACATGCTTCAAAACTGAACCGATGGACCGCTGCCCCATCGGACCAAACCGATGGTTAGTCGGTTCAAAACCCGCGCATTCTCAGAATCAAGTCGATGCATGCTTGGAAGCATTGAACTTCGTTTTATTCAGCACGTCGTGTGTTTGACGTCACCGCGTTCTGACCCGATCGGATTTTGGACTGACTGTGTGTACACATATCAGGCCGTACGGCCATTTCAGATGTGAACCGATGAAAACGGTCCGACGGACCAGTCACATCGGTTTGGTCCGACCGTGTGTACAAGGCCTAAGAAGTTCTTAATGAGCTGCAGCGAATACACCTGTGCAGTGATATCTCAACAATTGTTAAAAGAAAACTCCACCTTTCTTACCATATTGTGTAAAATGCACCACGGTGTCAGTCCTCCAACCCCCTAACTGTCACTGCCGCCCCGCAGCACGTTTACAGGGTTCTTCTCCCTGCCAGCTCCGTCACTTTTTACATTTTGGGGCAGTTGTTCTTGGCTGTGCCCACACATCCGCATCATTTAGGGCACTTTCACACTGAGGTATGGGGACGTTGGCGGTAAAGCGCCACTAGTTTTAGCAGCGCTTTACCGTCGTTTTAGAGGCGCTTTTTGGCTGCTAGCGGGCTGTATTTAAACCCTGCTAGCAGCCAAATAAAGGGTTAATAGCACCCTCAAAGCGATGCGGCAGGCACTTCGGTGCCCATACACCGCTTCTAAAGTGCCTCAAAGATTCTCCTTGCAGGACTTTAACGTCCCGCAAGCGCACCGCTCTAGTGTGAAACCCCTTGGGCTTTCACACTGGAGAGGCGCTATTTTTAGCGATATGGCGCCTGTAAAGCACCTCAGTGTGAAAGTGGCCTTATTCAAAGAGATCTGTGAATGAATAGTCAGTCTGCCTCTACCATAATAATAATAACAACACATTTCTTACTGCAAATATGGCTGCATAAAGTCTACATATTTATTTGCAAAAGGTGGACGTAGCCTTTAATCACTTCAGCCCCGGAAGGATTTACCCACTTTCTGACCAGGCAATTTTTTTTGGGATACGGCATTGCCTCGCTTTAACCACTTCAGACCCAGAAGATTTGGCTGCTCAATAACCAGGCCATTTTTTGCGATTCGGCACTGCGTCGTTTTAACTGACAAATGCTTGGTCGTGCAACACTGTACCCAAAAAAATAAAAATGTATATCCTTTTTCCCCCACAAATAGAGCTTGCTTTTGGTGGTATTTGATCATCTCTGCATGTTTATGTTTTACTATACACTATAAACAAACAAAAAGTGACAATTTTGAAGAAAAAAAAAAAAAAAACACAATATTTTGTACTTTTTGCTATAATAAATATCCCTACTTTTTGTTTTAAAAAAAGCAATTTTTTTCCTCAGTTTAGACGGATATGTATTCTTCTATATATTTTTGGTAATAGAAAATAAATAAAATCGCATTATGCGTATAGTGATTGGTTTGCGCAAAAGTTATAGCGTCTACAAAATAGGGGATAGATTTATGGCATTTTTATTATATATTTTTTTTTTTACTAGTAATGGCGGCGATCTGCGATTTTTATCAGGACTGCGACATTATGACAGACACATCGGACACTTTTGACACATTTTTGGGACCACCGACAGTTTTACAGCGATCAGTGCTATAAAAATGCACTGATTACTGTATAAATGTCACTGGCAGCGAAGATTGTTAACACTAGGGGGTGATTAAGGGGTTAACTGTGTTTCCTCTCTGTGTTCTTACTCGTGGGGGGACCGACTATAGGAGAACACAGATCGTGGTTCCCAGCTAGGAGGAACTCACGATCTGTCTCTCCTCTCAGAACTGGGATGTGTGTGTTTACAAAAAGAAAAAAAACCGCAATAAGCGTATATTGATTGGTTTGCGCAAAAGTTATCGATTCTACAAAATAGAGGATAGATCTATGGCATTTGTATTTTTTTTACTAGTAATGGAGGCGATCAGTGATTTTTAGCGGGACTGCGACAATGTTTGACACTTTTTTGGGAACCAGCGACATTATTACAGTAATAAGTGCTAAAAATCTGCTCCGACATCGTACTTATGACACTGGCAAAGAAGGGGTTAACATCAGGGGCAATAAAAGGGTTAAATGTGTTCCCTGCAAGGTGATTTCTAACTGTATGGGGGACTGTGTGACTGGGGAAACACACGGATCCATCTTCCTGCCTAGCAGAAAGACAGGATCTGTGCGATCTCCCCTGTCAGAATGGAGAGCTGCCTTGTTTACACAGGCAGATCCCCGTTCTGTCACTGTTGGGGAATAAGGATGAGCTCTGGCGTGTTCGCATAGAACACGTGCAGAGCCCGCCAGGAAGTGTGCATGGTGCTGCGCTAATAACAGCCAGGGAGACATTTCACGATCCCTGCAGCCGAGCATCGGGACAATGTCTCCCTGGCTGTGATTAGCACAGCGCCGTGCACACTTCCTGGTGGGCTCTGCACGTGTTCTATGCGAACACGCCAGAGCTCATCCTTATTGGGGGAACGATCGCGTGTGGCCGGCGGACATCAAGTCTGCCAGACCCGCTGATTGGCTTCACAGCCGGCCAATGGGAGTGTGGGCGCTCGCCCACAAAATTGAGTTCCCAAGCCAGCGTACGGCTACAGTGATTTGGGGGAATGAGCCAACCTGCCACAGTATAATGACAGCAGGTGGTCGGCAAGAGGTTAAGCAGTGAAGCTGCTGTGTGGTGACAATAAAACATAGCATTCTAGTGACTAGCAGCAGTAACCTTAAAGAGGAGTTCCACCCAAATTTGGAACTTCCTCTTAACCCACTCCTCTCCCCCTTACATGCCACATTTGGCATGTAATTTTTTTGGGGGGGGAGTGGGGGCTTCAGGAAGAGTGGGACTTCCTGTCCCACTTCCTCCTTCCTGTAGGCGGCTAAGCTTAATCGCCTTCAGGAAGTGGCTGCTGTAGGCGATCGCCTAGGACACGTCACAGGTCCTAGGCGATCTCCTGGCCAATTACACGGCGCCGGGCCGCGCCGCTCGCGCAGTGGGTGCCCGGCCGTGAAGCCGAAAGCTGTCACGGCCGGGTGCCCACACTGAAAATGAAGACGCCGGCCGGGGAGGGGGGGAGAGGAGCGGAGCCCCGGCCGGCGCGTCGCTGGAGCGCTGGAGCAGGTAAGTGCCTGTTTAAAGCCAGCAGCTACACTTTTTGTTGCTGCTGACTTTTAATAAACATACAAATGGCTGGAACTCCCCTTTAAAAGGGTCACTAAAGGAAAACATTTTTTTAGCTGAAATGACTGTTTACATGGTATAGAGACATAATAGTTAACTGATTCCTTTTAAAAAATGATTAAAAATAGATAAAAAGCAATCATATAATGTGCCTGCAGTTTAGTTTCGTTTTTGCTGTTGTTTGCTGGTTCTCTGGCCAAAGAGCCAATAGAGGGTAGTCAGCCAATAGAGAGCAGTGATACTTTGTCTAAAACTCCTCAGCACCAATCCAGTTTCGTTTTACACGCAGTAATCACACCTCCTTGATTAGTGACCATCGTGAGAAATCTCCCAGTACTGTGGTGATCAGGAAACCAGGAAGTGTCCAGAACAGAGAGGATTTACAGCAACATCAAAGCAAAAACGAACAATAAGGACATGAAACCAGGATTGCAGTAAGGTAAAGGAAGCTATTTAGCTAAAAAAAAAAAAAATTCCTTTAGTGACCCTTTAATGGCTAGTCTTCAGTTTAGGTATTTACCTTTTATACAGCAAAAGTCTGGAAAAATAAAAATAAACATTCTAACACTGAAATAATAAGCCAAACATGTGTTCACTAGAAATACAGCACCCTTTCCCTTTAAATGTGGCAGTAAGGTTCTCAAGCAAAGCAATGTTTAGTGCTTACCTAGGGAAGGGTGCGTCACTCTCTGAGGCCTACCTCTGAGTTCTGAGGCCTACCTCTGAGTTCTGAGGCCTAGTTCTGAGTTCTGAGGCCTACCACAGATCCATACCATATTCCACATACATTAGTGTTGGTGCTGAGCTGGCACTGCAACAGGCCTAGTTCACTAACAGGTGACACAAATGAGGAGCATACAGCTCCACCCCCGACACACCTGATCAGACAGATGAGGGGAAATTTGCTTTTTTGTTTTGTTACTAGATTTTTGTGGTAGAACTGAAAGCTAGTCATTTAATTTTACAGGAAGCAACATATATTTAATTAACCACTTCAGCGCCGGAAGGTTTTACCCCCCTTCATGACCAGGTAAATTTTTTTACTGCACTGCATTACTTTAACTGACAATTGTGCTGTTGCGACGTTGTAGCCAAACAAAATTTGTGCCTTTTTTTCCCCACAAATAAAACTTTCTTTTGGTGGTATTTGATCTCCTATGCGGTTTTTATTTTTTGCGCTATAAACAAAAAAAAGGCAGACAATTTTGAAAAAAAAATAATATATATTTTATATTATCTGCTATGAAACACATCTAATAAATAAATGTAAAAATCGAATTTCTTCATCAATTTAGGCCAATATGTATTTTGCGACATATTTGTGGTAAAAAAAAATCCCAATAAGCTTATATTAATTGGTTTGCACAAAAGTTATCGCCTCTACAATCCTATGTTTTTTTTTTAACTAGTAATGGTGGTGATCAGCGACTTATAGCGTGACATTGCGGCAGACAAATCAGACACTGAATCGTCATACACACAATCCCTTACCCTTCCATTGTAAGGCTCCATGCACACTAGCATTTAGCGTTAAAGGAAAATGTTTTTTCACCTTAATGCAATCTATGCATTAAGGTGAAAAAACATCTGCTGGTGCCGGCCGCCCCCCCCCTCGAGCCCCCGTTATACTTACCTGACCCCTCGAAAGTCCAGCGTGGTCCCGATATCCTCTTCGCCGCTCGGCCTGGCCACTGATTGGCTAGAGCGGATGGATTGAGAGCAGCGCAGCCATTGGCTGGCGCTGCTGTCAATCACATCCAGTGACGTAGCGCACCGAGGGGCGGGGCCGAGTGATACAGTGAGCGCCTATGACCGCTCGCTGTATCACGGAAGCGCGCCCGCAATTAGTGACCACCAAGCGAGCTCTCGCATGACTGTGGTTACTAATTGCGGGGAGGACCAGAGACAGACGCCGAGGGACCCCAGAAGACGTGGATCGGGGCCACTCTGTGCAAAACGAACTGCACAGTGGAGGTAAGTATAACATGTTTGTTATTTAAAAAAAACTTTTTTTTTTCCTTTACTGACCCTTTAAGCTAAAAAAAAAAAAAAATCAACAAAATAATGTAAAGTACAGCCTCGTACACACGATCAGTGCATCCGATGAGAACGGTCTGAAGGACCGTTGTCATCAGTTAACCGATGAAGCTGACTGATGGTCCGTCGTGCGTACACACCATCAGTTCAAAAACCGATCGTGTCAGAACGCAGTGACGTAAAACACAACGACGTGCTGAAAAAAAGTGCTTCCAAGCATGCATCGACTTGATTCTGAGAATGCGCGGGTTTTGCATACTAACGATCGGTTTTGACCTATCGGTTAGACGTCCATCGGTTCAATTTTAAAGCAAGTTCTCATTTTTTTTGACCAAAGGTTAAATAACCTATGGGGCCTACACACGCAACGTTTTGCATGTAATAGAATTCAATGGACCCGCATCCAAAACGCAAGTACCGCATTTTTTACCGCGATTTTGCCGCGTTTTGCGTTTTTTTTTTAACCTGTTTATAGCTGGTTGTTAAATGACATGTAAAAAAAATTTAAATTGATGTAAAAAAAAAATTAAAACGCAAATCGCAGTAAAAACGCAAGTCAAAAAACGCAGCAAGCACCGCAAAAAGCACTGCAAAAACGCTCAAAAGCAACATGCATAGGTGTGTATCAAGCCTTAGTAGCGTTTAGGAGCGTTTTTGCTGGGAAAACGTTTCAAGAAACTCTACAAATGCATGAATCTATGTATTCTTTTTCAGTGGCGGTGCAGGAGCGAGAGGGGGCGGCGCTCCTGCGCCCTCTATGGACGCACCGCCCACTGGTGTTGCATTGATATCCACTGCCCTGCGCTAACATAACAAAAGTGTAACTGGCCCTACTATTTTCAGCACAACATGTGTACATGCACTGCAAAGCGCATAAACAGAACAGTCAAAACTGTTTGTTGAAATCTCCTTTACAAAAAAAAGCTTAGTGAACTTGAGGGAAAACAATATTACAGCTCAGCGCATGTATAAAAAAGTGGTGCAGAATGTCTACACATGTACATTAACGAAAGCTCAATGCATTCATTGCAGAGTGAATGGACCCCAAGCCTGGGTTCACACATATTGCGAACACAGACATCGCACGTGACGTCTGTGCAATGCGAGTTTAGCCATACAGGTTTTTTTTCGCACAAAGAAATTGTTTTTTTCCCCGCACTTTTTACACGCATGGTGTTCACACTCTTGCGATCCGATTCCTGTCCGAATCCACAGTTTGCACTGCGATCGGTGAACCGATCTAGGGGTGTCATTAAAGTGGAGTTCCGCCGAAAAAAAAAATATTAAAAGTTAGCAGCAATACTGCAGCTGCTGACTTTTAATATTTGGACACTTACCTGTGCTGGGCGCCCGCGATGTCGGCACCCGAAGCCGATCTCTCCCTCGGCTCTCGGGGGCTGCCACGGCCATCTTCGGTAGGGGAATCAAGAAGTAAAACCTTCACTTCCTGGTTCCCAACTGCGCATGTGCGACTCGCGCTGTGCGATCCCACTGGTCCCTGCTGTTTCTGGGACCTGTGTGTCTCCCAAAAGACAGCGGGGGGAGTAGGCGCCGGACGCGGTGATCTATGTCCAGAAGTGGGAGCAAATACCTATATTACACAGGTATCTACTCCTTCCTCCTGAATGGTGCCAAATGTGACACCGGAGGGGGGAGGATTCCAAAAAGCGGAAGTTCCATTTTTGGGTGGAATTCCACTTTAACATTGTATTGTAGAAGAAATGAGGATAAAGGAGCTCCCAGTGATTAAATAGGTAATTAATTTGCATTTTATTTGAAGTTTCAGCAATAAAAAGCGGCCAACGCGTTTCGAAGGACTAGAGACCCCCCTTCATCAGGGCTGCTAGTAAAAATAGTTGAGCAATGATCTTGTTTTTAATGTCATTAAAAACGACCGTGTGTGGGCTCCAGAGCATTTTTCGCGACGTTAAAAATGGGCATTAAAAATTTAGTACATGTTCTAAATTTTCGTGTCGTATTTATCGTTGTCGTTTTTAACGTCGTAAAAAATGGTCGTGTGTAGGCTTTAACGAAGTGAAAAAAACGCGCATTGCTCAGAAGCAAGTTGAGAGACGGGAGCGCTCGTTCTGGTAAAACTAGCGTCCATAATGGAGATGGCACATTCATCACGCTGTAACAGACTGAAAAGCACGAATCATCTCTCACCAAACTTTTACTAATACGAAATCAGCAAAAGCATCCCCAAGGGTGACGCCATCCGAATGGTACTTCCCCTTTATAGTGCCATCGTACGTGTTGAACGTCACCGCGCTTTGCTCGAGCATTTTTTTATTTTCACGATCGTGTATAGGCAAGGCAGGCTTAACAATAATCGGGTTAAAAAAACGTTGTTAAAACGGTCGTGTGTACGCGGCATTAGAAGTCCTCAGCGCTGGCTGTGTGTTCAGAGGCTCCGTTATCCTCATTTCTTTTACAATACACACGGAGTCGACCATAAGGATGCACACCGAGGTAGCAGCCCAAGCCCATAACAGGGCTCATCACCACCTTTTTCCAAACTGGGCACGGACTTCTGGAAACGAAGGGCTAGATTCAGCAAATAATTATGCTGGCGTATCCATAGATACACCGCATAAATTCAAAGCTGCGCCGGCGTATCTACTTTCTGTATTCAGAAAGCAAGATACGCCGTCATTAGTCTAAGATCCGACTGGCGTAATTCTCTTACGCCGTCGTATCTTAGGGTGCATTCTCACGCTGGTCGCTAGGTGGCGCTTCCGTCGTTTTCGGCGGAGAGTATGCAAATTACCTAGATACGCCGATTCACAAACGTACGTGCGCCCGGCGTTCGTTTTTTACGTTGTTTGCGTAAGGCTTTTTCGGCGTAACGTTGTGCCTGCTTCTATGAGGTGCACTCAATGGTAAAGTGGAGGTTCACCCGGAAATGTTAATTTTTAACATTAGATTGATGCTCATTTTGTCTAGGGGAATCGGGTAGTTTTTTTTAAAATCGCCGTACTTACCGTTTTAGAGATACATCTTCTCCGCCGCTTCCGGGTATGGGCTGCGGGACTGGGCGTTCCTATTTGATTGACAGTCTTCCGACAGGCTTCCGACGGTCGCATCTATCGCGTCACGATTTTCCGAAAGTAGCCGAACGTCGGTGCGCAGGCGCCGTGTAGAGCCGCACCGACGTTCGGCTTCTTTCGGCTACTCGTGATGCGATAGATGCGACCGTCGGAAGCCTGTCAATCAAGTAGGAACGCCCAGTCCCGAAGACCATACCCGGAAGCGGCGGAGAAGATGTATCTCTAAAACGGTAAGTAATGCTCGGATTTTAAAAAAACTACCCGATTCCCCTTGACAAAATGAGCATCAATCTAAGGTTAAAAATTTGGGTGAACTCCCGCTTTAAGTATGGACGTCGTTCCCGCTTTGATTTTCGAATTTTTTACGTCGTTTGCGTAAGTCGTTCGCGAATAGGGCTGGACGTAATTTACGTTCAAGTCGAAACCAATGACGTCCTTGCGATGGGCGCATGCGCCGTTCGTACAAAACGTCAATCACGTCAGGTCAACACACATTAACATAAAACACGCCCCCCCCCCCTTACACATTTGAATTACGCGCGCTTACGTCGGCCCCATTTACGATATGCCGCCGCAACTTACGGAGCAAGTGCTTTGTGAATACTGCACTTGCTCCTGTAAGTTGCAGCGGCGTAGCGTAAATACGATACGCTGCGCCACCGTTAGATTGCGCGCCCCTACCTGAATCTAGCCCAAAATTTGCCCACACCCTATCAATCTACAACACTGACTGATAGAGTCAGTCCAGCATGATCTACACCCATTCTTCTCAATCAATTACCTTTGTATTGACACCCGCAGGGTTCGCAGAGGGCAGTGTGACCTGCCTGCGGGGGGGGGGGATGCAATGCGGGAACTGGCACTGGAATCGCACTGGTTCCCGCATGGAAAGAGTGTGAACCCAAGCTAAATAGTGTTATAGTAACATGTGTGACAGTGACAGTGACACTGTGATTATCAACCAGTTGTCTGTGATTGATTGGGTGCTGACTGCTGTGCTTTAAACATCCGTGATACATTTTGTGATGACAATTTCAAGACAAAAGGCGCAACTAGAGATCACAACCTAAGTCAGTGTGATTGATAATGACAGTTCCAGTTGTGAAGGAATCATAGTTGCACACATAAAACACAATGCATGAATCACCTGCATACACTTGGCTTAGAGAGAAGCTGTGGGAGAAGTATGGAGGCTGTTAGCACTGAACTTTTTTTAAATGCTAGTTGCCTGGTTGATGCAATCACAAACAACAAGCATACATAAAAAGAATTATTTTCCTTCGTTTGCTGCAAGCTTTGTTTAGGTCTGTGACTGTAGAAGGCTGGAATGGCCAGGCGACTAGCATTTTCAACTGGACACTAGTATTGGTAGCTCAAATATTTCTTCCAAGACAGGTACTTATTTACACTCAGGCAGTGCAATGCATTGTGATGCGATTCATTTTGAATGGCACCCCAAACTAAGGCAATGCTGCACATTTCATTTTGAATTGCAACGCTTTTTTTTGTCATCCAATGTGGTGTTCCTTAACCCAACATATGTTAACATGTACTATAACATGTGTGCACGTTTTTGCATCAGATGTTTTTTCTACAGTCACATGTTATCTTATGTGTCCATTCAGGGCTAGTGCAAGGATTTTTGACACCCTAGGCCAGTGATGGCGAACCTTGGCACCCCAGATGTTTTGGAACTACATTTCCCATGATGCTCAACTACACTGCAGAGTGCATGAGCATCATGGGGAATGTAGTTCCAAAACATCTGGGGTGCCAAGGTTCGCCATCACTGCCCTAGGTGAAACCTAATTTTGTCCCCTCCTCGGCGCTACCCCCTTTGCCATGCCCATGTATATCCCACCTTTTTAATGAAGCACCTATCAAATGCAGCCCACCGGCGCCCATCACTGCAGCCTCACCAGTGCCCATCACTGCACCCTTACCAGTGCCCATCACTGCAGCCTCATTAGTGCCCATCAAATGCAGCCTACCAGTGCCCATCAAATGCAGCCTACCAGTGTCCATCAAATGCAGCCTACCAGTGCCCATCAAATGCAGCCTACCAGTGCCCATCAAATGCAGCCTACCAGTGCCCATCAAATGCAGCCTACCAGTGCCCATCAAATGCAGCCTACCAGTGCCCATCAAATGCAGCCTACCAGTGCCCATCAAATGCAGCCTACCAGTGTCCATCAAATGCAGCCTACCAGTACCCATCAAATGCAGCCTACCAGTGCCCATCAAATGCAGCCTACCAGTGCCCATCAAATGCAGCCTACCAGTGCCCATCAAATGCAGCCTACCAGTGGCAATCAATGAATGTTTGCTTCCATACATTTGGGAGTCAGGACACAGGCACTGTCCTCCGCCGCCACTGCGCCTCTGACACTATGTGCAAACAGAGCGGCAGCTGCCTGCTGATGCTGAGACTTGGCTGCTTGCTGCAGAGAGAAGAAAGTAGGAACACCAGTGGCCGGGCACCCCTAGGCAGCAGTGCGTCCAAGTGGCTGCCTAGTTTGCCTAGTGGTAGCACCAGCCCTGTGTCCATGCACACATAGGCTGATATCAACTGTTTTTGGCTGGGGCGTTTTTGGGCTGTAAAAAAAAAAACGAGTGCACTCTGCGAAAAGTTTTTCAGCTGTAAAAGCGCTCTAACGTCAAAAAATGCAGATAAACGCCCAAAACCGTAGCTCACCAGCGTTTTTTTATGTTTTTGATCCCATTGATTTAAAAAAAAAAAAAGAAGCGCTGAAAAACGCTATTGCAAAAATGCTGAAAAACTCACTGCAAAGCTACTGCCGTTTTTATAACGTTATTATAACGTCCAGTGTGCATGAGGCCTTAAGCGTGAAGAGACCCTAATTCTATTGTTCCCCCTTGAAACCTACCATTGCAAAAATCACACAGCCACCCCCCTCAACTATTAAAATTCTTACCTCCTTGAGGCTGGATTCACATGTTGCTTTTGGCATGTCTGCAGTGCTTTTTGCTGTGCTTTGCATGTTTATTACTGCAATTTGCATTTTTTATGGGTTTTATTAGGCAGATTTGTTGCTGGGTAGTTTAAAAAACGCAAAACACAAATTGTGGCTAGATCTCGGTAAAAACGCATGCATTTCTGCAGTGTCTCCATTGAAGTCTATTGAAATCAAAACTACAAAAAAAAAGCAGCGTTTTGCATTTAAAAAGGTCCCTGACCCTTTCCAAAAACACAGAGGCACAATAATGCATTGATGTGAACGTGTTGCATAGGAACCCATGTTAAAAATAATGTCCTGCATTCCTGCAAAAAGCAAGTAAAAATGCATTGGTGTGAATGGAGCCTTAGTGGGATGCAGGTTTTGGGTGGCTGCCTTTTCTTGAACAGCCAATTAAATCTTTTCATAGAAATTTTGGGCCAGATTCACAGAGCAAGTACGCCGGCGTATCTACTGATACGCCGGCGTACTTTCAAATTTCCCTCAAACCAAGATACGACGGCATCTTGGTTAGATCCGACAGGTGTACGGCTTTGTACGCCTTCGGATCTTGGATGCAATACTTCGCCGCCCGCTGGGTGGAGTTTGCGTTGTTTTCCGCGTCGGGTATGCAAATTAGCGATTTACGACGATCCACGAACGTATGCGCGGCCGTCGCATTTTCTAACGTCGTCTGTAGTCGGGTTTTTCCGGCGTATAGTTAAAGCTGGTATTTTGTGGCGTATAGATAGACTTGCCATGTTAAAGTATGGCCGTCGTTCCCGCGTTGAGATTTGAATTTTTTTGTGTAAGTCGTCCGTGAATAGGGATGGACGTAAGTCCCGTCTAAGTTCAAAAAATGACATTGTTGCGACGTCATTTCGCGCAAAGCACGGCGGGAAATTTAGAAACGGAGCATGCGCAGTTCAATCGGCGCGGGGACGCGCTTCATTTAAATGAATCACGCCCCCTACCTGCCGATTTGAATTCCGCCGCCAGAAATACACTACGCCGCCGGAACTTACGGCGCAAATTCTTCCTGGATTCGACTTAGAGCCAGGTAAGATACGGCGGCGTAGCGTATCTCTGATACGCTGCTCCTGTCCATTTGTATGTGAATCTGCCCCATTGTGTTGGGAAAAAGTCTATCAATAATGATAAATTATTTCAATATATTGTTTAGCAGCTTGCAATGGCAGAATGCCCAGCAGCGCCATGCCAAAGCTTTTATTGCAGTTTTGGTTGAATGCATGTGTTTTGGATGGCCGACTGGTTTCTTGGCCCATGCAGAGTGATCTTTCAATCAAAGATCCCCTTCTAAACCCAATAAGCACACCATTGAGGGAGTCTCTCTTGCCGTGCTGCATTCTTCATGATGGAAAATAAACATTAACAGGAAAGAGATTCTTCTTCTTATAGAACAGCTATGACAAATGGGCATAGCTATGAGCAGGGGTGCTATTAGTCCCCCAATTTGTCCCCTCACAAAAATAGGTGGTCTGTGTGACACTGCCAGGACAGATAGGCCGTCATGTTAAAGTTTTTGTAAATTGAAAGTAAACAGCACAGAGATTGTTCAGAATAAGCCCCATACTGGATAACCAAAAGAGCCGATCGTAAGCCTGATTGTGACAATATATCACTCTTTTCTCCTCCCATGTACTGATGGTATAAAAAAGTGGAAAAGCTCCATATAGTGCGGATTATTTTAAGAGATTTATTTTAAAAAATAAAACAAAATAGCACTAAAAAGTTAGTTACAATAGGATGCCACCACACACTCTCGCCATGCATTTTGATGATGTCGGTGTCCAAAGCTCCACCCTGCATGTTTCATCACATAAGCACAGGTCAGATGTGATTTAGGCAGATAGCCAGGGCAGCAGACGGACAGGTGTAATTGTTACAGAGACAGAAGGGAAGGACAAGGGCAGATAAGGGTAATCGTTATAAAGGAAGGGGGGGACAGGGAGAGGGGTAATTGTCAGATTAAGGTAGATGGGCAGGCCAAGAAAAAAGATGGATGTATCCATATTTTTTATAGACCAGAGGCAAAGGCGTCGGGAGGGGGTGGCTGGGGGGCTGAAGCCCTGAATGGGTCCCTGAAAAGCCCAGAGTCTCATGATTGCAGGGTCTCTATTGTTAGCCGGGACCGATCTGATCTCGAGCGCCGCCGAATGTGGCCAAGTGCGGCCGAGTGCCATAGAAGGTCCTACCTTCTGGAGCCTGCACAACGCCTATGATGGACATCTCACTGGTCCAATGCTGGGACCGCAGGACGTGTGATGTCCATCATAGGTGCTGCAGGCTCCAAAAGGTGGGAGTTGCAATGCAGCCGCCGCGCCACATCCCCGCTCGGGCGGCCGGCTCTCCTCTCCTCCCCTACTTTGCTCTCCTGCCTTCCAGGCTCCTCAGCTCTCCTCCCCTCCAGGCTCCCCGGTTTTTTTGCTTGACAGGAAAAACGGTTGTGTGTACGCGGCATAAGTCTACCTTTTTAATGGAAACAAATAATAGATGCACATATATTTGCAGAAATGTTTTATTTATTTTTTCTTTCTAACAAATGAGCATTGCTTCCTCTGGCTCTGTGTCATATCAAGGTATAGACTAGACTTTAAGTTAGAGAGATGGAGAAAAAGTCAATGGACTATGAGTGTGGTGAGGTCAGGGTAGGTTGAAGACAACAGGATCCAAGCCATTCAGGCTTGAATATGAATGTGTGACTTGTCACTTGAGCAGCAAAAGAAGATACTCTGCAGACAAATTCCCAAATTGCTGATATGCAAACATCTCACTGAGCAGAGGTTCAACCGCTGTCCATATCAGAAGCACCACCACGTGAAGAAGCACAGGACTGGAGTGGTTCACCAGAGCAGGCTTTTTGCAGAGAAGCTCAGCAGCTCATTTCAGCCTGAGAACTTGGTGGGTAATTTAGCCCGCTTGTATACAAAACAATAATTCTATTATCCAATTATGATTTTCCTATTGAGAAAATAACTAGTAGTTTAATTTATTCTAGCTAGACTGATGTGTGGTGCAATAGAAAAAAAATGAATAAGTAAAATCCCTGTGATTTAAAAGGCCGGCTTCACAGGAATTAACTGCAGTGCACGCATATAAATTATTTTCAAGTGCCGCCCATTAATTGTTCTGATAAATGGTTATTGGAGCCAATAATTGATCGTTTCGGGTCAGCGTATTTTCTTCTAAAGTAGTGGAATCAGCACAACTGTATTTCAGAATTTACCTCTCTTTCACTTTGTTTAGATAAGTAAAGCGATCTGCACAATAATTCACTCAGCTTAAATCAAAATGAGTCACTTGGTGTGATGATTCAACACCTGCAGGAAAGGTTGTGCTGACAAATACAGGTATAATGTCTTTCCAGTGTTCTTAATATTATTGTGATTTATTTGCATATAGTATCATGACAATATTGTCTATGACTATAAGATCTAGCAAATTTTTACTTATTTTAAAGTGTATCTAAACCCAAAAACAAATGCATAATACATTTCAGCTTATCAGTCCTTTGATATAGTGGCTGCATTACTTTATTCATATTTTTTTTCCACTTTTTTTATTACTTGTTGATCCTATCAGTGTCCTAGAGTGACTTACTGTACTGTGGAGGATAATTGTTGTCAGCCTAGGCTGCTTTCCTAATTTGGGCAACAGAAACCTCCCCTTGGGACTTCAGTGCAGCAGAGGCGATCTATGAATGGAAAACAGGCGGATGGTTGAAAGGTCTGCCTGTGGATGGGGCTTGAGGCGCCCTACAGGGGAAACTCCAGAAGCTTTGCTCGCTAAGCAGGTGGAGGTCGCGTCCATGAGAAATCTGCATTCCTCATACACTCCAAAGGCATGCTGATAGGTTAATTGGCTCCTGTCTAAGGCTGGGTTCACACTTGTCCGACAAACGGTCCTAAATTGGGAGCCTCATGTAGCATGACGTGTGAAAATCAATGTTTCCCTATGAGAGCCGTCTTAACTGGTCCTACACAAGTCGGTCCGACTTTGAAAATGCTCCCTGTACTACTTTTGGTCCTTCATTGATCCTACTTCAGCCCATTGAATATCATTGAAGTCGGACCAAAGTAGTATCCTGTTCATGAAAGTAGGATGGATGTAGGACCAATGTAGGATAAATGTAGGACCAATGTAGCAGAGCAAAGTAGGATGAAAGTAGTGTAGTAGTGTGAACCCAGCCTCAGTTGGCTCTAGTATGGGCTCTTTCACACTGGGCGAACCGTTTTCGGCTCCGCTTTGCTCAGGATGCAATACTTCGGCCGCCGCTGGGTGGAGTTCACGTTGTTTTCCTGCGTCGGGTATGCTAATGAGCATTTACGGCGATCCACGATGGTTTTCGCGTTCGTTACGTCGTCGCTAGTAATTTTTTCCCGTCGCAAAGTTAGTCATGATTTTACATGCCTTAACTTTACACGAGCCATGTTAAAGTATGGCCGTCGTTCCCGCTTCGAATTTCATTTTTTTTTTTTTTTTTGCGTAAGACGTCCGGGAATACGAAACGCCGTAACTCACGTCGCCGTTCAAAAAAATTACGTCACATCGCGCAAAGCACGGCGGGAATTTCAAAACTGAGCATGCGCAGTACGTCCGGGTTACGTTGCGCCGCCGCAATTGTACCAGAATCTGGCCCAATATTACCACCTCCGTTCTTGACTGTAGGGATGGTGTTCTTAGGGTCAAAGGGCCAGATTCACATACAAATGTGTTACGCTGCGGCGGCGTAACTTATCCCATTTACGTTACACCACCGCAAGTTTACAGCGTAAGTGCCTGATTCACAAAGCACTTGCCTGTAAACTTGCGGCGGAGTCGCGTAAATCCGCTCTGCGCAAGCCCGCCTAATTCAAATGCTCCGCCCATAAAATTACCCGACGTGCATTGCGCTAAATGACGTCGCAAGGACGTCATTGGTTTCGACGTTATTGTAAATGGCATCCACGGACGACTTACGCAAACGACGTGAAATTTTAAATTTTGACGCGGGAACGACGGCCATACTTAACATTGGCTAGGCCACCTAGAGGGCACCCTTAGTTTTACGCCGCGTATCTCTACGGAAACAACGTAAATTTAGAGCGACGGGCAAAGCGGACGTTCGTGAATCGGCGTAACTAGTCATTTGCATATTCTACGCCGACCGCAATGGAATCGCCACCTAGCGGCCGGCCTAGAATTGCAGCCTAAGATCCGACGGTGTCAATTACACCTGTCGGATCTTAGGGCTATCTATGCGTAACTGATTCTATGAATCAGGCGCATAGATACGACAATCGTATCTCAGAGATACGACGGCGTATCAGGAGATACGCCGTCGTATCTCTTTTGTGAATCTGGCCCAAAGTCAGCATTTTTCTTCCCTGGGGGCACTGAACAGAAAGTAGTAGCCAGGAGCACTGACGGGGGACCCAAGAAGGGGAGCTTCTGGGACGCTCTGTGCAATTTCTTTGCACAGAGCAGGTAAGTATAGTGTTATTTTATTTTTTTCACCTTTGCATTGACTTTAACCCTTACATAACCCCCTGGGCCGCCTACTGTACATGAAACTCACATATTTAACAATATAACAGGAGGTATAGTGTACCCCAAAAGTAGGCACCTGCCTACACTCAACCTCCATTTATAGATCATATTTCATTAATAAGAGGTGTAGTACTGTCAGTGCCGGCACAAGGTCATCTAGAGCCCAGGGCGAAGATGCCAACTTGTGCCTCTCCCCACCCCCAAAATGTATGAGCATTATGTATCAGCAAAAATCTCTTCCCTCACCCCCTAAAATTTGAGCACTATTCTTCACACTTATCCCCTAAGCATAAATTCCCTTTGCAAGACAAAATTCTCCCCAAAAATGTCCCCCCTTTCAGTACAAATCCTCCCTCCCAGCTCAAATCCTCTCCCTCCCCAAATTCCATATCCTTCACCCCAAAATGTTCCCTCTCATCATGAATCCTCTACCCCCTCTAAACCCCCCACTCCCAGCAAACCCCCCCCCCCTCCCAAATTCCTTTTCCTAGCACTAATCCTCCCCCTCCCCCAATTTATCCTACTAGCACAAATCCCCCCAATAACCCCCCCCCCCCCTTACCCCTTCCTGACACAAATATACTCTACTAGTTCTAATCCCCCCTTTCCAAGCACCCCTTCTAGCACAAATCCCTACTGCCCACCCCTTGTCACAGCCCTGAGTACTGTCTTTGGTAAATAGCACCTGCAATGCAGTGTAGCACAATATACAGTAACACATTTATCCTGTACAATGATGTATTGCATTGCTAAAAATAGTGAACGCGCCTTTTTTTTAAGCATTACGAAGCTTGTTTAAATGATTAGGTTTCCTTAACACAACACATGTTAATATGCAACATAATGCACATTAATGCACCCCAACAATGTAAATTGTCTCCTGGTATAACGTTTTCTTGAAACAAATTTCACTTAATACTTTTTACACTAACTAGCTATTCACAATAATTTTCAGGCGTATAGTCCTATCCATCTTGGCTGACAGTTTAATGACAATCGTTAACCTGCAGAGTCTGGAAAAGTACTAATGTTTGAGCCTATGATTACTAGCAGGTATTATTTTCTTGTATGGTGTACAGCATGCAGAAAAAAAAGAGGATTTATGGAAGCCTTCAGAATAGCTTTATTTTGTTATTTGTAAATGCATGCAGAAGTACTAGGAAACAATTCTTATCTCAAAGCAGACATCCATCAGGGAACTCTAGAGCTTTTCACAGTGATTTAAAGTATCAGCAATTCTGTGGATGCCCAAACACATTGGTTGAGCTTTTAGGTATGACAGCAAGTAAGAAAACAATTATTTACTAATTGTATACAGTGGGTTGCTGATACTTGAGGCTGGAAATTTGTCTCATTTGTATTGTGAATACAGGGCTTTTATACCCACCTCCATACCGGGTATATTCTGGTACTTCTCTCCTACATGTACAAATCATCATTCTTTTGCTAGAAAATTACTCAGAACCCCCAAACATTATATACGCCGTTTACTTACATGGACAGGACTTGCGTGTGCATTAGCTTATGAGCGTGAGCTGCCGGGGACAGGGGCGTTAAAAAAAGAAACAATCATTTTTTTTTTTTTTAATTACACTTTTTTACATTTTTTTTTATCACTTTTTATTCCTATTAAACGGAATGTAAACGGAAAGCATGAGATCGTGAAAAGAAATTCACCGATCTCATGTAACTAATTGTTGCACACGCTCTAACGCACACAGCGATACCTCACATAAAAAAATTCACCGATCTCATGCTTACTTCCGGGTACCCGTGCATGATGTCATCACATCGCGCGCGGGCCTCCAAAGGTCATAGAGATGACTGGTGACCATCTGGTCACCAGTCATCTCTATGCTTCCCATCCGGTGCTGGACGATTCTTTCTCCGAGCCCCCGATGGCACAGGAGAACCCGGAGAAGCACCGGATGGCGGTGGGAGGGAGTTGATGTCTCCTCCCGCTGCTATGATCATTCTTATAGTGTGCAGGATCGCCGTCGGCAAACAATGATATCTGAATGATGCCTGCAGCTGCAGGCATCATTCAGATATTGCCTGCAGCTGCAGGCATCATTCAGATATCACCATACAAAGTCCAAGAGGTCATATGACGTCCACCCGGGATGGGAGATCCCCTCTGTGGACGTCATATGACTATGTGCCGTACGGAAGTGGTTAACATATATAAAAAATATTTAGGTATTTTGGCCACAAGATCACTTTTATCAGTTTACCGGACCCTTCGGTAGCGGTGGAGATGATTAGATACTGTCCGCTGAGAGGCAGGAAGTCGAGTGAGGGAATGATGGCCCCCATTCGACTCTTTGCCATTGGATGACGGGAGCGACGTCAAGCGGCCTTTTATTGCATGTAAGGCCCCGTACACACGACCGAGTTTCTCGGCAGAATTCAACCAGAAACTCGTTCGGAGCTGAATTCTGCCGAGAAACCCGGCGTGTGTACACTTTCGGCCGAGGAAGCCGACGAGTTCCTTGGCGAGCCAAATAGAGAACATGTTCTCTATTTCCTCGTTGTTCAATGAGGAAAGTTGGCTCGCCAAGATCCTCGGCGGCTTCACAAGGAACTCAACGAGCAAAACCCGTCGAGTTCCTCGGACGTGTGTACGGGGCCTAAGTGTAAATGTGAGATCTGAGGTCTTTTTGACACCAGATCTCACATTAAAGAGGTCCTATCATGCTTTTTTTTCTATTACAAGAGATATTTACATTCCTTGTAATAGCAATGAATGTGATCCAAATTTCCTTTTTAAAGGGATAGTGTAAAAATAAAAAAATAAATAAATTACGATAATAAATAAAAATGTAAAGCGCCCTGTCCCTCTATGCTCACGCGCAGAAGCGAACGCATATGAAGGTCGCGCTCGCATAAGTAAATGGTATTTAAACCACGCATGTGAGGTATCGCCGCGATCGTTCGAGCGAGAGCAATAATTCTAGCAAAAGACCTTCTTTGTAACTTAAAACTTGCAAACACATAGACATTTTTAAACATTGCCTATGGAGATTTTTAAATGTTATAGTTTGTTGCCATTTTGAAGCATGACATGTTGTGTATTAATTTACTCGGTGTAACAATATCTTATACAATATTAAAAAAAAAATTGGGCTAACTTTACTGTTTTCCTTTTTTTTTTTTTTTTATAAAATTGCATTTGTAAAACGCAGGCAAATACGGTGTGAAAAAGTATTGCAGCGACCGCCATTTTATTCTCTAGGGTGTCTGAAAAAAAATATATATAATGTTTAGGGATTCTTAGTAATTTTCTATCAAAAAATATTTTAACTTGTAAACAAGTGTAAAATTAGGCTTGGTCCTTAATTGGTTAATAGCAGAAAATAACACCAAACAATGTCAAGTGCAAGTCAGTGTCCTAGCATTTTTATAATTCTTGCTTGAGCTCTCCTTTAACCTAAATTTCTCCTTTAAATCCAATCTCTGACATTTTTGAGATGGTAGTCCACAGCCCAACACAATAAATAAAGCAGATCACTGCATCATTGTGTCCCATATGCAATAAACTGGTTAAGAATCCTGAAATTCCCCCTGCTGTTGCCATACTATATGATATAATAAGCAGATAATGCGATTCAAGCTTTGCAAACAGCATGCTTTTAAATTGGATCCTTTCCTCCCTCCTCCAGATAGAGCTCAGAAGGCTTGCATAAAGGCAACAGCAATTTGCTGTTTGGTAACATATTAGAATTTATTGCTGTCTTGGCAAGAAATATGATACAGTCCAAACATCAAATTAAGTCTTGTGCCTTGCAGCAAAAGATGCCTGTTGTACAATGCAGGCTAAGTTTGGAAACTCTGTGTACATAGGAAGAATGTAGCGCAGTGTATTGTGACACTGTAGACGTAAGGGATGGATGAAGCGCTTTCAATCAAAACGGCAGGTGTCACTGTACCTTTAAATTAACCTCTGCTTTGCCCATGTAGGGTTCACTTGACTAACGCATTGCTCCAGGAGCTTACCTTCCTTCACCTTCCCCCCCCCCCCCATCAGGTCCTAGGAGTAAAGAGAAGTACCCTGTAATTCTGATTATGGAAGACATGTGACTGGCTCCCCTTCTGATGGTGCTAGTGCTTGGTGTTTAGTCACTTGTGCATCCTGACCACGTTATGCTCTATCTTGTAACCCTGCAGTTTTATTTATTTATTACTATTAGTAATGGTTCAGAGCACTGGCGCCGACCCCCCCCCCCCCCGATCCCCCCACTATACATGCGTCCTGCCCTCTAATCTACATGCAGGGCGTCAGACGCATGAATTCCAATGTGTGACAATAGCGAATGAATATTTGCAATTGTCACACTGATTCTCCTCCTGGCCAATCAGGAGGTGGTCTTGAGACCCATGCCTGATTGGCTGAAAGGACAAGCGATCCTATTGGACACCTAGGAGGAGGCAGGAGACACACTGCGGAAGTCACCGTGATGCAGAGGAGGAGGAGAAGGGATAGAAGCCGCCACCCGTCGCCCATAGGAGCGCTGCCTAATCTACATGCGGGGCGCTGGACGCATGAATTCCAATGAGGTTGTTTTTTTTTTTTTAAGCATCTCATAAGAGCCAGAGGCCACCCAGTTGTGAGACAATCGCAAATGAATATTGTTCTGATTCTCCTCCCGGCCAATCAGGAAGAGGGTCATGAGAGCCGTTTTCCGATTGGCTGAAAGGAGGAGCAATCCTATTGGCCTAGGAGGAGCAGGGAGGAGATGCACGGCCACCGTGATGCTGAAGAGGAGACGCAGGGGAAGCCATCGCCTTGAGGGAATCGCTGCCCACGCCATAGATAGGGTAAGTGCGGGGCTGGTAACCAACCGACTGAGGGGGTTGGTACAGCTGACCCCCTACTAACCCACAGGGGGGGGGGGTACGGGTGACCTGACCGACCCCCAAAAAAAACACCAGCCGCCACTGGTGTACAGTGTAGGAAAATGTATTTGGGCTCCTTTGTAGGCAGAGGAGTCTGGGTTAATTTGTTTAGAGATATCTGGCAGAGCCTCGAGGGCTGGGTTTTTGTCACCACCCCCTGGCTTCTGGAACTGCTGGAGGGTTCTAGAGGCCAGAGGAGCAGAGATTAGGCCTGAATATTTATGGATGTCGCCTCCAATTGCTGGGTGGGGAAGGCCCTGAAGTTAGAGAGATGGGCCATAAATAAACTTCAACCACTGCAACCCACTGCAACCCAGAGCCTGACAGAGGCAAAGCAGCCAGGTGCAATACCCAGCTTGATTACTACCAAAGGGACAGCTTAGAGCCATTTACAGCCAGTACAGCTACCCTACCCCTCTTGAATCTATGGAACAGTCAGGTGCAAGTGTATTTTCTACAAGCGAGAGAACATCTGCATTCAGTTTTTGGAACATTTTTGCTAACATTGAGCTGATCAGTTTATCCTACGGGAGGACAGCATAGTTATCTTTAGCAGCCAGAATACAGTTTAAAGTAGAGGTTCACCCGGAAATGACAATTTTTAACATTAGATTCATGCTCATTTTGTCAAGGGGAATCGGGTAGTATTTTTAAAATCAAAGCCGTACTTACCGTTTTAGAGATACATCTTCTCCGCCGCTTCCGGGTATGGGCTGCGGGACTGGGCATTCCTATTTGATTGACAGTCTTCCGACAGGCTTCCGACGGTCGCATCTATCGTCTCACGATTTTCCGAAAGTAGCCGAACGTCGGTGCGCAGGCGCCGTATAGAGCCGCGTCGACGTTCGGCTTCTTTCGGCTACTCGTGACGCGATAGATGCGACCGTCGGAAGCCTGTCGGAAGACTGTCAATCAAATAGGAACGACCAGTCCCGAAGACCATACCCGGAAGTGGCGGAGAAGATCGCTCTATAAAACGGTAAGTACTGCTTCATTTTTAAAACTACCCGATTCCCCTTGACAAAATGAGCATGAATCTAATGTTACATTTTTTTTTTAGGGTGAACTCCCGCTTTAAGTCCTCAGTTTGCATCCAAGTTACAGCTCTGGGCATCCCATACCTTCCAATCCCTATCCAAGTTCCTTCCCTAATAAACTGAAAACAAAACCAACCACTCTGGACCGATTCTTGACTACTGAGTGAATGCTGGGAAATTCTTTTTGCTTGTCTGTGCATGTGAGGGAGGGTCCAAAATTCCAGCGGCCCTTATGGGGCTACCCATTTGTTTTAATTATTATTTATAAATAAAAGTATTAATTGCACTAGTGGTGCGCTTCCCTTGTGTTCCTTTTTGTCTTCAAGAGTATCCTGCATCCTCTTGTGTGGTCTTATAGGGACAGTTGCAGACGTACTAGCTCTCATAAGGGTTATACTGTATGTACTTCAACTGTAGATTTATAGGTTTGCCTTTTGTTCCACTCAATTCAAAACAATAAAAAGTTCTGGCTTAAGATACTTCAGCACTCCATTTCACAAATATGGAGTTATAAATTAACAAACTGTATTTCCAAGACTCCAGTCTACTGTTTGCTGTGAACTGTAGCAGCTATGGGAATATTTTAGAGATGAGAGACAGTATGTGTAGACTCTGGTTTCCTCATGGGTACAATTATGCAGCCAGTCCCACGAGTATATAATATTACTTGGTTATCTCAGCAGATAACAAAACAATACCGTCCTGGGATGAATCTGGGGTGGTGCAAGATGCACCAGGCAGACTTCAGAGATATGACATCTTATATTAGTTTCATACTATTAGAAGACCATTTGTGAAAAATGAATGTGTCTTGTGCACAACAATCAATTAATATTTATTTAAAGTGTCATTAAACCCACATCATTAAAAAAAATATCAATAAATGCTGTGCTTCATGCTGTTCATACTCATTTGGTCGCTATGGGATACATTTTCTGATTTAAAAACAAATGGTTGATCCTGCTGTTCTCTATCTCCCCCTCCTGTCCCTGTCCCCACTGCAGTTGAGGATTTTGCAGAGCAGTGTATTTATACCCTGAGCATTTCCTCCCTATCACATCTGAGCAGCCCATGTGACTATACAATCACACATGTGGGCGTATACACAGTGGTAAATGATAGCCCACTCCCTCCCTCCTCCACCATGCCCACTAACCAGTTAAGCGTTAAACACAAAAGGGGCAGGATATTACATCTTTATTGATGGAGACTTCACCCCCCCTGTTATTCTAATGCTAGGCTGTGACAGGAAGTCAGGTAAATCTGTGGGTGTTGTCACAGACGGGAGATACATTTCTGCCTTGTTTAGACAATACACCACTTATTATCAAGTGTCGGCTGCAGAAGCAGTCAGAACGATTTAAGAGCGTTGGAAAACTTCAGCTGTTCAGAATGAGGCAATTAAGGCCTCTATAAGTAATCCAGAGGATTACTACTGATTGATGCATCCTGAGGCTTTTTGAGTGAAGGAGAGCAGTGAACAAAAATACTTCTGAAGAGGTGAGGTGCTGTTGATTTTTCTGTGCGATAAAAATCAAAAAGACTTTTTGTTTTCCTGCTGTATGACCAGCAGTGTCTGCTCAGCAGTAGGCTGTGCCAGACTCCATAGATAGAGTTTCCTGTGTGGTGAAGGTAGACGCCCCAAGTGGCCAGGGTTTATTTTATGTTTGATTTTGTTTATGCTGTTTGGATGCTTGCACTTGTTTTCAGCAAGATGGAAGAATAAACCAAATTCTTTGTTTTCAACTGTCTTCGGCTGTTTCTCTGTATCGTTCAGTGTGTAGTGAACCCATCCAGGGGGTCACACACCCCCGCTACGAGCTAACCCCTTACAGTACATACAGTGAAGTTTTTTTCTTAATCCCCATATTACTTGAGCTGAGCTACTGTATACTTAACCCCTCCCCCCCCACCAGAACACTTTGATCAGCGCTCACAGGCATTAGCTGCAAGGGCTGATCGGATGATTTTCTAACATGCTCATTCGATAAAAGCTGCCATTAGACCAGATTCTGTCATGCAGGCTTCTGTACACGCAGACCAAATGTCGAATAGTTTCTATTAAACCAACCCCAATACTGGCCAATGTTCGGCCCATGTGTACCAGCCTTAAAGCGTTTGTTAACCCAAAAACAAAGATATACAGATCCTGGTCCCTTAACCACTTCAGCCTTTGAAGATTTGGCTGGTCAATGACCAGGCCATTTTTTGCGATACGGCACTGCATTGCTTTATATTATTGAAAAAAAAATACAATTGCCACTGCTAGCCACTCTTTTTTTAGCGGCTGGCATAGCACACGATGTAAATTGTTTTTAAAAACGAAAATTATATATACCGAATTTGAGCTGTCTTCAGGCCAGTCACGTGACTTGCGGCTGCTTTACAGCTACAAGACAGAGCTTCTGCAAAAGAGACGAGCAGCCATGTGATCTCCCCAGCTGACATCAGAGGGGGATCACGAATTTTGACCTAGGCACACATATCTGAAGTGTTTACTTATCTCTCTCCAAAAGTTCTAAGTGCTGTGTCTTTCTGCTGCTCCGTTCCTCTGTTATCAGCATAACTTCTGAGAAGTTCTCCGACACACGAGATAACAGCAGCTGAAAATTTGTGTCGGGAGGGAACTTAGAGACAGATAAGCAGAGAGCTGGTCTATTCACAGTACAGCTTCGCATGTTGCTTCATTCCTCTGCCTATGTGGAGTGGGGGGGTGTCTCTTTCCTCTAATCAGCTCTCACACAGTGAAAACCCAGTCTTCACACCCACTGCTGGAAGAGGAAGAAAGATTTGTAACACAATCTGCACTTTCCAAAGAATGTAGAAAGGGAAAGACAACAGATTTACATGTAGAACTTATGTGGGGAGATTTGTTTCAACTCTGTGTATCATCTGAGGCTGTTTACTTCACTGGGTATAGGAAAGGGTTTACAACTTTAAGATTCTTGAAACAGATAAGAACAAGAATCACTTGTGCAGATATATTTCAATGTTAAACTCTTAATCTTAGTAAATATGCAAATGCTATGTAATGCAAGAAAATCACAGTAAGTCTAAAAAGTAGTAACCAGTAGAAAAGAACCTATGACCCCAGGTATAAAAGGAAAGAGAATGACCTTTCATGTCAGACTGCTCCCTTAAAATACTGATGCCATGGGCCCAACAAGTTTGTGGTACAATTATAAAACAACAAGAAATGCAATAATTAATCTCTGAGTAGAGTCCCTCTTAATGTGTGCAGATATTGTGTGAGTCTTTTAAGTCGGGGGAGAGGAGAAGATTAGAGGAGTTCTTGTGGTCTTCAATGTCTTCAACTAGCTCAACAAGGGCCCAGAAGGTTTGCTGTGCAATGGCAACCAGCAACAGAGAATAGCATGCGCAAAGTTTTTCCTTTTTGAAACTTTATTGTAAAAGAGATGGGATAAAGGTGTCTGCATGCAGGGTCTTTGTGGGGTGTACACAAGGCGGGCCCCTGCCTGCTAAACAATCCTGATGTTAGGCTTAGGATGTCCCAGGACAGGCTCTTGAAGAATCTGCCATCAATGAAGGGTGCCTGGCCCTGCGGGGATCTGGCAATGGTGAAACTGCTTGCTCACTCACCGGAGACTCTCCATGCTGCCTAGGCCGTGGTGCCTGCTCACATTCCCCAGGAGTGGCCGGGTCCCTGCTCTTAGCTGAAGGCCGTGGTCCTGAGAGAAAGACTCCTTCCCAGACCAGGCTATTTATGTCCTCACCCAGCATTCTTCTCTTTCTCTCTCCCAGCCGGCTGGAACTTGTAGTCTACAGCAGTCTGGCTCCAATGCAATTCCTGGCTCCTCAGACAACATGTCTCAAAATCCCCTGCTCTTGGCTGTGGTCCCTGCTTACTCTGCATTCAGGAGATGATGACACAGTGTCCAGGCTAAACACTAGAGGGAAACAGACTCATTGCAGCTGGTGTTACAGAATGTCTCACAATGACACAGGCAAAGTTAGCAAGAACCTTGTGTAACGAGACGCTCGCTCACTTCCGCTCTCCCGACACTCCTCTGCTACTATTGAGTCAGCTTGCAGATCGCAATGTCTGATGGTTCGGTCATCCAAGACTCCGGGATCCGAACTACAGCTATGTACCGTTCGGGATCCATAAGAACAAAACACTAGGCAGGCTGTATGTAAGTTCAAACAGGACTCTCTTTAATGGCAGCATTCTGCTGGTTATATACAGTTTACAAGCTTATCAATCAAAGAACAATGAAATCTCCACCCCCTTTTCACACACTGGGGCTTCCATACAGATTTTAGGTAGACACTCTGGTGCCGACCCTGACAAGACACATTTCTTTAGATAATGACATCAGTGAAGTTAACTACTAATTGTAACAGAATACGTTATCTAGACAGCTTGGCTGCACATATAGAAGAGGTAATTACTACAGCGTTATATAAGGTACAACGAAGCAATCAGAATAATTAACATGAGCCAATTATCTAATCATTTAGCCTGACGAGGTGACTAGGCGTCTCGTCTGCAATTCCCCACTATACAATACACATACAATGAACTTTAATCACATTCTAAAATACATTTATTGGAGGTAATTATCTCCCAGAGACGTCCCATCTCTGACAACAGCTATTCACCTGCAGAACACAATAAAAGGGTATTTCACAAGCCAGCTCCACTTAGCATTTCAATAGCCTGAGCTAAGCATTGAAGGGTCATTGTCCTATTGACCTAGTCAGGACAAAATAAACCACTTGTAATGTGTCCAGTATCTCCTGCAATGAACTGAGTAATGTCCCATCTTCTGAAATACATGAATTAGTATTTCAAGTAGAAACACTCCAGCACTCCAAGGTCCATGACACCTTGCTATACAACATTAGGTTCATTTTAAATGCAGGCAGTGTTGAGCAAGTGAATTTGAACAGTTTGCATTTTCTGTACAGCAAAGCCCACAGTGTGGGAGGAAGAAGCAGTACAGAGAGCTAATCAGCTATTGTACTGACCATGAGCATGGTGATAGAAGAAGACAGCAGAGTGACCTAAATCTAAGCTCATCACTATGCTGCTTTTCTCTTCACTAATTAGTCAGAAGCTGGGGAAGATTCATGACACTCTGGGCTTTAGGCTGGGGTCACATATATGTGAATTGGATGCTTTTTTAACTGTATCCAATTTGCATAACATGTGAATGTGAATGGTGTTCAATGAAACAGGTTCACAAATGTCTGGGGCATTATTATTTTTTAGTTTATTTTCAATAATTTTTATTGAGGTTTACAATAATAAGAACAAACATCTCAAATATACATTGATAGACGGTACGTTAAAGTCCTGCACTGGTAACTGGCGTATCACTTTAACATCTTCTGTCATAGCTCGAATCATATATATGTAATTTTTCATAATGTACAGGCTATATACCTCCTAAGCGCTTTGACTCTTGATCGTACCACTTGGAATGACACCTGACTCATGCTCCCCATCATTGGCTATAGAGTCTACTCCTCTCCCCAGGAAGAACCAGCCCCCCATCAATCTATCGGGGGAGTCCAGTTCCACCAACTAAAAGGAGCATCGCCAGCATCTTGACATAACAATGCCTTGTCAAGAATGAGGAGGAGAGAAACAATATCCGAATCGAGCCGCTAGCAATAATTACTGTCTTCTCCGGGAGAAAACGATTGCTGATTCTTCCGTCAACACTGCCTGTGTTGATGGGGGTATCATGCAAATTTCTTTCCTGCAACCCATGGTTGCAGAAAATAAATTTGCACGGTGTATGGACTGCCTATGTTTGGGAAAATTTCCCTTGGGCCCCTTTCACATGGGCCGACCATTCAGATCCACCTGTCAGTTTTTTAGGCGGACCTGAATAGATGCTCCATGCAGGTCTATGTTCCATCCGGTTAGCTAAATCCAGACGGATGCAAACCCTATTTTCCATCCGTCTGGGGGATCAGATGAAAACGGACAGGCGGTACGTTTTTATCCGATCCCCTATAGAGGAGAGAGGAGCTCTGAAAGGTCCGTCCCTGCACAGTGAGTGGCTATGGACCTGTCATCTGCCTGCTCAGTTGGGATCAACAGAGCGACCCCCCGCTGAACAAGTGAAGTCCGTCAAAACGAACATTATGTGTTAAAGGGGCCTTACAGGGATCCAGAAAGAAAAAAAACTTGCAGAAACGTTTGCCCCATCCTATTAGATTGTAAGCTCTTATGAGCAGGGCCCTCTTAACCCTTGTATTTTATTGAATTGTAACTCTGTCTCCCTTTATAGTTTAAAGCACTGTGCAAACTGTTGGCGGTATATAAATCCTGAATAATAATAATCATGTTAGCATTCTCTGTGCTATGAAAAAATAGCTGAAGGCTTTAGATCAAGTATGTACTTATGTATTGCTCTTTATTTTAAATTCAAGTTGGTTGCCATTTATATATACCTGTGTTTATATCCTGTAAAATATTGAAAATGGGCGATGAGTCATGTTGTTCCCGCTGAGGGCCCCTCCTATCCCACGTCTGCTCCTTCTGAAGTCAGCACTTACCCAATGTTGTGGCTATTCAGCACTCCGCTGTCTCTGCCAAGCCTTTCAATAATGTCTTTTCTCCACAAGGTTTAATTACTGCAACTCTCTCTTGTGCTGCCTCCTGGAATCCCAAATCAATCATGTTTACTGGATTCAAAGTAGCGATGCCTAAACTTGTTAAACTCTAAACGTGTAACAAATGTATTGCAGTGTGTGAGGCGCCGGCGGTTATCCTGGCAATACTAGGTTTTATCTCTTTTGTAGAAAATCCAATATAGAAAGTGTGGGGATGTGTCAGCCATTCACAGCAACGCTGTATCCTGGCCTAGGCCAACAAGGCCCAGGCCTAGGGCAGCACTTTGCAGGGGGGAAGCAGGGAAAGAGTCCCCGCCGGCTTGCGATACACTGTTGTAGCGCCAGTCTTATGGGGCGGACTGTGCTGAGAAGCAAATTAGTCTAGCGCCCCTGTATTGTCACATTCCGCTCCCTATCACATAATGCTCCGGAAGTGACGTTGCGCCGAGAAATTTCGCACTGCGCATGCGCTCCAAACACTTGCGCGATGCGTTCCAAACGATTTGCGACAATACAGACCAGTTGTCTCGTCACATTCAGCTCCCCGTCATAGATTGCTCCAGAAGTGACGTTCCGTTGCCGCCATCTTGCTACACCCCACACTCCTGCACAGTAATGATAGAGTGAGAAGGGGGCAAGCGGACATCTTCTTACACCCACCGGAATTTTAGATTTTACACTTTTTTGAAACGCATCCCGCAAGTGTTTGGAACGCATCGCGCATGCGCAGTGCGAAATTTCTTGGTGCAACATCAGTTTCAGAGCATTTTGTGATAGGGAGCGGAATGTGACACTAAACCCCCATAAAGCGGCCGCACTGCTTCCGGTATGCGGGCAGCCGGCATTCCACAACTGTTTGGGGGGTGAGAGGAACGCTGCTTTTAATTTTGACTATCCTATCATCCTGGACTACAAACCTTCCTCACTGTGCTATATGTTTTCTGCTGCACCCTTGGCATAGTTATATCTTCTTAGTCCTCTCCATAAAATTATCATAAATTTGTGCTTAAAGTAGAACTATAGGCAACACTTTTTTATTTTTATTTTGGATATTGTAAGGGAGGGTTATAGCCCCTGTCAGATTATTTTTTACCATCCGTGTCCCATTGCAGAGATTTCTTTCACTTTCTGCCCCATAGCCAAACAGGAAGTCAGAGGAAATCTATGCAAATTAAGGGAATCCATACTAGCTCATTATGAAATACTTACCTTAAATCAAAGCCCCCGTAGCGATGCCCACACACTGCTGGGATGGCTGACATCTTCCCTAGTGTTTCTTCTGGGTTCGCAGGCTCCAGCGCTGTGATTGGCCGGAGCCGCAATGATGTCACATCCTGCGAATGGACCAGCAGGTATTGGCACAGGGCCCTGAAGAAACAGCGCCTTTCCTTCAGAGCGCATGCGCCGATGACGTCGGCGGCAGAATATATAGTGAATACCTTCTAAACGGTGAAAGTTTAGGAGATATTTACATTATCTACAGGTAAGCCTTACCTGTATGTACAATTAAAAAGGAAGACTTTATTTCCTCTTTAAGTTGCACAGCCCGTGTATCACCTAACGTTCCCTGATAACCATTGTGGTGGCACCGGTCCCTCATGCTACTGTTAAAAAGGCAGCTTACTGTTTGTATGGTATTGCATTAACCCACTTGAGGTACTCACCAGCTGTGCACAGACACGCTTAACATATTTTGTCGTTTGCCCTTAAAATCTGCTACTAATTGACAGAAACATTACTGTGTCTATGCTTCTCTAGAGAGGACCCTGGAGCCAATAGCTCTCATGCAGTAAGCAATCCTTTCCATGGTATTACAGTGGTATTCAGATCAATGGAGTTATTTGGAATATAAACAGAGCATATGCAATGATTTGTAGAACAGTTGCTTAGTCATATCTTAAAAGAGAAACTAGTTTGTGTTCTCCAGCAGTCTCATTCAATGTCTAAGCAGTCTTTTTTTTATTTTTTTATTTTTTGCAAAGTAAAAAAGGTTTCCCTAGAAATCTTTTTACGCATTAGAGTCTCCATCAACAGTGATGTAACTAGAACCTTCAGGGCCCTGGTGCAAGAAACTATGAAAGCCCCCCTGACCCCTGGCTGGGGCCCTTCCCTCTGAGCCCAGTGGCGGAACCCCAAGGCCCACTTGCAAGTGCAAAGTTTGTGACCCTGATGGTTCTGCCACTGGCGTCTGTATTTTTTTTTCCTACCATTTATTTTTTACAATATAATAAGAAACATTTTCTTTTACAATTTTTTAAGAGCCCCGTTGGGAGCTTTGGTGCAATATCAGGGGTCTAAACAGACCTCTGATGTTTCACCTTTGAGACAGAGAAAAGAGATTGAGAACACAGCCTGCAATCTCCATCTCTGCAGCCTCAGTTGCACAAAATGAATAGACTGGAATAGCTCTGTACAGAGCTCCCTCTTCATTTACAAACTGAAGCATGTAAATACAGTTTACTATGTTTCAGTTATGAATCGACTGTGTCAGTGTGCAAGAATTTTGAGTATAGCCTCCTATACATAAAGTAATAATCAATAGCGGTGTACCATCATCCGGGAAAGTATGTAACAACAGAGCAGGGTGGGGCAAGAGGGAAAGAGGGACAGTAGCTGAAGTTGGCCCAATAATATTCCCTCCCCTTAAAATTTGAGGACTGTCTTGGTACAGTAAAAATAGCATACATATGATATAAAAGGAAAATGTATTACATAAAAAGTTATACAATCAATACATGATTAAAATTGAAAAGACAGAGGCCTAGGATAACTTGAGGCAATTTCTGTCTCTCCATTCAGAAAAGGCTTCACCCTGCAGCTACATCAATTTATTCCGACAAAAGTTCGATGTGAGCTTTTGGTCGGAAATTCCAACCGTGTGTAGGCTCCATCTGACTTTTTCTGTTGGAATTTCCGACACCAAAAATTTGAGGGCTGGTTCTCTATTTTTCCGATGGGAAAAGTTTTTATAGGAAATTCCGATCGTCTGTATGCAAAAAAACATGCATGCTCGTAATCAATTCGACACATGCTCGGAATCATTGAACTTAATTTTTCTCAGCTTGTTGTAGTGTTGTACGTCACTGCGTTCTTGACGGTCGGAATTTTGTGTGACCGTGTGTATGCGACACAAGTTTAAGGAAAGATTTTGTCGGAATAAAATTCACAGTTTTCTGGTTGGCATTTTCGATCGTGTATACGCGGCATTAGCTTTTGAAAGGTTTTAAACAAGACTACTCTCAAAGAAAAGTCTGTCTTCCCTAGTAGAGGGCCTTCGTGTTTTGGGTAAGTCAGTGTAAGAGGCCCAACTATAAAAGGTCTGGAGGCAGGATGATTTTTTCTATTTATTTGCACAAAGCATCCATAACATATGCCAATGCATTCCAGAAGTTTTAGATTACACCCTCCTTCAGGGCTGATATAATTTTGAACCTGCCCAGGACTACCACCTTGTTTACGTGACAGTATGACCAGCTGTTTGTCAAGCACGACCGGGTTTTCCAACGAGAGCTTTTGCCCGGGAATCCCGGCTGTGTGTATGCTCCCTCGCAGTTTTTCCAACAGGAAAACTGCCAAACCCGCCGGACAAAAAAAAAAGAGAACCAGCTCTCTTTTTTCCCGCCAGGGATTTCCGCTGGACAGAAAACCCGGCCGTGTGTAGCAGAAACTGGCCATTTTTGGCAGTTTTTTCCTGTGGGGAAAAACTCTGATGGAGCATAAACACAGTCTGGATTCCAGAGGAAAAGCTCTCATCTGAGTTTTTACAACGGGAAAACCGATCGTCTGTATGGGGGAAAAGTAGAGAGCAGGTTCTTGGTTTTCCCCTCGGGATTTCCTTTTTTTTTTATCAAAACGACTTTTATTGAGCATAGAATAAAAGTATGTAAACAATCGGGTCAGAAGTGCAACATGCACTACAGGTGCAGATATCATCCATTTGACATACATAGGGATATGCATAGTTGATACACATTGAGGTAGGGTGACATGAGGAGTAGATGGTTTCAGGTAGGAGGGGGAGACACAACACGGCCAGAGCGCGATGGCGCCAGGCACACAGACAGAGGGAAGTCATTGCCACTAGAAGGGGGCCAAGAGGGGTGGGGGGTTGGGGAGGAGAGGGTGGGGAAGAATAGGTAGCGAGTGGGGATAGCGTCTAATTCCCAGAGGACCAGGTGGAAGGTTCTTCTAGCCACTTGTCCCAAATCTTGTTATACTTTTTTGGGCATCCTCGACGGGAGTACATTACTTTTTTGTAGGGGAGGGTGATGTTGACAGCTCTAATCCACTGTTGTAGGGTGGGTGGTGCCCCTCTCATCCATCTCCTAGCAATCTGCATCCTGGCGAGGAATAATGTTTCCTGCAAAAATGTGTTAAGGTATTTTCGGCTTTCGGGGAGCGAGAGGAGCCCCAGCACACATTGACGTGGGCAGAGCGATACGGGGGAGCCCATGCGGTCGTGGAGGAATCGGACCACCTGGGTCCAGTATCCCTGTATGGGCGGACAGGTCCAGAGTAGATGGAAGAAGGACGCGTCGGGGTGGCCGCAGCTGGGGCAGTTAGGGTCATGGTCTCGTCGGAATTTAGAGAGGCGGTGTGGGGTCAAGTATGATCTGTGGAGGATAAATAGGTGAGTGAGGCGGTCAGAGAGCTTGGGGGAGACTGTCCTGCAGTTAGTAAGGGCCTCACCCCAGTTCTCGTCGGTCAGCGTGCCTAGGTCAGGTTCCCACCGTGTCTTCAGGCGGAGGGCCATAGCGGCCGCGGCCGGCTGAAGGAGGTATGTATATAGTTGGGAAATTAGTTTTCGGCCGTCCGATCCCGATACTATATCCACAGGGAGGGGAATCTCGAGGGCCGGTATGGGGCCTTCAATCTGTGTATTGAGTGCGTGTCGGAGTTGGAGGTAACGAAAAAGCATGTAATTGGGTAGTGTAAATTTAGTTTTGAGGGACTGAAACGACCTGACCGAACCCCGAGCCACCGCCTGTGACAGGTAGATAACTCCCCTGTTGATCCACAGGCCGCGGTCAGGGATAGAGGCAAGCTCAGGTAGAAGGGGATTGTCCCAGAGAGGAGTGTGGGAGTGAGGGGAGGGAGCTGCACCGATGCGCAGAGCCAGCTGCCAGACCTTGCAGTGATGGAAGAGCATATGTCCGGCTGTGTCCGAGCGAGGGGGGAGGGCGCGGGGGGCGCGGAATAAGAGTTGGAAGGGATGAAACAGGGGGCCCGAGGCATGAGAGCAGACCAGGGTGGAGTAGCGGTTCCTGTCGGATCGATTGATATGAAAGAAATGCGAAAGCTGGGAAGCTAGGTAGTAGAGAAGTAGGTCTGGGAGCGCAGCTCCGCCTAGTTCAGTAGGGCACTTCAGGACCTGCCAGGACAGTTTGTGACGGGAGGAGCCCCAGATGAAGGAGTTGAGAATAGCTTCCATAGCCTTAAAGATGCGTGGTGGGAGATACAGTGGGGCTTGCCAGAAAACGTAGAGCAGTTTGGGGAGAAGGATCATCTTAATAAGGTTGATGCGGCCCGTCACCCCAAGAGGGAGACGGGACCAGACTTGTGTTTTGAGTTTGAGCAGAGTAAATAGGGGTTCAACATTAAGGGTGATATAGTCAGAGAGGGACCTGGAGATCGTGACACCTAGATATTTGATAGTGCTAGCTCTAATCAGGGGGAGGGAGGCCTGGTCGGCAGTGGGAGCGCCGAGATCCAGGGGAAGGATTTGAGATTTAGACCAGTTTATCCGGAGTCCGGAGTACAAGCCGAACTCCGTGATAACCCGGAGGGCTGTCCGAAGCGAGGGCCCCGCGTCAGCGAGGTACAAGAGCATGTCGTCCGCATAGAGGCTGACGACCTCGGTCAGCCGACCACAGCGGAGGCCCTTGATGTCAGTGTGGGCTCTGAGGGCAATAGCAAGGGGTTCTACGGCCCCCTCGGGATTTCCGACGGACCTTTTCCCGTTGGGAATCCCGGTCGTGTGTACTAGGCATTAGAAGAAGTATTATAGTTGTAGTCCTCTGTCTCATGACCGCACAAGGATGAAGATAGGTTTTAATTCTGCTAAAGTCTACAAACTTTAGGGAACAGTACTAGTTCTTCTAAACATGGCATTCAAAAGACAAAAAGCAGACAGAGGAAAGAAGCTTTTCTCTTTACATATTTATTACTGAATTTGTGTCTTGCTTTCGTTAATCCGGTAATACTTCTAAGACTTAAAACCACCTAACACACCAATTTATCTTCTAAGAGCTGGTAAATTATTATTCTAGTAAGCAGCGCAAAATTTATTTAGCCCTCAAAGATGCTTGAGTTAAATCTTCTAGTTGTATTTTTGGACCTGAATTTAAAAGGCTTTCTTAAGGGCGTTAATGCTGATTCAAGGATGTCTGTAATGGGATATGTTTGGTTTGGGCTTTTAAAATTTTGTAACCATGCCTTGTCAGAAGGTTAATGTTTCTTAAAAGCTTTAGCCTGCTGCAAGCTCTCTCTGTGTCCGTACATTTTAGCGCCATAGATCGGTTGTTTGAAAAAAAATTTTGCGCTTGATTGGAAGACAAAATATTTTGTTTAATTGTTATTAGGTAAAATAATTTAATTATTTACACCCTTCACTTTAGCTCTTTATAGAGTTTTTTTTCTTGTTAGCTGTTGATATTTTTGAGTTTACTATAATTGTTTATGGCTTTTCAGCTGGCTGTGGAAAATAGTGCTGCCTTTAAGGAAAAAAATGTTTTTTTTTAAATGCCTGCATTTCTTGGCTCATCCTTTTTTGGTTCTTATCTTCTACAAGTTAGGTTTAGACCCTCTATTGGGTTTTCACTGGCGTTCTACTTTTATGCCACATACACAAGATCGGTTTTCCCGTCGGAAAAACCTTGGATGGTTTTTCCGACGGAATTCCGCTCAAGCTTGTCTTGCATACACACGGTCACACCAAATTCCGCCCGTCAAGAACGCAGTGATGTACAACACGTACGACGAGCCAAGATCAATTAAGTTCAATAGGCAGTTTGGCTCTTCTGCTTGATTCTGAGCATACGTCTTTTTCCATCAGGAAAATAGAGAACCTGCTCTCAAATTTTTGCTGGTGGAAATTCCGACAGAGAAAGTCCGATGGAATATACACACGGTCTGAATTCCCATCCAAAAGCAAATATCTGACTTTTTCAGACAGGAAAGCCGATCGTGTGTACGCGGCATTAGATATGAGATTTTCAAAAGACTCTAAGGCCGGGATTCAGAGAGATCGGCGCATCTTTAGATCTCATATGCGCTACGCCATCGTAACATTGAGAGGCAAGTACTGTATTCACAAAGCACTTGCTCCCATATGTACGCCGGCGTAACGTAAATGGGCCGGCGTAAGCCCGCGTAATTCAAAGTAGCAAGGCAGCGGGAGTGTTGTATTATAATGAAGCGTGACCCCATGTAAATGCATGGCCGAACGAACGGCGCATGTGCGCGCATGCTCAGAATCACCTCAAATTTACTCCCTAAGATACGCCGGGTCCATTCATGCGACGTGAACGTAACCTACGCCCAGCCCCATTCACGTATGACTTACGTAAACAACGTAAAATACGACGGCTGTTCCGACGTTTCCGACGTCCATACCTTAACATGACTTACCCCTGCTTTATGAGGGGTAAACTTACGCCGGACGTACGCCTTAAGTAAACGGCGTAGCTTAATGCGACGGGCGCAAGTACGTTCGTGAATCGGCGTATCTAGGTCATTTGCATATTCGATGCGTAAATCTGCGGAAGCGCCCCTTGCGGCCAGCGTAAATATGCCCCCAAGATACGACGGCGTAGGAGACTTACGTCGGTCGTATCTTGGTCAAATTCAGGCGTATCTGAGTTCCAGAATATGCGGAAAGATACGACGGCGCACATTTGGACTATCTGGAGATACGCTGTCGTAAGTCCTTTCTGAATCCGGGCCACTATGTTCATCACTGGAAGAACCAGAAGGAGTCTTTACCTCCTCTAATCTTCATCCTCACAACATTTTGTGTAATAAATGATACAGGTTCTTTTTCAGCTATAGAATAAGCTTGGGTAGTATGGAACTTTAGTTAATTAGGGTTAGGGGGCATATTACTAAACATTCAAAGAAGCCTATAGTTTGTATTATGAAGAACTTAAAAAAAAGCAATGTCAAATTACCCTGCCGGCTTAATTTAGAACAATTTTGTTTTCTCCAAAACCACAGACGCATTTAAGTAAAGGAGAGTGTAAGGGACAAGGTGACCCAGGTCCAACTACAGATGGACTCTCACAGTGCGCTTATACTACAAGAAAATGAGGTGATGCTTATACTGCATAATCCTGGCAGCTTGGACAGATGCTATATGTAGCCTACAGGTAAGATTATGGCACAATTATCTCTCTCCATACATATTGCATTTCAGGTTAAATTGCTTTATCCTTTAGTTTGCCTTGTTATGAGGCACATAACACTTTTCCATTTCATGCCATCTCCTCATTAAGTAAATAGTCAAAAAAAACAAAATGCAGTGACCCATAGTAACCTGGCATCACATCTAATCTGAATACAGTAAACTGAAACAGGCCTGGATCTAGGGAGGTGCTTGGTTGGGCTGCACCCCCCAAGATTTTAGTTGTACCCATGGCCACAAAGAGGAGTGGGCACAAGGGGAACCTTCCCTGGGCGCTGTCCTAATATGTAGTAAGGGGGAGGGCTTCTGTGGTTCTCCTGCCTCACTGACAGGAGTGACTGTCATTCTCCTTCTTTCACTGCATTATGACAATCCTCACTCTGCCCTATCTCTTCTTCTTTGTGCATTATAAATCACTCTCCTGCAGCCTAGTCCCACTGTGTGCTTCCAAACTGTACACACAGAGGTATACCTCCCAACATTTTGGGATGGGAATGAGGGACACCTACTAGAAAATGTATGTAGGCACAGGACATGCCCCCTGCCACAACCCCTTAACCACCTCAATACAGGGCACTTTCACCCCCTTCCTGCCCAAGCCATTTTTAAGCTTTCAGTGCTGCCACACTTTGAATGACAATTGCACGATCATGAAACACTGTACCCAAATGAAATTTTTTCCCCACAAATAGAGCTTTCTTTTGGCGGTATTTGATCACCTCTGCAATTTTTATTTCTTGCGCTATAAACAAAAGAAGAGCGTCAAGTTTGAAAAAAAAAACACAATATTTTTTACTTTTTTTAACAGTAACGTTTTTTTATTGACACAATAGCAAATTACAATGCAATGACAGTCAAAAGACAATCTTTTTTTTAAACAAAAGTTTTCCTCAGTTTAGGCAGGTATGTATTCTTCTACATATTTTTTTTAATAAAAATCGCAATAAGCGTATATTGATTGGTTTGCACAAAAGTTATGGCACCTACAAAATAGGGGATAGGCTTATAGCATCTTTATTATTATTATTTTTTTTTTACTAGTAATGGCACTGATCTGCAATTTTTATCGTGACTGCGATATTGCGCCGGAAATATCGGACACTTTTGACACTATTTTGGGACCATTGACATTTTTACAGCGATCCGTGCTATAAAAATGCACTGATACTGTATAAATGTGACTGGCAGGGAAGGGGTAAAGTAAGGGTGTCTTTAACAACACTTTAAAGCCCCGTACACACGATCGGACCTTTGTCCGATCAAAATCACATCGGAATTCCATCGGAGTAAAAGAGAACATCTCTATCTAAACTCAGATGTAAATCGTCGGAATTTCCAATGGAATTACTCCGATGGGGCATACACACAGTTGGAATTTCCGATGGAGTATGTCCTCTGCATAAACCCACTGTTACGCAAAAATATACAAAGAGAAAAAAATCCTAAAAATATCAAGTTGTGTCATACTTGTACTTCAGGCACGCTTTTCCCTTGAGTTGCATGTATGTTACAATGAGCTGTTGACCCTTGGATGACCAGCTCAATCCATCAATTCACCACGAGCACCGTAAATCACAGCACAATCACTGTCATAAATCACCTTAAATAACTCATTTTCTTTCATATTTGTAATGGCTTGACAATTCCCTGTGTGTATACAGTATATGCCTTGTAAGAGGAAACAGCAGTCCCCCTTGTGAGTATCCCAACACAGAGAGAAGTCACAACTTGGTACATTTGAGATAAGCCATTTTCGGCCCAGACAGACTTGACGGCATGCTTGTCAAATGAGGACCAATGAGAGAGCGATGGCGTACAAGTCACATACACCATTTGTAACCCAGGAGCCTCGTACTGTTCCTTTTGCTCTCTGCCTGCATTTTCTTATATCATTCATGCTTTAGTGGAAGTGGAATTTGCTCAATAATATATTCCATTAACGTTTAAGTGGAAAGAGGTTGCATTGACAGGCTGAGGCAGTCTAGCTCCATTTTCAAGGAAACCTCTGAAGGTGACTCATCGTTTTCTCTCAATAAGACCGGCCCTTCATATCCCTTGTCAGATCTTGCTAATGAAAGTGTGTTTGGAGAAAGGATGCTTATTTTAGCAGTGTACCACAAAATATGAAGGCTCATGTTTAAAGCCATATACTATTTTTTGCTGACAAATTTTAAAGGAGATGTATAGCCAAAGCTTTTTTTTTTTTTGGTATGCTTCCCCTGTGGGTCACTCCTGTGACCTGTTTTCAGCAGACAGCGGGCTAACACCTTCTATTGGCTGATGTCATAAAGCTGGTCCAGGTAGCTCTGAAAAGATCAGGACCAAATGGTCAGGATTCACCCAGAAGTCTGGACTGATAGCTACTTCACCCTCTCAGCGAGTCGCCGAGAGCCTGAGCCAGCTGCTCCCACTCCCTCTACAGCCTGGTGTTTCATTGAGCGCAGGGGGCAGAGACTGACAGTCACCAGCTCTCTGCAGACTGAGGACTGAGTGATCAGCAGTGTTTGATCACTCAGTTCTCGTCTTTAAGGGCAGCCTTGCTGTTTGTTCCCCCTAAGGATCGCCCCTTCAGGCCTTGCTCATTGTTTCTCCTCCACTGGCCCACTTTTTTAGGGGGTAAATTATGTTTTTTACAGTAAGACTGCTGGAAATGTTCCATTTCCTGCAATAGTACCTATATATATATATATATATATATATATATATATATGTGTGTGTGTGTGTGTGTGTGTGTGTGTGTGTGTGTGTGTGTGTATATATATACATACACACACACATGGACAAAAAATGTCCCGGTCATTGGGCAGGCAATTCTTCTGGGGCTGAAGTAGTTAATACTCCTATAACTTCACAGACTAAAAAGATTTACTCGTAAGCCTGATATTCCCAAACCAGCATTCAGAAACTGAAATTCAAATTCCAATACACAGAAAGGCAAGATGTTGATGAAGACCACTAATTTCATGCTAGACCCAAAACTTCATAGATCATTTATTTTTTTTCCTTTCACAAATAAACAGCAGATTAGGATAAATAGCTATTTTGCTTTACACATTAATTACTAAATGTTTGCTTGCCATTCTTTAATTATTCGGATTATCTGTCCTGGAATTTAACTCTGATGTTGAGGTTTGTTGGTAAAGTGTTTCCCAAGGTTAAATCACTCTGTTAATTGTGCTGACATCCTTAAAATATATTAGATACATTGGCATATTGTGAATTATGAACCGCTGTCATCCACTACAAAGATTAATTGCATGTTCACAGATTTAATCTGTTTCCTAGTTTCTGTATTCTGAGTATTGTCACCTAACACATTTCTTACAACACTGAAACAACTGGTGACTCTAAGATGCTTTATGCAATTGCCAATCTTTTCATAAAAGTGTTGAAGTGAACCTGTGAATTACCTGGGCTTGGATAAGTAACAGGCTTGGAAAGCAGGCTTTGCAATGAATTCATATCTCCCAACTTTCTGAGATGAGAAAGAGGGACACTTTTTAGCTTAAAGTTTGTAGACAAACAAATAAAACCTGTCATGACCATAGTATTGTGGACCACTACTATTCCTCTATAATGACTTTTAAAAATAACAGACGCAAGCTTTTAAGGCAGTGGTCTCCAAACTGTTGCCCAAAGACCGGATGTGGCCCTTCTCCTGCCTTTATCCAGCCCTTGGAGCACTACTCCTCCATTTAGGTGCGGATCCAGAGTCTAATCTCGGGAGGGGCACTTCCAAAAATGTAGCAGGGAGTTTATCGGGGCATCAGGGTACCATGGTTAATATGGTGTCAGGATGATTGAAGAGCATAAATTCTATTATTACATTGTAATATAACATGAAATAGTTCAACTCACCATAATGGAGAGTCAGTGGGAGCCTCGAGAGTGTCACTTGCCTGTTATCAGATGCAGCTTGTCACTTGCCACAGTTGCCTGTCACCAGATGCAAATTGTCACTGCCAGTGGCCAGTGACAGTGTCCCTGTTGTCCCAGAGTGCCCATGCCTGCACAGTAATGGCAGTCTTCTTTTAGATGCAGAAATGCAGTGATGCAGGGGGCAGTGAGAGACAGTGACGTCTCCAGCTTTCATATATATATATATATATATATATATATATATATATATATATATATATATATATATAAATAATACACACACACATATTTCTATGCACATAGTGTCTTGAAAAAGTATTGGTGGATGCTGCCAGGTTAAGGGGAGGACAGAGTGGGAGCAGCCAGGTGGAGGGGAGGACAGGGAGGATGCAGCCAGGTGGAGGGGAGGAAAGGGTGGATGCAGCCAAGTGGGGGGGGGGACAGGGTGGATGCAGCCAGATGGGGGGAGGACAGGGTGGACGCAGCCAGGTGGAGGGGAGGAAAGGGTGGATTCAGCCAGGTAGAGGGGAGGACAGGGTAGGAGCAGTCAGGTGGATGGGAGGAAAAAGTGGATGCAGCCAGGCGGAGGGGAGGAAAGGGTGGATGCAGCCAGGTGGAGGGGAAGAAAGGGTGGATGCAGCCAGGTGCAGGGGAGGACAGGGTGGGAGCAGCCAGTTGGAGGGGAGGAAAGGGTGGAGGCAGCCAGGTGGAGGGGAGGAAAGGGTGGATGCAGCTAGGTGGAGGGGTGGACAGGGTGGGAGCAGTCAGTGATAAGGTCCTGTACCTCTGTGGAAGCCTGCATCCCCGTCCCCCCTCATCCCCCCCACCTGGGGGTAAGTTCTTACCTTGGACAGTAATAATAATAAAATCTCTGGCTCCCTCCGCCCGATAGCCTCGTGGTCCCTCTTCTCCTATCTTCCTCTTCCCCCTCCCACTTGGAATGTTGGGGGCTGCAGTCCTCAGGGAATCATCCTGTGGCCTGCTGGTATCCGGGACTACATGTCCCATAATCCTCTAGCTGCTAGTTTCCCTGCCATTGGCCCTGAATGTAGCCAATAGAAGCGGGCATTGCCAGGTGAATGCTTGGTTCAAGAAGTAGGAGGAGGTGTGGAAATCCCCTGCAGCTGATGCTCTGTATCATGGATAGTCTGGCAGCTTACCTGTTTCCATCTGTCCATTAAGAGGCCTGACTCTGTTCTGGTAACCTTCTTATGTCCTCTGCTTCCTGTATGGCCCCACTCAGGCCATCCCAGGAAGTCTATATTAACTATTGCACTACAGTCCTGCAGTGCTGTTCAACAGTGTTGTTTGCTTTAGTTCCTGTCTGCAGTGTGCTATGATTATCTTCCTGTGTACCGTTTTTGGCTCATCCCTGACTTCTCCTGTTTGCCTGTGATCTTGACCTTTTTCCTGTCCCTCGGTTACCCCTGTCTGCCTGTTGCCCCGACCTTGGCTTACCCATCACTACCGTTTGTCTGCTTGCTGCTTCCCCTCTCTCCCTGAGGAGCGTGACCTAGGGGATCCCAGGGGCCGCGACCTGGATCCAGCTGCGGCAAAGGCCATCCTCACCACTAGAGGCTCTGGTGAACACAAAGCTGGGTCTTAGACTCCGCGCCCTGGGCGATCTTGGGTTCACACTTCCTCTCTTATTGCAGCAGTCGGTCATAGGTTTCACTACCCTGTGGTGCATCCCTGACCTCAACGGGGTGCACTTGTCATCTGGCCACAGGTGACCTGATACTCTTCCTGTGTCCCTTCACAGAGTCTGTTAGTTTCGGTGTCCTGATGGGGGGTCGGCATCAGCACAGCCTGCTCACTATTTTCTTGGGGGGGGGATTGACCCATTGCCCCCCCTGGATTCGCCCCTGCCTCCATTTGACACCAATGATGGGACATCATTCCTTCCACTGACACCAGCGATGGGGAACTATTATTTTCACTGGTGCCAACAATGGGGTACTATTCCTCCCTTTAAAACCAGCAATGGGACATTATTTACTCCCAGTGGCCTCAGTATGACCCCCTAAAGCCTGAAGAACAGTAAATTGGCCATTTGCTTGGACAGTTTGGAGACCCCTTTTTTAAAGGTTGGATCAAGGGTTTAGTCTAGTTTCAAACATTGGTAGTATGGTATGGCAAATTTCTATAGAGGTTCTATCAGACCAAAAAAAAAGGGACAACCAAGGAGAAAAGAAGGACATATGAATTTGGTTCCAAAGGAGGAACATTCCCTCTGACACGGAGACAGTTGGGAGCGATGTGAGTGTAAATTTACCCTTCCAATATTCCTTGCCACCCAAATTAGCTCTTGTAGCTCATGAAAATTACTGTACCAAGGGCTATGCATCCCCTGTCCCAATGTAACTATACCATGATTGTCCACTTAGGACAGCATAGTGGAAGGATGAGGGAGGTGTATGCTGCCCCAAAAACAGAAGACAGAAGTAACATTTTTATTCCTAGTGGAGCCTATTTTCAAGCAAACTTCTGTACTTCTTGTCCAGTCAAAGGACAGATTCTCTTTAAATGTAGGTCTTTTTTCCCCAGCTGGTTGTTGGTTCTATTTATTTGTCTGATAGTAAGATGAAGTCATTTGCAGGGAAATAAAATAAAGTTTTACAACAACACGCTTTAACGGTACACTTTACCCAAAATTTTAATCTATATGGACATTCTACTTGGTCAGGGATTCATTTCTTAACCCACACATTTCTGCAGTGCACCTACTATCTATTGGAGATCATGGAAACTTGTGTTCCTCCTTACAATGAAGTAGAAAGAACCACAAACACACCCAATATAAGCACCTTGCTACATAAAGCCTAACGTAAGTAGTAAAAGTAAGTTAGACCATGCAGGGAACGGTCACTCCAACCCCACATGTAATGAGCTGTGTGAAATCTAACTGCAGCACATTGGAAAGACCTCAAATTAGAGTTGACTTCTGATTAAAGCTGACCTCTCTAGTAGGGGAGGAGACCAGATCTGAAAAATAAGTGCCTATTCTGTTAGAAAATCCAGTAATATACTGTTTCAACTTGCTATGCACATGCTCAGTTGCTCTCTATTTTAAGGCGTTTCTACAACTTGATTGGCGTCCACCTGTGGCAAATTCAGTTGATTGGAAATGATTTGGAAAGGCACACACCTGTTTATATAAAATCCTACAGTTAAAAGTGCATGTCAGAGCACAAACCAAGCCATAAAGTCCAAGGAATTATCTGTGGACCCCTGAGACAGGATTGTATCAAGGCACAGATCTAAGGAAGGGTACAGAAACATTTCTGCAGCATTGAAGGTCCCAATGAGCACAGTGGCCTCCATCATCCATAAATGGAAGAAATTTGGAACCACGAGGACTCTTCCTAGAGCAGGCCACCTGGCCAAATTGAGTGATTGGGGGAGCCTTAGTCAGGGAGGTCACCAAGAACCTGATGGTCACTCTGACAGAGCTCCGGTGTTTCTCTGTGGAGAGAGGAGAACTTTCCAGAAGAACAACCATCTCTGCATCACTCCACCGATCAGGCATGTATGGTAGAGTGGCCAGATGGAAGCCATTTCCCAGTAAAAGGCACATGACAGCCGTCTGGAGTTTGAAGCACCTGAAAGAATCTCAGACCACGAGAAACAAAATTCTGTGGTCTGATGAAACAAAGATTGAACTCTTTGGCCTGAATGGCAAACGTCATGTCTGGAGGAAACCAGGTACCGACCATACATACAGTGAAACATGGTGGTGGCATCATAATTCTGTGGGGATGCTCCAGAGCGCTCTGGACCTCAGACTGGGGCGAAGGTTTACTTTCTAGCAGAACAACGACCTTAAGCACACAGCCAAGATAACAAAGAAGTGGCTACGGGACAACTCTGTGAATGTCCTTGAGTGCCCCAGCCAGAGCCCAGACTTGAACCCGATTGAACATCTCTAGAGAGATCTGCTGTGCACCGACGCTCCCCATCCAGCCTGATGGAGCTTGAGAGGTCCTGCAAAGAATTCAGGTGTTTTTTTTTTTTAAATGTTATATGGAACATTTTTGGTGACATCCAATTTACAAATAGTTTTTAGCTGGACATTTATAGTTAACGTATGGCATATGAAAATAAATGGAGAAACAAATACATTTAAGCAACTGTTTTATGATGTGCAACCTTTTATACATAAACTTCATAGTCTGGGAGGGTGTCTGACATTAAAGGTGCATTGAAAGTAGATAAACATGGAATTATTATGCTTTTTTGTAATTGCCGCAGCTCAATATATCAATATTTTTGTCACAGCTTAATATCGGGCCAATCTCTTTCATTATGCCAAAGGAATGATTAGCAACATTTACAAGATAAACTATTTATATATGCATGTATTTGCTACTTGCTACTTCTTTTTCCAAACCAAAGATACAATTCTCATGCAGAAACTTCCAACTGCTCTGGTTCTTATATTATCCACTAGGTGGCGCACAAGTACACATCCTACAGTGGGGAAGAGAATTATCACAGTACAGAAAGCAACAATCAACGGGCTAAACATATAATATAGTGTTCTGTTGCATCAGTCAGCTATATATATATTTTTTTGTTTTTATTATTTTAAACCTAAACACAAAAAATGTATTGCATTTCAGATTATAAATTCTTAGATGTGGTGGCTACATTGTTTTATTTTTTGTATTTTTTGTATTTTTTTCCCTTTATTTTCACCTGTTAAGTCTGATATTTTTCAGCTTCCTTTAACAGACCACGCTGTCTAGCAAAAGTGGCAGTCAGAGGACTGACAGGGGTGCTTACAATGATCAGCTTTTATTTATGTAAAAACGTTATCCCCAAAGTGAAAAGTTGGAGTTTGGCTTTAATTTGATAGTCACGTCTCTTTAAATCTGCTAGTGCATCTAATGCCGCGTACACACGATCAGTCCATCCGATGAGAACGGATCGATGGACCGTTTTCATCGGTTAACCGATGAAGCTGACTGATGGTCCGTCGCGCCTACACACCATCGGTTAAAAAAACGATCGTGTCAGAACGCTGTGCTGAAAAGAACGAAGTTCAATGCTTCCAAGCATGCGTTGACTTGATTCTGAGCATGCGTGGATTTTTAACCGATGGTCGTGCCTACTAACGATTGTTTTTGTCCTATCGGTTAGGAATCCATCGGTTAATTTTAAAACAATTTGCCTTTTTTTTAACCGATGGCGCCCACACACGATCGGTTTTGACCGATGAAAGCGGTCCATCAGACCATTCTCATCGGTTTAACCGATCGTGTGTACGCGGCATAATACTACGTTCTCCCCATGTTAAAAATGCTGCTTTCCAAAGGTGTCTCCGTTGCCCCTCCATCCAGAGTGGAGACATTGTAGAACAGGGAGAGTGTTACTGACTAGATCACAGATTAAAATAAAGGAAAATAAATCCTAAAAATTAAAACTAAAGCAGCCACCACATCTAATGATCGGTATATTACATTTTTGTTTTTGGGTTTAACACTGCTTTACGTTAATTTAATGTAGCATTGTCCCTGCTTCCATTTCACTTTTTCCAATTGTTTAATATGTTTTGTGAAAAGCCTTATTTATCACCTTGAGGCGATTCAGTTCGCATTTGTAGCGCTATACAAGTTATTCACTCGCTCATCAAGTTGTAAGAACTGATCTTGTTGAATATAACCAGTAGTTTAATTTTTATCCTCCCTGGTTTTGACAGGTACCCGCTCGCACTGGAAATTCGGCCCCCTCCACGGGGCGCAGTACGCCTTGCGCGTTCGCAGTAGAGAATCGGCTGTGAGGCCGGTTTCCCTTAACGGAGATGGCGGCAGCAGCATCCGATTACCAATTTGAAAAATCGGCTCGAGTGAAGACACCGCTGGGTTCCTGGACAGGTAAGTGTCCTAATATTAAAGGCCAGCAGCTACGGTATTTATAGCTGCTGACTTACATGTTTTTTTCTGAAGGAGCCTGGTGCTCTGCTTTAATCATTTTCACAACGCTAAGAACAATAAAAAGAATAAGGTGCATACAAAGGTGTACCGAATGAATGTGCAAACCGTGCAGATAAGGTGCATAAATAAAATCACAACGTAAAGATAATAATATATGCAGTCGCAGAGGAAATCTCAGGATGGTGTTATGTCCAATCAAAAATGATGAATGAATAAAACAGTGAACTGAATAAGAATGCAAATACATACAAATAGGTGACTGTATAATGTAAGTAAAATCACATCGTATGAATGGTGGATGGAACCGCAAGATTGTCCAATTGTTACAAAGTGTAAATGGTGCAACTGCGACTAAGTCCAAGAGGTGAAGTAATTGCAAGGTGCAAGTAGAGTGCTGGGTGCAGAAATAGAATCAAAACGTAAAGATAATATATGCAGTCGCAGAGGAAATCGCAGGATGGTGTTATGCTCGCATCAACATGACTGATATACACCAATGATGGATGATGCAACTGCGACTCAGTCCAAGAGGTAATGCAATTTAATCAAAAGAAATTGCAAAGTGCGAGTGAAGTGGTGGGTGCTAAATGACATCAGCAGGTGGCAAGGTGACTTGTTGCTGAATCTTCGGTGTATGGCGACACCCGATGGTGTGCTAGCAAATTACCTTACGGCTGCAAGTTAAGCAGCTTTCAATAAAACCAATGGGATCACTCGGGGGTAGAAGGGATAACGCCTATCCGTCCTTCCAGTAGTGTGGCGCCTAGGGGGTTAATGCTTCCTTCCAGGCTGGGTGGTCAGCAAGGTAAGACAGCTCCAAAGTGTGTCACCAGGCAGGGTAGAGAAAACATAGAGGAGGCTCTTGTGCAAACGTTACTTCCGGTGTCCTAGTGTCTGACGCGTATCGCCACTGTCACATGACTTTGTCAGAGAATCTCATTCGTTTGATTGCAATTCGTAAATTCGTACATTTGAAAATTTGTAAATTTGAAAATCTCAAAATAAGAAAGAAAATCTGAAAATTCAAAAGACTAACTAACTAACTAACTAATAATAACTAACTATTAAATTATATGTATTGGAATTTCCTTTAAAATTTGGCGGTTAGTGAACGTAATGAATACAAATTTTTCCTGAAGTTACAAATTATCCAAAATAAAGAATACCGCATCTAAACAAATGAAACGGAAAAAAAATAATAATAATAAAAAGGTTTTATAATTATTATTATTGCTATTTATTATTATTTATTTGTGACTTTCCGTACGTTTAGATACAGCATTCGTTATTTTGGATAGTTCACAACTTCAAGAAAAAAGGAAATGAAAGGAAAGGAAATACCAATATCTATAATTTAATAGTTAGTAATAGTCAAGTTATTTTTAGTTAGTTATTATTCCAGATTTTTGGGTTTTCGTGTTTTCGAATTTCAATTTTCAAATTTCAAATTTACACATTTTCGAATTTCAAATTTACCCCTTTTTCGAATTTCTGAACATTAGAATTTACGAATATTCTGAAAAATTTGTCAAACGGGTTTCAGTTAATACGGATATTTCCAAATTAACAAATTTGTTAAAAATTGTTAAAAAATGAATTTGGAACAAAACAAATTGTACATGTCTAATGACACCAGCCATTTGATGGTTTCAGTTTGGTTGAGGACACAAGCAAATGTGACAGTGAGCAATCCCGGCATTCCAGGAATGTAACTGTTTTTGAAAAATATTAAGCTACTGTTCACACCGCTGCAATTTCTTCAACATGAATGGTTACATTGCCAGCAATGGAGTGCGATTTGTCATGCAACTGGGAACTGTTAAATTGCATGACAAGTCGCATCGGTGTCAACAGGGGCTAAATAGGTTTAGTTCCGCTTTATGATTTACTGCTGTTCAGGGGATCTGGGCTTCAGCAAAATGGCAGCTTCCAGCAAGAAGATACAGGAGCAATGCTGGAGGCAATTTACAGCACACACTAATTTTGGTGGCATAATTATTAATGTGGTTTATATGTTCCTTACTAAAGAAGATTATTTTTATCAAGTTGTTATGGGTAAAGTTCCGCTTTAAGGATCTGAATTATACTGTTAAATCAAAAGAATTTGTCCTAATACATATCTAAACCCAGAAACAGGTGTCCGCTGACTCAGTCTATCCACTGGGCCACTTTCCAAGGAAAATGTAAAATCTCTTCATATCAATGGTTGGATGAGTTCATTTGCACTAAATTGTTTGTCACGAGGGAAACAATAAACTCTTTTAACTGGTGTAATTGTGGGAAAATTATTGTATTTGAGTTGCTGATTATTTAGAAATTATTCTGTCTCAAAAAAGGATATGCGTTTAATATACCTTTCTGTCTGTTACTCTCACACGAGACAACCCAAGGGATTCTTCTATATTAGGTTAGTGTAGATCAATACTCACTAATCTCTTCCAGATTCTGTAAATAGATGCAAAGCATTAAAGTGGAACTTCAGCCAAAAACCTATTTGGCTTAGTTTTAACCACTTAAGCCCCAGAAGAATTTACCCCCTTCCTGACCAGGCCACTTTTTGCGATTCGGCACTGTGCCATTTTAACTGACAATTGCACGGTCGTGCGACGTGGTTTCCAAACAAAATTGACATCCTTTTTTCCCCACAAATAGAGCTTTCTTTTGGTGGTGTTTGATCACCTCTGCGGTTTTTATTTTTTGCGCAATAAACGAACATAGAGCGACAATTTTGAAAAAAATTCTATATTTTTTACTTTTTGCTATAATAAATATCCCCAAAAAATCTATAAAAAAAAAAAAATTTCCACAGTTTAGGCCCATACATATTCTTCTACATATTTTCTGTAAAAAAATTGCAATAAGCGTATATAGATTGGTTTGCGCAAAGGTTATAGCGTCTACAAAATAGAGGATAGTTTATGGCATTTTTATTATTATTATTTTTTCTACTAATGATGGTGGCAATCTGTGATTTTTATCGTGACTGCGACTTTATGGCGGACACATCGGACACTTTTGACACATTTTTGGGGCCATTGTCATTTTTACAGCGATCAGTGCTATAAAAATGCACTGATTACTGTGTAAATGACACTGGCAGGGAAGGGGTTAACCACTAGGTGGCGCTGAAGGGGTTAAGCGTTCCCTAGGGAGTGATTCTTACTGTTAGGGGGCGTGGCTACGAGTGATACGTCACTGATCGCTGCTCCCGATGAGAGGGAGCAGACGATCAGTGAGAGTGTCACTAGGCAGAATGGGGAGATGCTTGTTTACACTTGCCTCTCCCCATTCTGCAGCTCTGTGACACAATCGCGGGACACCGGCGGACATCGAGTCCTCGGGTCCAGCGGTCACAGAGCTTGCGGCAGGGGCAAGGGCAGGTCACCCAACCCCGCGCTGAAGAAGTCCCACCCACAGACGTAGCGCATACGGGGGAGGAGTCGCGATTGAAGTCACCCGCGGCCATCAGTGTGGTTTGAAACCACTACACGCTCTTGATGCAGGCACTCACATCTGCGTGCCACATATTGTGAGTAGTTACCTTTGTGGTTCTTAATTATTAAAATACATGTACAGAGTTCACTAAATCGTTTCCTTTATTTTCTATGTGCGGTGGAGTTCTATGTAAGTGATGAATATTGTCTCTGGCTCTGTGTATGGGCTTATTGCTGGATACTGGCCGATTGGATGAGTCCAGCATACAAGCAGGAATTGCGCTTATACTCTGGGAGAGAGTTCAATGCTTAGTGACCTGTTGTAGGTCGAGTAGATGAGGTGAGAGGCCAATCTGTGTGTGGTGAGGGGATCTTTGTCACCTGTCAAACCGTCCACAATACATGCTATTATTTGTGCTTTCTCACATGCACTAATGGACTCCTTCTAAACTATATATACTTTATGGACATTATTGTGCAATAGTAATGTCTATATACCTTATGGATATACTGTGCGATATTGATTTATTTAATTATTAATTTTTCTTGTGCTGCACTGTTTTATTATATGATTTGTTCTGAGGGATTTTTAATGAATTAACCCTAAGTGCTGGCTTGCAATTTAGCTTGTTTTTATTACTATTTTTTCAGCGCTAAATACTTGTACATTTATTGCGCACGTGCATGGCGGGAATTTTAAAGTGTAATATACGTTACTCTGCCCAGCCGTGCCATTCTGCCGACGTATATGTGCAGGAGCCGGTCGTTAACCGGTTAAAAAATTGTTTTACCTCAACAGTTCATATTTCTAACATGTGTCTGTGGTACCAAGTGTTTGTATTATGTAGGTCCTACATGAACGTGCCTCGGCAACGCAAGATCGTAAACTCATCTGTTCTGAGGCTCTGTTCTGCACATGCGCAGTTCCGGCCGGGCATTTCTCGACAGGACACCGGCACACAGATTTCATTGGATCACGGGAACATTGGAGTTGGCACCTATAGCAGCACTCTAAGCTACTTTATGAGGTCACAAGGGATCACGTATACTTTAACTTTTCTCCATTCCAAGAAAGAAAAAAAATTGTTTAGGCTGGAGTCAAGCTTGACGATCCAGCTGGGGATTAACGTTCCCCTCTCTACCTAGAACTGAGAAGTGTGTACATAGATGACTGTACCCCAGAGGCGGCTGTTTAATTAGGCAAAATTAGGCAAATTAGGCGGTCGCCGAAGGCCTCGCACTCACAGGGGCCTCGGCTTGATCCATGCATCTTTCTGCGGGTATTTTTATTTGCTTGAATTTTTTTTACCCATTATGGGCATGAGTGGGGGCCCCCATGTCTAAGTTTTGTTTAAGGCTTCATTTCCATGGACGTTTTTACAGCCACTTTCTTTAGCCTTTTTTACAGTTTAAAAACGCCTGTCCATGTTTATTTTTTTTTTTATTATTTATTTATTTATTTTTTGAGCTGGAGCTCAAAAACGCCACAGTGGCGTTTTTGAGCGTTTAACGTCTGGCGTTTTTACAGCTCTACTCTGGAGCTTCAGAACGCACTGGTCCTGGGGGGTTTTTTTGCAGCTTAAAAACGGCTCAGCCATCTACAGCTCAAAAACGTCATGGTGGGCATGAGGCCATAGACTAACATGGAGAGCTGTTTTTAAGCTGCAAAAAACGCTCAGAAAAGTGGCTGTAAAAACGTCCAAAAACGTCCATGGAAATGAAGCCTAAGGCCCCGTACACATGTCCGAGGAACTCGACGGGCAAAACACATCGTTTTGCTCGTCAAGTTCCTTGTGAAGCCGCCGAGGATCTCGGCGAGCCAAGTTTCCTCATTGACTAACGAGGAAATAGAGAACATGTTCTCTATTTGGCCAGACTAGATCCTCGTCGGCTTCCTTGGCCAAAAGTGTACACACGGCCGGGTTTCTCGGCAGAATACAGCTACGATCGAGTTTCTGGCTGAATTCTGCCGAGAAACTCGGTCGTGTGTACGGGGCCTGAGGCTTAATTTCCATGGACGTTTTTACAGCCACTTACTTTTTTACAGCTTAAAAACGCCTGTCCATGTTATTTATTTTATTTTATTTTTTTGATATTTTTTTTTTGGACCTGGAGCTCAAAAACGCAGCGGTCGCTTTTTAGAGCGTTTTTGCGCATTTAACGTCTGGCGTTTTTACAGCTCTACTCTGGAGCTTCAGAACGCACTGGTCCTGGTGTTTTTTTGCAGCTTAAAAACGGCTCAGCCATCTACAGCTCAAAAACGTCATGGTGGGCATGAGGCCATAGACTAACATGGAGAGCTGTTTTTAAGCTGCAAAAAACGCTCAGAAAAGTGGCTGTAAAAACGTCCATGGAAATGAAGCCTAAGGCCTCACAAAGCCTATAGCCGACTCTGACTGACCCCTCATTTCCATGACTCTGGAGAATAAGTGATTTTGCAGAGGGGAGTGCCTTTCTGCAGTTTTCCCATTGACTTTTCCAGACTTCTAATCTTTCAGGCAGTAGAGCGGTCTTCCACCTCCAACAGCCACGTAAAAGATAGACGTGACGGCTGTACTTCTTTTCCTTTCCAAATCATGAACTCCGTTCTGTAAGAAGTAACATCTGGCTCTGAGCGCTGTCTGCATTGGGTGATTTCATTCTTGGCTGTGTGATTCAGAGCTTCACTAACTTATTCAGCAGATGTGCCTTACAAATTGTGTTTTAATGATGTCACCTGATGTATCATTTTTCATATATTTTTTTTTTTTAGTAATTAAAAATAAGCAATGGGTGTCATTTGTATATTATCGGAGTGTGCTATGCTGCTAGTTTGTGGATCTTCTGAGAAAAGACACAAGGAGCCAAATATAAAAGAAGCAAAACTGTTACAAATGAATACAGCTGTTGTGGTAGATGTGTGTAAAATCAGATTTTAGTGGATTGGTTTCATATGGTTAACCCTATAATGCAGTGGTTCTCAACCTTTATAGTGCCGTGACCCCTTAATAAAATTTCTCAAGTTGTGGGGACCCCTAACAGTAAAATTCTCGTAGCGTGGGTTGTCAGCACTCAAGGCAAGACAAGTAATTTGCACCCCTAACCCACGGACATTTAGCGCTCCCCGTGTCCCTTCCGTACAGTATTAAAACCTCATATGGTACATTTTAGGATGTACCCCTCTTTGTTCTCCTTTCTTTCCCTTTTATCTCTCTCTATCCTAATTTCTTGTTTTTCCCCCCTATCCATTTCTCTAGCTTTCTTTCTTGTTCTCTTATTTGTTCCCTTTTTCTTTGCTCCTTACCCTCTTTTCCTCTCCCTTCCATGTATTCTCCCTTTTTTCCTTCTCTGATGCCGCGTACACACGATCGGAAATTTCCGACAACAAATGTTCGATGTGAGCTTTTGGTCAGAAATTCCGACCATGTGTAGGCTCCATCGGACATTTGCTGTCGGAATTTCCGACAACAAATGTTTGAGAGTTGGTTTTCGACAACAAAAGTTCTTGTGGGAAATTCCGATTGTCTGTATGCAATTCCGAAACACAAAAATCCTACGCATGCTCGGAATCAATTTGACACATGCTCGGAATCATTGAACTTCATTTTTCTCGGCTCATCGTAGTGTTGTACGTCACCGCGTTCTTGATGTATGGAATTTCAGACAACATTTGTGTGACCGTGTGTATACACCACAAGTTTGAGCCAACATTCCATCTGAAAAAAATCAATGGTTTTGTTGTTGGAAATTCCGATCGTGTGTACGCGGCATTTCTCCTTGGTTGGGGGGGAAATGGGATGATGCTGGGGGTGGGGGGAGAGATTTCGGATCAGCCAACCTAGGTGCTCTTGATCAAGGTCATCTGCTGATCTGAGAACTGTAGTGGGGACTTTAATGGCAACTCTAACCACATGTAGTAGTACTCACTACTGTATGTCTACGGCTTAACTGTGTCTCCAGCTCTGTGGTGTATCGTAGCAGTGACACCTATGCCAAAATCAGGAGATAGGGTCTTCTCCAGCCCCTCCCACTTCACATTTGATTTGATTTTATATGGAATTTGTACTGCGCTGAATGCGCTCCCTTAGGAGCGTGTCTAGGCACGGAGAGACCCTATATTCAAACTTTAATTACCCATACAGAGGTAAAAGAGCCTAAGGTGTAGAATTCCTCACCAGTCAGCTGACCTATAGTCTTTGCCCCCCCAGCCATGCCGTGAACTGAATGGGTGGTTGTGAAGAGGCCGAGTGGGCAGCTGCGGGCTCCAGAAACAGCCCAGGATTTGTGACCCCTGGCAAATAGTCATTCGACCCCCGGAGGGGTCCTGACCCCCAGGTTAAGAATCACTGCTCTAATGGCTATTAATTACCCACTAGTTAGGAGCAAGTGGAGTGAATTTGCTGAAATTATTTTGCAGCAAAATTACTGCCCCCCATATTTCGTTGAAGCCGAAACTCTCACTTTTACTTTCTGAGCGTAATAAAAAACATCTCAACCTATGAAATTCCTCGACTGTGTCACTGCTACGTCAGCAAGCAGCTGTTCGCGAATTTCCGACAACAAAAATTTGAGAGTTGGATCTCAAATTTTCCGGCAACAAAATCCGTAAATTCCCAGCGTGTGTAGATAATTCCGACACACAAAATTCCACGCATGCTCTGAATCAAGTATGAGACAGAAGCGCTCGGTCTGGTAAAACTAGTGTTCATAATGGAGATAGTACATTCGTCACGCTGCAAATTTTTAAATCTTTTAATGCAGCGCATTCTCTTCTTCTTTATAATGCTAGAATAATGAAGTTGTTTTGCTGCTGATATTCACACAGTTCTGACAAACTGATTTCTTTATTATTTCTCATGATAAATAATCTTTTTATTTTTTTAAGCCAGATCTCCATAATAATGTTTAGAATTTAGGCTGAAAAGCGCGAATCGTCTCTCTCCAAACTTCTACTAACACGAGATTAGCAGAAGTAGCCCAAAGGGTGGCACACTTGGTATTGAACTTCCCTTTTATAGTGCCGTCGTACGTTTTGTACGTGACCGTGTTCTTGGCGATCGGAATTTCCAACAACATTTGTGCGACCGTGTGTACGCAAGACAAGTTTGAGCCAACATCCATCTAAAAAAAAATCCACGGTTTTGTTGTCATAATGTCCAATCTTGTGTATGCGGCATAAGAGATTATTTATGCACTTTATGAGATAATGGGTGCTGGAGGGGGATATGTATAAGTAGTAAGTACCAGGGCTTAGTAAGATATCTAAGTGTTATTAATGTGAACAATATTAACTTTAAATAGATTTTAATAGAATTCATAAAAAACACGTTTGTTGTGATCTGTGGGTACCTTAAAAGTCCTCTATGATGATTACTGTTTGTGCTAATAATTTGATAATTTGGATATGGTACCTCCAATAAGATCAGCCTACTCCCATAAACCACCTTTCTTCACCCCCCTTCTCACACCCCCCCCCCCCTTTTCATCACCCTTATTCTTATCATCGCACATCTCATCACCCCTCTCTCTCCTCTGTCTGCTCCATCCCGTACTACTAACCCTCTTCTCTCCTTCATCCTGTACCCATCACACATCTTCTCTCCTCTGTTCTGTACTTATCACCTCTCTTCTATCCTCTGTCCTTTATTCATCACCCATCTCCTCTCCTTTGTTCTATACTTCTCACCTCTCTTTCCATTATACTGTATTATCACCCATTTGATTTCCTCTGTTCTGTACCCATCACTTCTTTTCTATCCATAATCCTTCCTCACCCTTCTTTTTTCCTCTGTTCTGTACTTATCACCTCCATTTCCACTATCCTGTATTAATCACTTATCTTCTCTCCTCTGGTCTGTACCCATCATTAGTCTTTTATATACATTATCCTGTATTCAACATCAATCTTCTCTCCTCTGTTCTGTACGCCTCTCCTCTCTTCTATCCACTATCCTGTATTCATCACCCATCGTATCTCTGTTCTGTACTCCTTACCTCTCTTTCCACTATCCTGTATTCATCGCCCATCGTATCTCCTTTGTTCTGTACTCCTTACCTCTCTTTCCACTATCCTGTATTCATCACCCATCTTTTCTCTTGTTATCTGTGCTCTTCACCTCTCTTCTTTTCACTATCCTGTATTCATCACCCATCTTCTCTCCTCTGTTCTGTACTCCTTACCTCTCTTTCCACTATCCTGTATTCATCTCCCATCATCTCTCCTCTATTCTGTGCTTTTCACCTCTTTTCTATCTACTGTCCTGTATTCATCACCCATCTTCTCTCCTCTGTTCTGTACTCTTCTCCTCTCTTTCCACTATCCTGTATTCAACACCCATCATCTATCCTCTATTCTGTGCTTTTAACCTATCTTCTATCCTGTATCTATCATCCATCTTCTCGCCTCTGTTCTGTACTCACCAGCTCTTTTCTATCCGCTATCCTCTATTCATCACCCATCTTCTCTCCTCTATTTTGTAACTATCACTTCTCTTCTATCCATTATCCTATATTCATCACCCATCTTCTCTCCTCTGTTCTGTACTCCTCACCTCTCTTCTATACTCTGTCCTGTACTCATTTCCCCTTTCCTCTGCTCCAGTTTTTTTCTCTTCTGTCCTGTACTCATTTCCCCTTTCCTCTGCTCCTTTTTTTTCCCTATCAGACTCTACCACCTGAGCTGTGAATCTCTGCAGCTCCTCTAGAGTTACCATGGGCCTCTTGGCTGCTTCTCTGATGCTTTCATTGCCCGGTCTGTCAGTTTAGATGGACGGCCATGTCTTGGTAGGTTTGCAGTTGTGCCATACTCTTTCCATTTTCGGATGATGGATTGAACAGTGCTCCTTGAAATGTTGAAAGATTGAGATATTTTTTTATAACCCGACCCTGCTTTAAAATTCTCCACAACTTTATCCCTGACCTGTCTGGTGTGTTCCTTGGCCTTCATGATGCTGTTTGTTAACTATGGTTCTCTAACAAACCTCTAAAGGCTTCACAGAACAGCTGTATTTATACTGAGATTAAATTATACACAGGGGGACTATATTTACTAATGAGGTGACTTATGAAGGCAATTGTTCCACTAGATATTAGTTAGGGGTATCAGAGTAATGGGGGCTAAATACAAATGAACGCCACACTTTTCACATATTTATTTGTAAAAGATTTTGAAAATGATTTATCATTTTCCTTCCACTTCACAATTATGTGCCTCTGTGTTGGTCTATCACATAAAATACATTTACCTTTTTGGTTGTAACATGACAAAATTTGAAAAATGTCAAGGGGTATTAATACTTTTTCAAGGCACTGTATATCCCTTTTTTTTAATGCATGCCAAAATTCTTCCGGCTTTGGTAGCTGCAGCTTGACATTGCATGCTTTTGCTCAATCTGTCGTTTAATAGGACCCCCAGATCTTTCTCCATGCTTGATTCCCCATCAGTTCTTCCCCTGGTGAGTAGTTTGCATTTATGTTTGTTGCCCCTAAGTGCATTACTTTACATTTCTCCACATTAAACCTTATTTGCCATGTAGTTGCCCACGCCATTAATTTGTTCAGGTCTTTCTGTAAAATTTCTATATCCTGATGTGAACTGTGAAGTTATTGCCCTGCTTATTTTTGTGTGGTCTGCAAAAACTAAGATTGAGCTATTCATCCCATCCTCTATATCATTTATGAATAAATTGAATAGAATTGGTCCCAAGTCAGAACCCATTCTCATAGACACATTCCCATAGACATATGGGAATAGAGATTCCCATAGACACACTCCTAAACCATGTGGACAGCCTTCCAAGAAGAGTTGAAGCTGTTCTAGCTGCAAAGGGTGGGCCAACTTAATATTGAACCCTATAGACTAAGACTGGAATACCATTAAAGTTCACGTGCGTGTGAAAGAAGGCGTCACAATACTTTTGGTAATTTAGTGTAATGGATTCCTTTTTTTTACTTTTTCTTTAACTTAACTTTATTGCGATTATATAGGGGGTTGACAAGTCAGACTTTCACCAAACATTGAATCAATAACTGTAATTTAATTAAAACACATGCACCCAGCAGATTCACCTGCACTGAATGTTTGGTGAATGTCAGATTTATTGCCTAATAAAAATGCCTTTGTCTGAATTTAACCATCCTTGGGGCAAACATAGCTCTATACTCTATACTATAAGTTTTAAAAAACACATCAATGGGAAAGTCAAAAATGTTTCAAAGTCTGTTTTACATTGGAATCTCGGGATACATATGCAGTAAACAGATATGGATGACCCGTGCCCATGTATAATGCCAAACACTAACAAGAAACACTGCCAAAATACTTCAGGAATGTGGACAACATGAAATACAGAACCCTGAGAACAAACAAATTATGAGGTTGGGAAGCATGAGAATGAATACAGAATAAAGTACAGGACAACTATTAGGCCTCGTACACACGACCGGTTTTCTCTGCAAAAACCAGCAAGAAAACTGCTGGCAGAGCTTTCTTGCCAAGAAAACCGTTCGTGTGTACAAGGCTTTCAGGTTTCTTGTCAGGAAATCTGGCCAGAATCTCGACGAGAAAAAAAAAGAACCTGCGCTTTTTTTTCTCGTCAAGATTCTTGACGGCCTGTTTCCCTGACGAGAAACCCGAGAGTGTGTATACTTACCTGTTGCCGTGGAAACCTGTGCATGCTCGAAATGACTTTTGACGCATGCGCGGTAGCTTCCACAGCATAGGTAGGGTGAAGCAAGATGGCGGCGACGGCATCGAATGTGACGAGCACATGCTCGTTGTATGTGATGACGTCACCGCGTTCTTGCCTTTCAAGAAAACCGCGGTTCTTTTGAAATGTCAGTGTGTAATTTCGGGCGGCAAGAGATTCTTGCCAAGAATCTCATCTGGAAAAACAACGTTTTTTTCCTGACGAGATTCTTGCCCGTGTGTACAGGGCCTAAGTCGTACACTCCACAAATCTGGCCTTTATGGAAGAGTGGCAAGAAGAAAGCTATTGTTGAAAGAAAGCCATAAAAAGTCCCGTTTGCAGTTTTTGAGAAGCCATGTGGGGGACACAGCAAACGTGGAAGAAGGTGCTCTGGTTAGATGAGATCAAGATTTAACTTTTTGGCCTAAAAGCAAAACACTATGTGTGGGGGAAAATGAATAGGTTAAACTATTGTCTTTATTCAACCTCACCTTCTATGTAACTATGTAACTAGGTTTTACAATTCTTCCAGGACCACATTTGTGAGGTCAGGCACTGATGTGGATGAGACGGTTTGGCTCGCAGTCTCCATGTGTGCAAAAAATGCAAAAATGGCTATTGTATTGTATATGTATGTCCCACCACTAGAAATGTATATACGTTTTACATTATAATGTAATTACAAAAGAACATTTTTAAATCTGCAGCTTTCATTTGAGGATAATGATTTGCTGCAGCACTAACATGTTAAACCCTGAATACGGGTGTAACATGTAACATATTAAAAAAGGTGAACTTATCCTTTAAAATACATACCTGGTGATCCTGCCTTGAATGGTCCTTGTTTAGACCCTTCCTGTTATAGGGTGTCTCCCATTTGTGCTCTTGCGTTCTTAGCCTGTCACATGGGCTTCTGTTCTGATAGAGATCACAAGTCACTATTTTAACACACATCACACAGACATGATCCATTGTTCTTACCATCAAAAAAAAGTATAGTGAAAAGTATGTTTTCTTTTTTTTTTACAAAAGGGCATTTTTTTTTTTCAAAAATAACACATATAGGTTGATTTGCAAAATCTGGTGCAGCTGTGTACGGTACCCAATCAGCTTCTAAGTTCAGCTTGTTCAATTAAAGGAAAAGTACAGCCAAAGCTCGTTTGTCTGTACTTCTCCTGTGGATCGCAAGAGTGAAGTTCGTTCTGCACTCCTACAACCCATTTGCAGCAGACAGCGAAGTCTGCTGTCTGTTGACGTCACAGAGCCAGTCCAGGCTTGGGCAAGATGGCGACACTAGAGTCAGTTTCCGCCCACATGCCTGGACCGGTACCTGGCTCAGCGTCTCAGCGAGCTGCCGAGAGCCTCATCAAGCCGCTCCCGCCCCCTCCACAGCCCAGCGCTCCAGTGAGTGAGGAGGGCGCAGAGAGCGGTGACTGACAGTCGGCAGCTCCCAGCTCGGGGAGCTGTGAGGACCAAGCGATCGGCAGTGTTTGATCGCTCAGCTCTCAGTGTTAGAGCCGGTGAGGAGACAGATACAGCATCGGCCAATGCTGCATCCACCTAGGTAAGTATAATTCTGAAAAAAACCCAAACCCCATCCTTCTCTTTTAAGCTTTGGCAAGAAATACCTGGAATTTGATTGGTTTCTATGAAGAGCTGCAGCAGAATTTTCTCTCTTCAGTTTTAGTAAATCAATCTATCAGCTTTATAAACCTAATTGTCATTCAGTAGAGGTTTATATTATTATGTTAAATTTCTTTCATTGTGAAATCTACCTGTACTCCTTCATTATTCCAGCATTATAAACTTTCTCTCATTACTGTAATTAAAATCCCACCCGCACAAGATAACCTGGATAACGTAGCAGCCTTTTATGTGCCATTGGGTAATAAACCTACACTGTGAACTAAAGGTGTTATCGGTAATTAGAACTGCAAATGTGTTTAAATTGCCATTTAATTAGGATGAGGATAGAAGAGGAAAATTGTGTGAGCTAAGTGAATATTTACTTTAAGCATCTGTGTGGTGATTTTCTTTGTTCTTGTAGAGATGTGTTTCTTGGCTTGTTACTGTATACAACAGTTTAAAGATTCAACAATTTATTAGAAAGCTATGACATTGTAAACCCTCTTGACTAATGTGTCTTACAATACTTTGTTGCTTTTGAAAGACTGTTTGTTCAAAGGGTTATAGTTGAAATAATACCTAATGTACATCTGAACCTTGTCCTTACTCATAGGCTTTGTCTTGGATTATGGGCAAGTTATTGAGTTCATGAATGACTTTCTCACTTCAGCTGCTTTGCAGGGCAGAGGAACATGTTCAGTTTAAAGATGTCAGAAACCATGAATCAGACCAAGACAGAAGTGCATTTAAAATCACACTTGTTTAACCACTTCATTACTGGGCACTTAAACCCCCTTTGTGCCCAGACCAATTTTCAGCTTTCAGCCCTGACGAATTTTGAATGACAATTGCGCAGTCATACAACACTGTACCCAAATTATATTTTTATCGTTTTTTCCCCCACAAATAGAGATTTATTTTGGTGGTATTTGATCACCTCTGCGGTTTTTATTTTTTGCGCTATATACAAAAAAAGACAGAAAATTAAAAAAAAAAAACAATTTATTACTTTTTGTTATAATAATATCCCAATTTTTTTTTTGAAAAATATTTTTTTCCTCGGTTTAGGCCAAAACGTATTCTTCTACATATTTTTGTTAAAAAAAATTGCAATAAGCGTATATTGATTGGTTTTGTGCAAAAGTTATAGGGCCAGATTCACGTAGCCCGGGCGCAGCGTAACGTAACCGATTTAGGTTACACCGCCGCAAATTTTCTGTCTAAGTGCCCGATCCACAAAGCACTTACCTGGAAATTTGGGGCGGTGTATCCTAAATCCGTCCGGCGCAAGGCGGGCCAATTCAAATACCATTTAAATTAGGCGCGCTCCCGCGCCGGACGTACTGCGCATGCTCCCGACGCAAATTTCCCGACGTGCTTTGCGCGAAATTACGACGCGCCAACTTTTTGTGAATCGCGACGTGAAAAAAAGACTTGCGCCGGGAAAAAAAAAATCAAAAAAAATTCAAAAGCGACGCGGGAAAGACGGGTATACTTTTACATGGTGTAGTAAGTTTACACTTTGTAAAAGGTGCCCTATCTTTGCGACAGCAAACTAACACTTGCGGCGACGTAACAACGGGAAAACGTTTCGTGGATCGCCGTAACTGCTAATTTGCATACCCGACGCTGGTTTACGACGCAAACTCCCCCCAGCGGCGGCCGCGGTACTGCATCCTAAGATCCGACAGTGTAAAACTATTACACCTGTCGGATCTTAGGGATATCTATGCGTAACTGATTCTATGAATCAGTCGCATAGATAGAAACAGGGATACGACGGCGTATCAGCAGATACGCCATCATATCCCTTTTGTGAATCTGGCCCATAGCGCCTACAAAATAAGGGATAGATTTATGATTTATTTTTTACTAGTAATGGCAGCGATCTGCGATTTTTTTTTTTTTTTTTTTTTTGTCAGGCCTGCAATATTGTGGGCGGACATATCGGACACTTTTGACACAATTTTGGGACCATTCACATTTATACAGTGATCAGTGCTATAAAAATGCACTAATTACTGTATAAATTTGACTGGCAGGGAAGGGGTTAACAATAGGGGGTGAGGAAGGAGGGGTTAAATGTATTCCCTGGGTGTGTAGGGGGACTGACTGGGGGAGGTGACGGATGCTGTGTCCCTATGTACAAGGGACACAGATCGGTCTCCTCTCTCCCTGACAGGACGTGGAGCTCTGTGTTTACACCGTCGATCGCGGGTACGTGGCGGACATCGCGGCCGCCAGGCACGCGCATCGGCTTTCCAGCGATGTGCCGGGCACAGTGTTTCCCCGCTGCGCGCGCACGGGGAATGTAAACAGGACGTCCAGGGACGTCCACCCGGCACTTGAGAGCCGCGCTGTGGACGTCTTTCGTCTACAGCGCTGGTCCCAAGTGGTTAATAATAATAATAATAATATTAATAATAGTAAAAGGTAAACAGAGCAACGTAGTCAAATTATAGCCAGAGTTTGGTAACGGGAACGTATAGTCAGACAAGCCAGGACGTCAGGGAGCCAAAGATCAGCGTACTTCAGGACAGGCCAGAAAGTCAGGAAACCGGAGAATTAACGTAGTGAAACAGCAAGCAGGATCAGGAACCAGAAGGGACGTCAGCCAAGCAAGAGTAAGTAGACAACCCTAGTAGAGAAAAAGGCTGTGCTTGGGAGTTTACTATCCTGGAGTAGTCCCCTTTTTCTACTAAGGTTAAAGGAACATTGAGAGTGTATACAAATCATTCACAGAAAGGAAATTTCCGGTAAATTTTTAGGTTGGTGATAGGGTTCCTTTAATACCCTCTCTCCAATAGCATACAGTACATCTTTCCTTTTGCTTTCTTTTAAGCCTTGTACACATGATAGGTTAACCAGAGCACACTTGTGCGTGCAAATTTCAGCTCTCTTATCTCTGCAGAGAGATAAGAGAACTGTTAAGCAGATCATCTCAGTTTTAGCTGCGAATTTGGAGACCTGGGAGTGGGGAAGTGTATTGAGGTGAATGAGAGAAATCCTGAAGAGAAATTAACACATGTGCGAATCAGATGCGTGCCCATAGAAGATAATGGGCCTGAATTTGCACCTGAGCCGCACCGTAATGCCTAGAAAACGCACAAGTTTTTTCGTCAATGTGCAGTGCAAATGCATCGCACATATGTGAACCAGCCTCATTGAAATCAATGTATTTTATAATGTTATGCGAATTGGATGCGGTTTAAGCCGAAACCAATTTGCATAGGTGTGAACCCGGCCTCATAGTTACATCAGTTCAAGCTGGACCTATGTAACTACGCAATACAAAACATACACAGAGTTCAGCTATAAATATTGGTTTATTGATAATAAATACCATGGAAGAATTATTTACAAAAAAAAATATTATAAACAGAAAAAGACTTTGCAAAGCAGACAGGGTAAGCGGTAGGAAAAAAGAAGGGTTTTCAAAGTGAAAAAAATACTTAAAGCGTAATTCCCACTTTTGTTGAGAAAAAAAAACATGTACATTTCAAGGAATTTAACAAACTTTGTTGCAGATTCCTACCTTTTGTTATTCTGATGTAATCCCTGTGTGTTCCTCTGTGGTGAGTGGGTCTGATGGGAGTGGTTTCATAATTATCTATCAGGTGTGCACCTGCAGGGCACTCATGAGGAAATCTACTAGGCCTGCATCCCTTTAGGCTGGGTTCAGGCTGGGTTCACACTACTACACTACTTTCATCCTACTTTGCTCGAATTTTTAATGACATACGTTGCAGTGCCGTCTATATTGTAGTAGTCTACACAAGCATTTGTAGTTTATAAAGGCAAAGATGTTCGGACCTTGAAGCATAACCTATTAATTTGTTTTGGGTTCTGACTATGGAATGTCAGTGAGAAAAAGATCTTCCAAACCATCCATGCCAAATAATGCAGTCTGTACCCACCTGCTTCAGAATCACTGGGAACCATGCTTACAATAGAAGTCAGATTTACTGGTCTATTGGAACTTAGTTCTGGTGTTTTTACATGCTAAAAATTAAAGTCCAAAAGACACCTACAGCCCTCAGTACAATCGTTTGTAAAAAATGAAACTCTTCAATTACATATGCTTCTCTGCACACAGCCTTAAGGAAGAACTTAATTTGGTTCATTAGTTACAACTTCATAAGTGACTATTTGGCAATCAGCAACTGTTGTGTACAGGCCCGGACTGGGACAAAAAATAGGCCCGGGCATTTTTGATTGAGCAGCCCATGACATGCTAACCGGCACCTCCGGCTGAGAACATGCGGGGAGGTGGAGAGCACTGGTGGGTGGTTGAGAGCACTGGGGGGTGGCAGAGAGCATGGAGGGAGTTGGAGAGCACTGGGGGGGGGGGGGGTGGCAGAGAGCATGGGGGTGGTGGAGAACACTGGAGGGGGGTGGCAAAGAGCACTAGGGGGGTGGCAGAGAGCATGGGGGAGGTGGAGAGCACTAGGGGGTGACAGAGCCCTGGGGGGTGGCAGAGAGCACTGGGGGGGGGTGGCAGAGAGCACTGGTGGGGAGGTTGAAAGCACTGGGGGTGTGGCAGAGAGCCCTGGGGGTGGCAGAGAGCACTGGGGGGTGGCGTGGCAGAGAGCACTGGGGGAGGCGGAGATCACTGGGGGGAAGGTTGAGAGCACTGGAGGGGAGGTTGAGAGCACTGGAGGGGGGTGGCAAAGAGCACTGGGGGAGGCGGAGAGCACTGGGGGGTGGCAGAGAGCACTGGGGGGGTGACAGAGAGCACTGGGGGTGGTGGAAAAGAGCCCTAGGGGGAGGTTGAGAGCCCTGGGGGGAGGTTGAGAGCCCTGGGGGGTGGCAGAGAGCCCTGGGGGGGTGGCAGAGAGCAATGGGGGGTGGCGGAGAGCCCTGGGGGGAGGTTGAGAGCCCTGGGGGGTGGAAGAGAGCACTGGGGGGTGGCAAAGAGAACTGGAGGGTAGCAGAGAGAACTGGAGGGTAGCAGAGAGCACTGTGGGGGGTAGAAGAGAGCACTGGGGGGGTAGAAGAGAGCACTGGGGGGGAAGTTGAGAGCACTGCGGGGGGTGGCAGAGAGCACTGGGGGGTGGCGGAGAGCACTGGGGTGGTAGCGGAGAGCATGGAGGGAGGTGTAGAGCACTGGGGGGGTGGCAGAGAGCACTGGGGGGTGGCAGAGAGCACTGGGGGTGGCAGAGAGCACTGGGGGGTGGCAGATAGCATGGAGGGAGTTAGAGAGCACTGGGGGTGGCATGGGGGTGGTGGATAACACTGGAGGGGGTGGCAAAGAGCACTAGGGGGTGGCAGAGAGCACTGGGGGGTGGCAGAGAGCACTGGGGGGTGGCGGGAAAGAGCCCTAGGGGGTGGCAAAGAGCCCTGGGGGGGAGGTTGAGAACACTGGGGGGGTGGCAGAGAGCAATGGGGAGTGGCGGAGAGCCCTGGGGGGTGGCGGAGAGCCCTAGGGGGTGGCGGAGAGCCCTGGGGGAGGTTGAGAGCCCTGGGGGGTGGAAGAGAGCACTGGGGGGTGGCAAAGAGAACTGGAGGGTAGCAGAGAGCACTGGGGGGGGGGGGGAGTTGAGCGCACTGGAGGGGAGGTTGAGCGCACTGGAGGATGGCAGAGAGCCCTGGGGGGTGGCAGAGAGCACTGAGGGGGGTGGCAGAGAGCACTGGGGGGTGGCGGAGAGCACTGGGGTGGTAGCGGAGAGCATGGAGGGAGGTGTAGAGCACTGGGGGGTGGCAGAGAGCCCTGGGGGGTGGCAGAGAGCACTGGGGGGGTGGCAGAGAGCACTGGGGGGGTGGCGGAGAGCACTGGGGTGGTAGCGGAGAGCATGGAGGGAGGTGTAGAGCACTGGGGGGTGGCAGAGAGCACTGGGGGGGGGGGTGGCAGAGAGCACTGGGGGGAGGTGGAGAGCACTTGGGGGTGGCAGAGAGCATGGAGGGAGTTGGAGAGCACTGGGGGGGTGGCATGGGGGTGGTGGATGACACTGGAGGGGGTGGCAAAGAGCACTAGGGGGTGGCAGAGAGCACTGGGGGTGGCGGAAAAGAGCCCTAGGGGGTGGCAAAGAGCCCTGGGGGGAGGTTGAGAGCACTGGGGGTGGCAGAGAGCTCTGGGGGGGTGGCAGAGAGCACTGGGGGTGGCGTAAAAGAGCCCTGGGGGGAGGTTGAGAGCCCTGGGGGTGGCAGAGAGCACTGGGGGTGGCAAAGAGAACTGGGGGTAGCAGAGAGCACTGGGGGGGGGAGTTGAGAGCACTGGGGGGGGGAGTTGAGAGCACTGGAGGGGAGGTTGAGAGCACTGGAGGGTGGCAGAGAGCACTGCAGGGGGTAGCAGAGAGCACTGGGGGGTGGCGGAGAGCAATGGGGGGTGGCAGAGAGCACTGTGGGGGTGGCAGAGAGCACTGTGGGGGTGGCAGAGAGCACTGCGGGGGGTGGCAGAGAGCACTGGGGGTGGCGGAAAGCACTGGGGGGTGGTGGAGAGCACTGGGGTGATAGCAGAGAGCATGGAGGGAGGTGTAGAGCACTGGGGGGGTGGCAGAGAGCCCTGGAGGGTGGCAGAGAGCTCTGGGGGGGTGGTGGAGAGCACTTTGGGTGGCAGAGAGCATGGAGGGAGGTGGAGAGCACTGGGGGGTGGCAGAGAGCACTGGGGGTGGCAGAGAGCACTGGGGGTGGCAGAGAGCCCTGGGGGGAGGGTGAGAGCACTGGGGGGTGGCAGAGAGTCCTGGGGGGAGGTGGAGAGCCCTGGGGGGAGGGTGGTAGAGAGCACTGGGGTGGTGGAGAACCCTGGGGGGTGGCAGAGAGCCCTGGGGGGTGGCAGAGAGCACTGGGGGTGGCAGAGAGCCCTGGGGGTGGCAGAGAGCCCTGGGGGTGGCAGAGAGCCCTGGGGGGAGGGTGAGAGCACTGGGGGGTGGCAGAGAGTCCTGGGGGGAGGTGGAGAGCCCTGGGGGGGTCTTGGAGAGCCCTGGGGGGGGTGGCAGAGAGCACTGGGGGGAGGTGGAGATCACGAGGAGGCAAAGTGTATGGAAGGTGGAGGAGGAGCAGTGGGGGCGGCTGCATATAAAAATCTTTTTCTCTATCGTCTCCCTTCTGCAGTATTGGAATGCCTGCTGCTTTTACTGTACCTCTCGCAGCCTCAGGCATTCCAATACAGAAGAAGGGAGATTGAGAAAAATATTTTTTATATGCAGCCGCCCCCACTGCTCCTCCTATCCAGGTTACAGGAGCGGGGGGGGAGGGGGGGCTGCACTCACGTTTTCTTGAATCCGGTCCGGTGTTGTAGCAGCAGCCAGCAGGTGTCGGCTCTGGCTCCTCCCCCTCGCAGTCACACCCCCCGGCCGTGGAGAGGCCGAAGGCTTCTCATCTAGCTCCTCCCCCTCGGTGTTTACTTCCACCCGGGCGGCCGCGGAGAGGCTAGATGAGCGGCGCGGCTTGTGCCTCGCGGCTTGCAGCCTGGCGGCCTCTCGGTGGCCGCGGCCCACCGGGCGTATGCCCTGTTTGCCCGATGGCCAGTCCGGGCCTGGTTGTGTAATATAAAGAGTGCAGCGATTTGAAATGTGTCATATACAGCCCAGCTTACAGAGCAAAGTGGTCAGAAGTATGAAATGCACAGCATGGTGTATGTAATGCAGGACAGGGATCAGGAATGCAAAAATCACAGAACGCAGGGGTCAGGAGTGCATAACACACAGAACACAGAGGTTAGGAGTGTGTACCCGCAAAGAGCGCAGGGGTCAGGAGTGCATAACACACAGGTTAGGTGTGTGTACCCGCACAGAGCGCAGGGGTCAGGAGTGCGTAACACACAGAGCCCAGAGGTTAGGAGTGTGTACCCACACAGGGGTCAGGAGTGCGTAACATACAGAGCACAGAGGGTAGGAGTGTGTACCCGCACAGATCTCAGGGGTCAGGAGTGTGTAACACACATGACACAGAGGTTAGGAGTGTGTACCCGCACAGGGGTCAGAAGTGTGTAACACAAAAAACACAGAGGTTAGGAGTGTGTACCCGCACAGGGGTCAGGAGTGTGTAACACACAAAGCACAGAGGCTAGGAGTGTGTACCCGCACAGAGCGCAGGGGTCAGGAGAGCATAACACACAGAGGTTAGGAGCGTGTACCCACACAGAGCGCAGGGGTCAGGAGTGCGTAACACACAGAGGTTAGGAGTGTGTACCCCACAGAGCGCAGGGGTCGGTGTGCTTATCATACAGCGTGTAAGGGTCAGGGGTACGTAACACACAGAGTACAAGGGGTTAGAAGAATGAAATCCATAGATCAGTAGACGGTACAACAAGATAGTTACCTTCCTCCCCATGTCAAACCCCCACACAGTACATATCTCTCCCAATTACAGCTCTCCATCCTCCAAGAAACTCCCTTACCAGACCAGGCAGTTTGGAGGGAGGGGAAGTCTGTGATCAGGGCTAAGAAGTGCCATCCTCATTGTAAACTGGCACTGCCTGTACCTGATTTCTAACAGGTGACAGGGACAGCAGCTGCTAGAAAAGGCACTGCAGCACTGCCACAAAAATGTTGGGTAGTTCCAGCTATGGGACCCAGAGCTGTAAGGCATCAAACAAGAAATGTAAGCCAAGTTCTTTGGGTGCTCAATGACTGTCAGTGCCAACTGCTGTGTTACGGACACTATGGGTGAAGCGGGACCCCATTTACCTCTTATCTACGGCCCCCAATTGATAGAGAACCTCTGAAAAAAATGGCAGTTTATTAATTACTAAGCTCAATTATTTTGGCACAGGGCTGGGGATCAATACCATCTGCACCAGGTGCTTCATCCATTTAAATTTTTTAGACATCACCCCACCTCTGCCAGTGTTAAGCTCATAATATTAAATGGGGAGGACATTGGTTATCTCTCTCCATCATATCACACTTTTGGGAAGCCAAATGAAAAAGAGAGTTTAGTGTTCACTGTGCCTTTTACTATTAGGTTTCCAAGAGTATCTGTCAGTAGGGATGAGCCGAACACCCCCCCGTTCGGTTCGCACCAGAACCTTCAAACAGACCGAACGTTTGCGCAAACATTTAGAACCCCATTGACGTCTATGGCACTTGAACGTTCGAATTCAAAAGTGCTCAATTTAAAGCCTAATATGCAAGTTTTTGTCGTAAAACATCTTTGAGAACCCGGGACTTGCCCCAGGAAATGTATCAATGAGAAAAAGTTTTAAAAACGGTTGAATGAAGCAGCTGTGTAATGATCAAAAAAGAAAATGTTTCCAGGGAGGAAGGGGAGGATTAAGCACTTGCCAACCGGCTCACTCCGATATACGTTGGCAGAATGTCTCTCCTGCACAAACTGACGTACCTATACGTCAGTCAGTAAAAGCAGGATAGTGGGCGCGCGTGATGTGGGAGCGCGCTCGTGAGTCCCGCAGACTCGGTGTCCGCCGGAGGCAGCCCACGATTGTGGCGAGAAGAGACAGAATGGGGAACTGCAAACAAGGCATTGCCCCGTTCTGCCTAGTGACATGACAGGGATCTACTACTAGGGATGGACTGGCCATCTGGACTACCGGGAGTTTCCCGGTGGGCCGATGGCTCAGTGGGCCAGCTTCAGTGACAGCAGACAGCCGCCCCCTCCGTTCCTCTGTCTCTCCCTCCATGCAGCATTCACCTCCTCTCCCTCCCCGCAGTGCTGACCTCCTCTCCCTCCCCGCAGCGTTCACCTCCTCTCCCTGGCTAGTTAACTTCAGCGTGACTGAATACAGACATGCTCCTCGGGAGTCGCACTGAGAAGCTCATCATGCGATCCGGAAGAACGGCGGCCACACACATCTGTGACATAAGCTTCCTCGGCACTCGTTCCCCTCGTCTTTCCTTCCCCCGCTCTCCAACCTGTCTGCTGCCGCGGAGAATCTATATGGAGAGCGGGGCAAGGAAAGACCAGGAGAACGAGTGCCGAGGAAGCTTATGTCAAAGCTGTGTGTGGTCGCTGTCCTTCCGGATCGTATGATGAGCTTTTCAGTGCGACTCCCGAGGAGCATGTCTGTGTTCAGTCACACTGAAGTTAACTAGCCAGGAAGAGGAAGTGAGCGCTGCGGGGGGACCAGAGCATCATGGGGGGGGGGGGGATAGAGGCGCATGAGGGACCAGACCTTAATGGTAGGGGATAGAGGCGCATGGGGGACCAGAGCATCATGGGGGGGGAAATAGGCGCATGGGGGACCAGAGCATCATGGGGGAATAGATGCGCATGGGGGACCAGAGCATCATGGGGGGGATAGAGGCGCATGAGGGACCAGACCTTAATGGTAGGGGATAGAGGCGCATGGGGGACCATAGAGGCGCATGGGGACCAGAGCACCATGGGGGGGGAATAGGCGCATTGGGGGACCAGAGCATCATAGGGGGGATAGAGGCGCATGGGGGATCAGAGCATCATGGGTGGGGGAATAGATGTGCATGGGGGACCAGAGCATCATGGGGGGGAATAGAGGCACATGGGGGACAAGAGAAGCACATGAGGGACCAGCGCAGCATGGGGGGGACCAGCAAAGCATGGGGTACCAGAGCAGCAGGGGGGAATAGAAAAGCATGTGGGGGACCAGATGAGCACGGAGGGACCAAAGGAGCATGAGGGTACAGATGAGCAGGGGGGACCAGATGAGCAGGGGGGAACAGAAGATCAGGAGAGGAATGCAGAAGCATATGGGGGACCATAGAAGCACAAGGGTACCAGTGGAGCACAGGGGGGGACCAGAGAAGCACAAGGGTATAGAGGAGCATGGGGGAACAGAGGAGCAGGAGAGGAACAGAGAAGCATGCGGGGGGAACAGAGAAGCATGTGGGGGGAACAGAGAAGCAGGGGGTACCAGTGGAGCACAAGGGGGGACCAGAGAAGCACGAGGGTACAGAGGAGCATGGGGGGGGACAGAGAAGCATGTGGGGGAACAGAGAAGCATGTGGGGGAACAGAGAAGCAGGGGAGGACCAGAGGAGCAGGGGGGGCGACAGAGGAGCACGGGGGGGGGACCAGAAGGAGCACGGGGGAGGGGACAGACAGCTGACTCAACAGCTATGGCCTGGGAGTTTCTCACTTCTGCCTAATCTTGTCCCATTAGGGGGGCACCGAACTGATTCTTTGCCCCGGGTGAAATAATGTCTAGCTTCCCCACTGGTACTGCCTATAAGAGTACCAGTACCAGCCGTTCTACTCTAATAAAGTAGAACAGCTAATGGCTAGTGAAGGATGATGGGGGTAGCGTTTGTCCGACCGCCATGGGAGAGACCTGTCAAAGTGGGCCAGTCTGGATGAAGTCCAGGGCCAAATTTTTGTCCCAGTCCAGCCCTGTCTACTACTCCCAGTGATCGGAAGCAGTGATCTCTGTCATGTTTCAGTAAGCCCATCCCCCTACAGTTAGAACACCCTGAGGGAACACACTTAACCCCTTGATCGCCCCCTAGTGTTAACTCCTTCCCTGCCAGTGTCATTTATCACTGCAGTTTTATAGCACTGATCAATGTAATAATGTCACTGTTACAAGTGTAATTTGGGGTCAGATTTGTCTGCCGCAATGTCGCAGTCCCGCTAAAAATCACAGATCGCCGCCATTACTAGTAAAAACAATAAATAAAAGTCCATAAATAGATCACGTAGTTTGTAGACGCGATAACTTTTGTGCAAACCAATCAATATACAGTGGAACCTTGGATTACGAGCATAATCCGTTCCAGGAAAATTGCTCGTAATCCAAAGCACTCGCATATCAAAGCAAGTTTCCCCATAGAAGTCAATGGAAACTAAAATAATTTGTTCCGCATTGACTTCTATGGCATGCAATACTGCATGTGGCCAGAGGTGGGGGGGCACCAGAGAACCTCAGAAATATTTGGAAAGCCTCGGGGACAGCTCGGCTGAACTCAGAAAACCTCGGAAAGGCTCGGGAATGGAATATTTCTGAGTATTTCCAAATGGCTCCGATCGGCTCCGACGCCCCCTGCACCCCTGGCCAAATGCGGTATTGCTGTGGCTTGAATCCTGCTCATTTTGCGAGACAACCCTCGCAAACCGAGTCAGGATTTTCAAAAAGAAAATGCTCGTTAACCGCGTTACTCGTAATCCGAGGTTTCACTGTACGCCTATTGCGATTTTTTTATTTTATTTTTTTACCAAAAATATGTAGAAGAATATTTATTGGCCTAAACTGATGAATACATTTTTTTTTTTTATATCAAAATTGTTGCTCTTTTTTTGTTTACAGAGCAAAAAATTAAAACCGCAGAGGTTATCAAGTACAGTGCAACCTCGGATTTTGAGTAACGCGGTTAACAAGCATTTTGCAATACGAGCACTGAATTTCTAAAAATCGTAACTCGGTTTGCGAGTCTTATCTCGCCAACACGATTCAGGCCAAAGCAGGATTCAGGCCAAAGCGGTGTGCAGTGCCGCGTTTGGCCTGAGGTGGGGGGGCCGTTCGGAAGCCGTTTGTAAATGCTCGGGAAGACACAGAAATACTCCGTTCCCAAGCCTTTACGAGGTTTGCCGAGGTCAGCCGAGCTGTCCTCGGGCCTTTCTTGCTGTTTTCCGAGGCTCTACATCGCCCCACCCCACTTCTGGCCTCATGCGGTATTGCATGCCATTGAAGTCAATGCGGAACAAATTATTTTCGTTTCCGTTTGCGAGTACTTCTGATTACGAGCATTCTCCTGGAACGAATTATGCTCGTAATCCCAGGTTCCACTGTACCACCAAAAGATCTATTTGTGGGGGGAAAAAAGGATGTACATTTTTTTTGGGGTACAGCGTGCATTTGTCAGTTAAAGCGACGCAGAGCTGAATCACAAAAAATGCCCTGGTCATTAGGGGGGGTAAAACCTTCCGGGGCTGAAGTGGTTAAAGCAAGTCTGTTGCTTCAACCCTAACACCATATCCTGCTTTTTTTATTAGGCCAGCGTGCTTCTTTAGCATCATGGATGAAGTCGGCGTATGGAAACAAAGCAGTTCTGCTCCTTTCAGCTCTGCGCCTTTTGCTGTCCTCATGCCGCGTACACACGATCATTTTTGTCGGCATGAAAAAAACGTTGTTTTTCAAAAACGTCATTTAAAATGATCGTGTGTGGGCTTCACATAATTTTTCAGGTTCTGAAAAACGACCAAAAAAATTTGAACATGCTGCAGTTTTTTAACGTCGTTTTAAACTATGACGTTTTTCGGGTTGTAAAAAATTATCGTGTGTGGGCTAAAACGACGTAAAAAACCCGCGCATGCTCAGAAGCAAGTTATGAGACGGGAGAGCTTGTTCTGGTAAAACTACCGTTCATAATGGAGTAAGCACATTCATCACGCTGTAACAGACAAAAAAGCGCAAATCGTCTTTTACCAACATGGAATCGGCTAAAAGCAGCCCAAAGGTGAATGGAACTTCCCCTTTAGAGTGCCGTCGTACGTGTTGTACGTCACCGCGCTTTGCTAGATCATTTTTTAAAAACGATGGTGTGTGGGCAACATCATTTTAATGATGAAGTTGTGAAAACGTCGTTTTTTCGACATGCTGAAAAACGTTTTTTTTCATGCTGAAAAATGATCGTGTGTACGCGGCATAACAGTGCGATTAGAGGACTGCAGTGACATCATTAGTCTCTCTCCAGCCAGGATAAGAAGGAGGAAGTCTAACTCGGAGCCTGCAGTGGGACCTCTAGTGTTTTTCTAACTCCAAGTCCTGGCAAAGTTCCTGTACAGTGCAAACACACACAGAGCTCCCATTGTTTCCTACAGTTCACCAGCCCACTGATCCTAATATGGAATTCAGCAGGAAACTCATGATTTCCTGACACTGAGCAAGCCCAAGAAAGAAAGATTAAAAAAAAAAAAAAAAAAAGCCTTGTGCTCTCTCTTCCATAGTAGATGCTGGAGACAAGTGGAGGCTGGGGGTGGATAAGCAGCAAGCTCTGATTTCTGTGGTCAGCCTACTGCAGGGACAAGTGACGTCCAAGCGTTTAATTCCCCCGCTGTGATGCACAAACACTAAGCGCTGTGTGTGTGTGTGTGTCAGAATGAGGGGAAGTCTGTGAACTGTAGAGATGAGGGGTCTCAGCATCTGCCTGGAAAATGCAGCACCATCCAGCAAAGTATGAGCGTTAGAGGATATTGCAACAGAATGTGCAGTATATAATGATTTCCTGATCTGCAGTCTCTCAAGGGGGCATTAGGAAAAAAAAAAAACTTGGATCTCTGCGTTCGTTTTCTTCTTTCGTGAGCTCAGAGAGGTGCCTGCGGCAGCGAAGATGGATGGGAGAGACGAAATTGACAGCGCGGGGTCTGGCAGCATGAACAGCATGAAGAGGATGCTGAAGTGTGTGGTGGTCGGAGATGGAGCTGTCGGGAAAACTTGTCTGGTGATGAGTTACGCCAATGACGCCTTTCCCGAGCAGTACTTGCCTACCGTGTTCGACCACTATGCAGGTAAGTGGCTGTACTTTAAGGGAATCTGTATTGTCTTCTGGCTAGTTTAAAAAACAAAACAAAAAAAAAACAGATATTGATAAGGTTATCTTCACTGAGCTGACCCCACTAAGCACGCATATCTATGTGTGTTTAGTGGGGTCAGTTCTGCAGAAACAAACTTTTCAATGCGTGTTTATTTGTTAAAAACGTTGTTTTTATGTCTAATTTGTAAGTCCATGTACGTATTTATTCATCATATATAAATGCTGTGCTGTCTTCTTAGTAGTTACATTTCTGCTTTTTATTGCTTTTTACCGCTTTCTGATATTTATGTATTTTAGGTATTTGTATAGTTATAATCCCAATCATCCTGTTGCTACTACTATTTACTCAATAGGGATGAGGTGCCGGATATCATGGTGTCACCTACCACTTGAGTATTTATATAGTGCCACCAATTTTTATAGCACTTTAAATACAGTACATTCATATCTGTCCCTACCCTCAAGAAGATAACAATCTTGGGTCCCTATCTCACATGCATACATACTAGCAGGGCTGCTGTTAGAAACCACGGGGCCCCATACAGCCTACCTGACAGGCCCCCCGGCCGAAAGTGACTGAGGACATCAGTCCCTTTCTCTGCAACCTCAGCTGCACAGATGGATAGGAGGCACTCTTAGGCCTAGTACAGACGAGAGGATTGATCCGCGGATACGGTCCGCCGGACCGTATCCGTGGATAAATCCTCTCGAGGATTTCCGCGGATTTTCATCCGATGGAATGTACTCACCATCGGATCGAAATCCGCGCCGAAATCCCATCGCGATGACGTGTCGCGCCGTCGCCGCGATTATGACGCGGTGACGTGCGCGACGCTGTCATATAAGGAATTCCACGCATGCGTCGAATCATTACGACGCATGCGGGGGATACATTCGGACGGATTGATCCGGTGAGTCTGTACAGACCAGCGGATCAATCCGTTGGGATGGATTCAAGCGGATAGATTTTAAAGCATGTCTTCAAATTTTTATCCGCTTGAAATCCATCCCAGGGGATACAGATCCGCTGGATTGTACACACCAGGGGATCTATCCGCTGGAGCCGGTCCGCGGATCAATTCCAGCCGATGGATCCTCTCGTGTGTACTGAAGGACCGTTGTCTTAGGTTAACCGATGAAGCTGACTGATGGTCCGTCACGCCTACACACCATAGGTTAAATAACCGATCGTGTCAAAACGCGGTGACGTAAAACACAACGACGTGCTGAAAAAACGAAGTTCAATGCTTCCAAGCATGCGCGCGACTTGATTCTGAGCATGCGCGGGTTTTTAACCGATGCTTTTGCATACTAACGATCGGTTTTGACCTATCGGTTAGGCGTCCATCGGTTAAATTTTAAAGCAAGTTCCTATTTTTTTTAACCGAAGGTTAAATAACCTATGGGGCCCACACACGATCGGTTTTGACCGATGAAAACGGTCCTTCAGACCGTTGTCCTCTGGCTATCCTATCGTGTGTACGAGGCCTAAGGCTTCCCGAGCATTCACAAACTGAAGCATAGCAAATACGATTTACTATGCTTCAGTGAAGGACATAGGAGTGAGTGGTACTGGTCACTCACTATGTTCATTCAGGAAAGGAAGGGGCCAGAAAATTACATATTTACCAGCCCCTTCCCCTGCTCTCTATTCTGAAACTTCCATCTATGTGTCCTGTAGTAGCCTGCTGGTGGGAGAGGAGAGGAGGGAAGCCAGGGGCAAAGGGGTACACAGGGGGGCCTAGACAAAAAAACAATCCCTCTGCAGCGCAGCCAGAGGGAGAAAGAGGAGGAGAAGCTGGTAGCACTGGAGGGGGAAGCAGAAGAGGATTGGTGTCTGCAATAAGACAGTACAGCTCAGCAGGTGCCTGGGCCCCCCTTTTGAAATGATGGGGCCCCAGGCCCATTACAGTGCAGGCTATATTGTCTGCATACTAGGGCCAATTTAGGCAGGATCCGGTTAAAGCTGTTCTTTAGTCGTCTTTTGAAAAATTAAAAGTCAGTAGCTACAAAGATTGTGCCTACTGACTTTTAAAAAATCAGACCTTCACCTGTTACAGAATCTGTCCTCACCCCACCGGCTTCTTCATTGGGCTTCGGTGGGCAATCGGCTGTGACTGCTTGAGATTTCACAGCCGGCTGCTCACTGCACGGGACTTCACAGCCGGCTGCTCACTGCACGTGCGGGAGCTGGGCTGCGCTATCTGAGGTCCTGCAGCTTTCTGGGACCTCTGATGTGTTGCAGAAGGCTGCGGGGGAAGGAGAGGGGCTGAACTTTTGCTCCGATCGCTGCATCAATGCCACTGGAAGTGGAAGCAGGTACCTGTCACAACCAGATAACCCCCCCCCCTCTTATATGAGCGGGGGGGTAAGAGCCGATCTTCCCCCTTTGAGTGAAGTTCCGCTTTAACCTACCAACATGTCTGTGGAGTGCGGTAAAAATTCAGAGTACCCGTATCAAATCCACGCAAGCACAGGGAGAACATACAAACTCCATGCAGGTAGTGTCATGGTTGGGATTTGATTATCAGACCTCAGTGCTGTGAGGCAGAAGCGCTAACAATTGAACTATTGTGCTATCTTGCTTTAGGGAGACTCTGTTTGAAGCCAAATTCCAGCGTTAGATTTTATAATTGTGTTACATAATATAAATTTGTGTTATATAAAATGTTGCATTTTATTTTATATTGTAGTATCCATGTTTCAGTAAAAATACAAATATGCCGCATTTTCAGCATGGTCCCATGCGGGCTCTCCACTCCAGTCATCCAGTGCCAGTCCTCTCTCAGGTATCATGGCACCCAGCATCGTTCAACCCCCTTCCTGTAAGTGTAAAGCACCATGGGTCCACCACCTGTTGGACGTCACCACCAGTGGCCGCTGGTGAACCATTTTTGGGGATTCAAACAAACCCCGCTCGCCCACCCGCACTTACCCCATACAGGTCCTGGGCGGCTTTCCCGGCTTCTCCTCCCGGCCAATCTGGTTGCTTCTCCTCCCAGCCAATCGGGCCTGATTGGCCGGGAAGAGAAACAAGAAGACAATAGAGAAAATTGATTCACTAATGTCACAAGTGGGTGGCAACCTTTTTGAAGCTAATTAGAGCTTAAGGCTCTAATCGTGTGCTAAAAAAAAAAAAAAAACCTTGTAGAAATCTATGCGTACAACACCCCACATGTAGATTAGGGGCTGGCGCATGGAGATTAGGGGGAGCGGCGCCTCTGCACCTCTTATGGACCAGCTGCCGCTGGTCACCACTGAAACTGTGCATGCAGTACAATGAGGCAGCACTGACATTGTCATGTCAGCATCATTGAGAGCCGCCCAGAGCAGGTGGAGAAAACGCTGTGTCAGGTGACCAGACAAAGGGAAAATGCAAGAGGTGGGGAGCTCTAGGGGGCAGGAGGTCTGGAATTGGGCTTTAGGAAATGCAAAGACTATGGGCTAGATTCAGATAGATTTTGGCGGGTGTAGCGTATCTCAGATACACTACACCGCCGTAAGTTAAAGCAGCAGGTCCTGTATTCACAAAGAAGTTGCGCTGTAACTTAAGGCTGCGCAGTGTAACTGGGCCGGCGTAAGCCCGCCTAATTCAAAATAGGCTGGTTGGGGGTGTGTTCTATGCAAAATACTAGTGACCCCACGTATTTGACGTTTCTAACGAACGGCGCATGTGCCGTCCGTGGACGTATCCCAGTGCGCATGCTCCAAATGACGTCGGCAAATCGTCAATGCTTTCGACGTGAACGTAAATTACGGCCAGCCCCATTCACGGACGAGTTAAGCAAACGACGTAAAATTTTTAAAATTCTGCGCGTTTCCGACGTCCATACTTAACATTGGTTGCACCATCTTTTTGGTGGTTTATCTTTACGCCTGAAAACCCCTTACGTAAACGGCGTATCTTTACTGTGATGGCCGGGCGTACGTTCGTGAATAGGCGTACAGTATCTAGCTGATTTACATATTCTAGGCGTAAATCAGCGTACACGCCCCTAGCGGGCAGCGTAAATATGCAATTATGATACGACCGCGTAGGAGACTTACGCCGGTCGTATCTTAGCAATCTTAGCAACATTTAGGCGTATCTCAGTTTGAGCATACGCTTAAAGTTGCGACGGCGCGGATTCGGACTTACGACGGCGTATCATGGCCAGAAATACGCTTTAGATCAAACGCTTGAGGTTCATGTGGGCTATGCTTATCAAATTCAAGTTTTTTTGTTTTGTTTTTCATTGGTTGAACTAGATGGACTTGTGTCATTTTTCAACCTGAGTAACTATGTATAGATACGCCGGCGTAATTTCTTTGTGGATCTGGGCCAAGGTGATCAGTGGTGGACCAATTTCAGGTCAATATCTAATATTGATGTCACCAGGTTTGGTTACTTTGTACACCTCTGAGAATGATCCAAAAGGCTAGTCTTCTCTTTGAGGTTCTTGTCAGATGCACAAGCAGTTTGTCTGCCTTTTGTTTAAACTTCTCTAAAATTCACAAAAAATGATATTAAAACAGAGACAAAAAATAGAAAAAAAGAGTGTCTACTATGTGTATTATATGTCCGCTATGATATGTATTGATTTCAACAGTGTACATTGAATCACGATCTGTTAATTGACCCCCTATCTTTGATGATGATTATTACCTTATACGTATGTCAATGGCTGTACCTTTCATTGGTTCTGTTTCTTATATAAGCTAATCGTAACTTTTATAATGACTCTTTTTTATATTGATCTGTACCACTATCTATTTTTTCAATAAAAGTTTGTAAACAAACAAAAAAAAAAAATAATTTAGAACTAAATAATGAATAGATTGTGTCCAGTACATACAGTATGTGCCCAAAGATAGGGTGATTAACGCTATTATACATTTTTAGCTGTATTGTATTTGGGAATAATGCTACTTTCACCCCTAACACTCTCCACTGGATGTCTCCTTGGTCCAAAAGTTTTCATATGTCCCCCCTCTAGCTCTAATAGCCAATCACTGGATGCAGGAGGAAATGGTGGGGATAGGGTTGTGGTTAAACATCAAGAGCAAGATCGTTATAGTAGATGGGCTGGGAACAGAGGATGATGAAAGAAAAGTAGAGTGCTCTATAATTATATATGCATTTTTTTTTTTTTTTTCGAAAGCCAAAGTGTTTTAAGGTTCCTATACTTATTTTCTTGATGAGAGGTGATGAGAGGAGCAATATTATGTAAACAAGTCAATTAAATATACTACTAGTTGCGACTGACTAGTTGTCACATTTCAGGATGTGGTATTTTATGCTCCATGTTACATACTTATTTTTCATATTGAAAGAATATAACCTACAGGGTTTTTAGCATTCATATTACAATAGTATTATCTCTTTTTTTTTTTTTTTTTTTTAGAAAAAAAGAAGGTAGTTTGACAACAGAAACTGAATGAATGTATGCCCCAAAAATGCGTGGCATTAAAAATATTTGAAAAAATGATGACATTGGAACAGTGACTGCATTTGATGTCATGACACAGTGGTGACAATTGATGGCACAGTGGCTGCGTTTGATGGCATGGCACAGTGGTGACAATTGATGGCACAGTGGCTGCATTTGATGGCATGGCACAGTGGCTGCGTTTGATGGCATGGCACAGTGGCTGCGTTTGATGGCATGGCATAGTGGTGACAATTGATGGCACAGTGGCTGCATTTGATGGGCACAGTGGCTGCATTTGATGGGCTGCAATTGTTTTTTTTTTTTTGTTTTTTTTCGTTTGTGCCCCCCAAAAAATTTTGAGCACCAGCCGCCACTGCTGAGTACAGAAGACATGAGGGACCGGCCGGAGAGTTTTCAAAGGAGTCTGTAAAGCCTCTGGTAGATTAGCATGGAATTTGAAGGAGTGTGGTCAGTGTATAAAACATTAGGGTAGTGCTGGAGGGGCAATTTAACAAATAATGATACAAAAGTACACTATATGGTAATCCTATTTAGGAAAAGTCTGCATTTGGCATGTTACTTTTTCATACTGAACCTTTCCATAATTCTAATGTCGCGTACACACCATCACTTTATGTGATGAAAAAAAAACGACGTTTTAAATCATGAAATAAAACAACGTTTTTGAAACTTCATTTTCAAAAACGACGTTGCCTACACGCCATCGTTTTTTCAAAATGCTCTAGCAAAGCGCGGTTATGTTCAGCACTCTTTTCCATTGAAGCTAGCTTCATAACTTGCTTCTGAGCATGCGTGGGTTTAAAAACATAGTTTTAAACGTCGTTTTGCCCACACACTATCATTTTAATTGACACAAAAAACGACTTTTGAAAAACGACACATAAAATAAAAGCATGCTTCAATTTTTTTTTGTCGTTTTTCACAAGACCTAAAACAACGTTTTTCCCCACACACGGTCATTTTAATTGACGTTTTTCAAAACGTCGTTTGTTTTTTTTTATCACACAAAGTGATGGTGTGTACGCGGCATAAGCCTAAACACACAGTGCTGTCACACAGAGTGGATGTTTCTGCTGTGTATAAAGTCCTCGCTGTCAGGACTCAGTGATTTGTCTAAGGAGCACAGAAACAGCCTCACTGTCAGATAAAGCAATGAGCCGCAGAAAAGCTTGCAGAAGAACTTTAGACACCTGGAAGCTAAATAAGCATACTGCAGAGTGCACAAAAATATTTTATAAGAAAATAAAAAAAAGCATTTGCAAACACCTTTAGGTTAAAGCCCACATAGTTTTTTACTGCTTGGGATGCAGTGATAAAGGCATAAAACCATTGTGAGGTTATTTGTGGTCTGTGTGTATCCCTAATGGGGTCGTTTACCCTCAATTCCTGCCGGAAATCTGTCTAGTGAGATCAGATTGCCACAAACACCTTTTTCTGTAAAATGGGGAACACCTGTCTGCTTATTATTACTTTAGGATACAGTATGTGAGGCTCTGAATCTTCTGCTATGTTCGGTTGGGTATAAACCAATGAAAACCGATGGGGCCCACACACGATCAGTTCATCTGATGAAAACGGTCCATCAGATCGTTTTCATCAGACGAACCGATCGTGTGTACGCGGCATTAGTATTAGTGTAAGATGGTTATTTTAGAAGATGTACAGGGATACTAAGGTATTACTCAGAGTTTAAGCCTGGTAAGTGGCAGGAACCTTGAGGTGGCAAGGTACTTAAAGTGGAGGTTCACCCAGAAATGAAAATTTTTAACATTAGATTCAGGCTCATTTTGTCAAGGGGAATCGGGTAGTATTTTTAAAATCGAAGCAGTACTTACCGTTTTAGAGATACATCTTCTCCGGCGTTTCCGGGTATGGGCTGCGGCGTTCCTATTTGATTGACAGTCTTCCGACAGGCTTCCGACGGTCATATCTATCGCGTCACGATTTTCCGAAAGTAGCCAAACGTCGGTGCGCAGGCGCCGTATAGAGCCGCACCGACATTCGGCTTCTTTCGGCTACTCGTGACGCGATGTATGCGACCGTCGGAAGCCTGTCGGAAGACTGTCAATCAAATAGGAACGCCCAGTCCCGAAGATCATACCCGGAAGTGGCGGAGAAGATCGCTCTCTAAAACGGTAAGTACTGCTTAGTTTTTAAAAAAAACTACCCGATTCCCCTTGACAAAATGAGCATGAATCTAATCTTAAAACATTTTTTTAGGGTGAACTCCCGCTTTAAAGGAGTTGTAAATAAACTTTTTTTTTGCTGAAATTACAGCTTACAGGGTATAGAGACGTAATAGTTAACTGATTCCTTTTAAAAACGATTAAAAATAGATAAAAATCAATCATATAATGTACCTGCAGTTTCTAGTTTCGTTTTTGCATGTTGTTTCCTGCTTCTCTGCTGTACAGAGCCACAGAGCCAATACAGGGCAGTGATGGTTTGGAAAACGAAACTGATTGGTGCTGTGGGGTTTTAGACACACAGTAATCACGCCTCCTTGATTAGTGACCACAGAGAGAAAGCTCCCAGCACTGTGGTTATCAGGAAACAGACAACCAGGAAGTGTGGAGATCAGAGAAGAATTACAGCAACTTGAGAGCAAAAACGAACAATCAGGACATGAAAACAGCACTGTATTAAGGTAAAGGAAGCTATTAAGATTAAAAAAATAAATCCTTTACAAACCCTTTAAACTAGTAGGCATAAGTGCACAAGTAGCCTGATCCACTTTTCAATAAATTGTACCTGGGATAATACGATAGAAGGACAGGACCTGGTTGCACTGACAGTCAAGCTAGGGGTAACCAAACAGGAGCAGAAGCAGATTTAGGGGGAAAACAGTCAGCGTTCAGACCCTTTAGAGATACCAAACCACCAGAAATTACTCTGAAATTCAGATTTGGCTCTGAACATCCAAATCCACGAGTTTCAGTTTAAACTAACACCTTCTGGATTTCAGGATCACCTCTCCTGCTTACTCTATTGTGCTGTAGCATTACGTATCTCTAATCCACTGTGACATTCATTTAGAAGCCTTATGAAGTCATCATTGTATGTATTGCTGGCAATGTTATTGTCCTTGTCATTATTCATAATAGTTTAATTAAAAAAATAAGTTTTGAAAATATCTGGAGAATCAAGTGGAATGGGCAGGCCACCCTCATTAGGTTTCTAATGGATATAGCAGGGGAAGGGGGTGGAGATGTGAATTCTGGAAAATATATTTTGCAAGAGATATAAGACGTGTGTGGGTGATTCAATCCACTGGGATCCATCCAAAACAATACAAATCTCAGATTAGCCAATTTTGGTCTTTACCATAACTTATTCAAAATTAAAATTCCAGGCTGCGTAGGAAATATTTTGTATAACAGCGGCCTGAATGTGAACCCAGCAACCTCTGTTTAATATATCTGCTGACCAGACGTGACAAAATAAAAAAAAATGTGGCTTCTAATCCTTCCTTCCTATCCCATTTCCCTTTATATCTCATGACCTTTTTCCGTCAGATGAGAAGGAAATGGGCGCACTGTAGATACTGTCCTGCTAAAGTGGCAGGGGTGTCACAAAGCCGCCTGACCGTTTAAGACAAACAAACATGTCATCATTACTCAGATAAGGTTGGATTTATTCCTGAGCATCCTTTTTGCGTCTTGTACAAACATATACACCCTTGTAGCTTAGCCTGTTCAGCATCTTTGCTCTCTGGAATGCTTCATACTTCTGTGAATATTTTGTTTCTTTGTTATGTGTTTGCTATTCAGTATATAACCAGTAGTGCTGAGCTTGGACATTTGGAGGAGATTCCAAGTGCACATGTGAGAGCCCGCCAGAAAGTTATCACCTGCGTGGGCTATTTATCTGCAACTGGGGCATTTCCCTCCCCGAAGACAAACATTTCTGCCGCGTACACACGCTCATTTCTGACAACAAAGTTCGATGGGAGCTTTTTGTCAGCAATTCTGACCGTGTGTAGGCTCCATCGGACATTTGCTGTCGGAATTTCAGACAACAAAAATTTGAGAGCTGGTTCTCAAATTTTGCGACAACAAAATCGGTTCTCGCTAATTCCGATCGTGTGTAGAAAATTCCGACAGGTATCCTTTCAAGTACGAGACGGAAGTGCTCGGCCTGGTAAAACTAGCGTTTGTAATGGAGATAGCGAATCGTCTCTCACCAAACTTCTAATAACACGACTGGTATTGAACTTCCCTTTAATAGTGCCGTCGTACATGTTGTATTTTTAAAACATTTTGGGCCAGATTCAGGTACGAGATACGACGGCGTATCTCCAGATACACCGTCGTATCTCTGAGTTGCGGCGTCGTATCTATGCGCCTGATTCTTAGAATCAGTTACGCATAGATTTGACTAAGATCCGACCGGCGTAAGTCTCTTATGCCGTTGTATCTTAGTTGCAATTTTACGCTGGCCGCTAGGTGGCTCTTCCGTCGATTTACGCAAGGAATATGCTAATTAGGTAGATACGCCGATTCACAAACGTATGTACGCCCGGCGCATTTTTTTACGTTGTTTACGTTAGGCTTATTCCGGCGTAAGGTTACTCCTGCTATATGAGGCGTACGCAATGTTAAGTATGGACGTCGTTCCCGCGTTGAATTTTGAAATTTTTACGTCGTTTGCGCAAGTCGTTCGCGAATAGGGCTGTACGTAAGTTATGTTCACGTCTAAAGCATTGACGATTTGCGGCGGAATTTCGAGCATGTGCACTGGGATTCTTTTACAAACGGCGCATGCGCCATTCGTAAAAACGCCAAATACGTGGGGTCACACTAAATTTGAATATAACACGCCCACATCATCCAAATTTGAATAAGGCAGGCTTACACTGGAGCACATACGTTACGCCGCCGTAACTTAGGGCGCAAGTTCTTTCTGAATATGGAACTTGCGCCCTAATTTACGGCGGCGTAACGTATTGGAGATGCGTTACGCCCTTACAACATTACGCAGGGCTACCTGAATCTAGCCCTTGGTATGCTGTGTGAATGAGAACACAAAACAAACCTATATAGTGGGCTTTTCTCAAATTTTAATGCAAAAGTAGAAATACACTTTAAAGCAGAGTTCCACCCTAAAGTGAGACTTCCGCTCATCTGATTCCTCCCCCCCTCCGGTGCCACAACTGGCACCTTTCGGGGGAGGGGGGACAGGATACCTGTCTTTGACAGGTATCCTTTCCCACTTCTGGGGAAAGGAACTGCGGTGCTTCCTCCTCCTCCCCCAGCTGCCAGGCCGATAGGAGAGAGGATCGGGGCCTCGCGCATGCGCAGTAGGGTTCCCACCGTAAAGCTGAAAGGCTACACTGCCGGGTTCCCTTACCGGCAATGACGGCAGGAGCACCCGACAGCTGATGGAAACATCAGCTGTGGTGCCGACATCGTGGGACTCCAGGACAGGTAAGTGTCCATTTATTAAAATCCATCAGCTGCAGTATGTGTAGCTTCTGGCTTTTAATATTTTTGTTGTCCAGAACACTGCTTTAAGGCCTGATTCACATCTATGCATGCTGCTTTTGAGCGTTTCTGCAGTGCTTTTTGCTGTGCTTTCCTCGTTGTTGTTTTTTTTTTTTTTACTGTGATTTTGCAACGATTTGCAATTGTTATGCTTTTTTTGTGTGGGGGGGTAAATTTGTTGTTTTAGCAGATTTAAAACTGCAAATCGCAGTAAAACGCACTCCATGCTTTTATGCAGCTTCTCCATTGAAGTCTATTGAACCAAAAAAAAACACTGTTTGGGGTTTAAAAAAGTCCCTGCCCCTTTCCAAAAATGCATTGCTGTGAACGTGTTCTATAGGAGCTTGTGTTAAAAAAATGTCCTGCGTTTCTGCAAAAACAATAAAAAACATTGGTGTGAAAGGAGCAATGTATTTGTATGCTGTAGCATTAACAGTACTTTTAATTAAGTACATATCCAAAACATTTGGAGGGGTGTCCACATACTTTTTGACATATAGGGCCAGATTCACAAAGGTTAGCGGATCTTTAGATCCGTGTAACCTATGTGTTTTAAGATCCGCCCTCGCAAGTTTGTGAGGAAAGTGTCAAATTCACAAAACACTTACCTCCAAACTTGCGACGGCGGATCCTAACTCCCCCAGCGGAATTCAAATTCCGCGGCTAGGGGAGTGTCATATTTAAATCAGGCGCGCTCCCGCGCCGATTTAAATACGCATGCGTCGTCCGGGGAATTTCCCGGCGTGCATTGCTCCCACTGACGTCAATAGGACGTCAGTGGTTGCGACGTGAGCGGGACTTGCGACGCGCGTGTTCGTGAATCGGCGTACGCAAACGACGTAGGGAATTTCAAAATCGACGCGGGAACGACGGCCATACTTAACAATACTTACCCCTGCTTTTAGCATGGGTAAGTATACGACGGGTACCGCGCTACGGAAACGACGTAAGAACACCGCGTCGGGTCCGCGTACGGTCGTGAATTTCGCGTATCTCGCTGATTTACATATTATTCAGTGTAAATCAGCGGGAACGCCCCCGGCGCCATTTTTAAATCAAAAAAAAGATCCGACAGTGTAACACATTGTAACACTGTCGGATCTCAGCCCTATCTATGCGTATCTGATTCTATGAATCAGGTGCATAGATAGGACCAGTAAAAATCCGAGATACGACGGTGTATCTGAGATACTCCATCGTATCTCTTTTGTGAATCTGGCCCATAAAGTCAAATCAATAGATTCCATTTACAAATACAGTATAATATAGAACTTAGCAATATAAGAGTGGAAATAACAAGGTAATAATGAGTGGTAATATTAACATATTAAAGTTAATAATAATATCCAAACTCAAAAATTGCAGCTTATTGTTCTTTTTAAGGGGTGGCTGCATTCGTTTTCTTTTTATAAGACTTTTTTTTCTTTATTTTTACCTGGCAATCCTGCCAATTAACACAACTCCTGTCCTAAGGTGACAACAGTACAGAGCAATTTTGTCACTCAAGGACAAAGAGTGTTAGAACTCTATGATACCTCCCAGTCTTCTCCCTTTATGCTACATAATAGTGGGAGGTGTTTTATAGTTCACAGAGATAGCAGGGAACAATACTACCTGGAAACAGTCCAGAGAGTAAGTTTACACGATTTCTAGCTGGATAAACAGCTATGTTTTTTGTTTTGTTTGCACTTGTCGGATATAATAAAATACTTTTAATGGCACAGATATCCAGCAGACCAAAAGAGAACAAAAAAATGAAAATTATTGTAAGAGTTTGCATTTAAGCAGCTGTTTGAATGAACGATGGTGATAAACGCCTTATCGGTTAGATCCCTCGCAAATGATGGAAATATATCACATCAGAATTTCCAGCGTCTTTGGGGTCATGCCCCCCTGCCTGACCTTTTGTATGGCTTCGGAGAGAACCCAGACAATGGGTTTGATCCTCCTAACGGCATTGTGTTGAAAATTCTCGGATAACAATCAAAATAGTGTTTTCTCTAACTGGGATCAAAATTCCAACTTCCCACATATGTTGTGAAATCACACCCACAGGATTAGAGTCTCCCTTTCTAATCAATAGGTATGGCTGTCCCTGCCCCAATAGTACTTATGTTCTTGTTGCCTGTCAGCTAGGAACAATGGGGTAGATTCAAGTAGGGGAGCGCACTACTACGGCGGCGCAGCGTACAGTTTTTATGCTACGCCTCCGTAAATTACTTGAGCTACGCTTCATTCACGAAGCATTTGCTCCATTATTTGCGGCGGCATTTCGTAAAAGTGGCCGGCGTAAGCGCGCGTAATTTAAATGATCCCGTAGGGGGTGTGGATCATTTAAATTAGGCTCGTTCCCGCGCCGAACGTACTGCGCATGCTCCGTCGGGAAAATTTTCCGACGTGCATTGCGGTAAATGACGTCGCAAGGACGTAATTTGCTTCGACGTGAACGTAAATGGTGTCCAGCGCCATTCACGATTCACTTACGCAAACGACGTAAATTTCGAAAATTGCGACGCGGGAACAACGTGTATACTTACCATTGGCTGCGCCTCCTAATAGCAGGAGCAGCCTTACGCAGAAAGCGACGAATGCAAACGACGTAAAACATGACCGCCGGGCGCGCGTACGTTTGTGAATCAGCGTGAGTATGCAATTTGCATACTCTACGCTGACAACTACGGGAACGCTACCTAGCGGCCAGCGTCAGAATGCAGCCTAAGATACGACGGCATAAGAGCCTTATGCCAGTGGTATCTTAGGCTACAGTCGACGTATCGAGCTTTCTGAATACAGAAAGTCGATACGCCGGCGCTACTTAGCAATTACGCTGCATATCTATGGATACGCAGGCGTAATTGCTTGCTGAATCCACCCCAATAACTGCATATTGAACTGCAAGCTTCATAGTCAGTAGATACCCTATGCAATGTTTGTGAGTTTCAGGCAAAAAGCTAAGTACACAGCTGAAACATATACATTCGATAGACTGAGATGTTTTGACTGCCAAAGTGTTAGCAATTTGTAACTCACCCAGTCCAGAAATTTACAGAGCTTTGCCAGACTTCCAACTAGCCTAAAGACCTGACTTTTCTCCTCTACAGTTAAGAAACACAGCTAGGTCACCTCCCTGCTCCATGTCTGAATGGACAGTGAAAGAACAATAACAAACCGATTGAAGTCGTCCCTCTGCTCTCTCCTTCTGTTAGCATGTGTCTTGGCAGTGCACATAGCACACCTGATTGGCTTCAAGCATTGCCCCTCCCTCTCCCAGGGTGAGTGCTACTCTATAGGAGATTGCAAGAGGCTGACATCAAGTCAAGCTCAGGTATTTACATTAGTTAATTTAAAATACATTTAATGATTATTTTTTTAATAAATAGAGCCTGAGGTCCAACATCCAACAAACCTTTGCTTTATATATTCTTTATATACATAAATATGTTTCAGCTGTATAACCCACCAAATAGGAGAAAGTAGAGATGGTTTCATGTTTGTTTTACTGTAAAGAGTTTTTTAAATTCTCTCAACAACTTATTTACTTCCCACCCTACATTTTTCTTGCTAGATTCAACCAGAAATTAAAATGTTCAACCCAGCCCCTAATCTACATGCAGGGTCCTGGCTCATGGATTTCATGTTTTTTTTCATTGTTTTTTTTTCAAGCACATGATTAGAGCTTGATACTCTAATTGGTTTAAAAAAAGGTGGGCTCAGGGTGCAGAGTACTGCGCCCTGTGCCCACCAAATTGTGTGATAATAGCAAATTAATATTAGCTATTTTCTTCTTGCTTATCCTCCCGGCCAATCAGGAAGCAAGTCCTGAGACCCGTTGGCCAGGGAGTCTTAGGTCAATTGGGTCGCTGTTTGGCCAGGAGGAGAAGCAACGGCCCGGCTTTTCCCAAAAACTGGAGCAAGGAGCAGCATCAGTCACCTAAGATAAGGCCACTGCTCGCTGCCGTTCGTCTCCCGGGGGGCGGGACTTTTTGCCACCATTCATCTACCGCTGGGGGGGCAGGATAGTTTAAAGCCCCCCCCCCCCCAAATATTGAGCACCAGCCACTACTTCATTATGGTAAATACAACTGTAAGGTCTGGTTCCCAAGCTAGGTGCTCAAAGCATTCCTTCAATGTCCCCAAGTGACAAAGAAGTGAGCCAATCCACTGCTATTTTCCCAATATTAAATATCAATTTTGGGTCCTTCAGTACTGTGGAAGGCTTTAGTGCTTTGGGCATAGTGTGCATGTTTGTATCATATTCATTCTTTGTTCATTGTCCTTTTAGCATTGACTTGATTCATTATGCTGCGACCTTCTACTCAATGTAAAACTGAATACATGTATGAAAGGCCATTCTAGACATCTCTGAACATTAAGAACAGTTTGACCCAGCATGACCGGGTCACACCACATGCCGGCAGGAGTGGGAGACAGGGTTGTCGTCATTAATTGGCATGAAATTTATTCTTAGCTCTTGCTAGAAATATGGTTTCAGTTGTGTTGCCTCAACTTATTACACCACCTCCACAAGCCCTTCACTGCCAATTAACCTACGAGTGTGCCATCTATTAAACTGCAAACCTCTCTAAGGGTTTTCAGCTTGTGAAACCTATTTAAAAGAAAGGTGAACCTCACTATATATGGAAAAAATTGTATATTATTTGTTACACTGATAGCTTTGTTCATTGCAACTCAACAAAGATGTACTTAATCTGGTATGAATAATCCTGGTTTAACACAAATTGTGTATTAGCTGTATTGCCCAGTTTTAAAGAGTAAAGTGTAGAGCTAACATATTTGTAATCAGATGGAGGTGCAACCCAGTGTACACTGGCCCAGATTCAAGAAGCTATTGCGCCCGCGCAACCATAGGTTGCGCGGCGCAATAGCTGTTTTGCTCCCGCGTAGCGAATGCCCCTGATAGGAACATCGCTACGCGGACTGCAGCCTAGGATATGACAGACATAAGCCTCCTTATGCCTTCATATCTCAGGCTGCATTCTTGCGTTGTCCGCTAGGGGGCGCGGCCATTGTGATCGGCGTATAGTATGCAAATTGCATACTACCACCGATTCACAAAAGTTGCGCGGGCATGCGCACGCAAGGTATGGACTTTCCGTACGGCGACTTTAGCGCAAGGTTGCTCCTGCTAATAGCAGGGGCAGCCAATGCTAAAGTATAGCCGCCCTTCCCGCTCGTGAAATTTAAATTTCACGTCGTTTACGTAAGTGATTCGTGAATGGCGCTGGACGCCATTCACGTTCACTTAGAAGCAAATGACGTCCTTGCGACGTCATTTGCCGCAATGCACGTCGGGAAAGTTTCCCGACGGAGCATGCGCTGTTCGCTCGGCGCGGGAGCGCGCCTAATTTAAATGATTCCCGCCCCCGGCGGGATCATTTACATTAGCCGCCCTTACGCCAGGCTAATTAGCATAGCGCCCGCGCAATTTACGGAGCTACTGCTCCGTGAATCGCGGGCAAATCGAAATATTTGCGTGGGCGCAGAGCAAAAATCGTTGCCCTTTGCCCACGCAAATATTGCGCGGATCTACCTGAATCTGGGCCAGTGATTACAAAAATAAAAAGGCACTGTTGGTCGTGGGTGCAAGGCCAGGCTCCTGCAGACTCTTCCTCTAGTTTTAAGGTATGAACTTTAAGTTAAAGAGCTGGATAAAATGTTAATGGACTTTGAATGTGGTGATCACCACATTTGCATTCCACTGAGAATTACAAGTTCATCTGCCGCAATGACAGATGGGACTGTGACGGAACCGATTGGCACCCCGATTAGGTGCTTCCTCCAAACAGTGCCTTCTGGCCTCCAAACCGTTACAGCAGACCAAGAGTCAATGCAAGCCTGGTTACCCCTATCATCATACACAGACAAGATGTTGGGATAGAACCAAAGGAATGGCTGTTTATTGAACAAAACTACAAGTTGTTATACACTTCAAAAGTAGGTCAGTCACCACATGAACAATAAAACCAAAAAATGTACACAAAACCTCACAAGGAGGTAGAGCTGACACAAGGCTAATTCCATCATGGATACCTCCAAGAGTTAGTCAAATTAGCCAACAGACATCAATAATAGGTGAATGGGAATTTCAACTCTTGAGAGGAATGCTCGAAGACTGTCCGGTATTGCCTGATAGTGTTCTGGGCCATCCATCCAGCTGCTACCTCTATATTCAAATTGTGCTATGCGGTGTGGGTTACTTACACAAATGTAAAATTGCTTTGCTTGAGGATCGTGCCACAATGGCCAGGTCTAGGGTGTTTAAGGGGTTAATGACATCAATAGCATATGTAGCACCTGGTTACTTTTCAGAACCAGTGCTAGTGTAAATTTAGAGGGGTCAGAGAGTTAAGTGACTCTGACCAGGTTAATCTGTTTTAAATTTGGAGCTTCTGTCCCAGCTTTGGCTGTGCTGTGGGTTCATGCTGTCGTTTCTGGGGTGCTGGTCCCACCCCAGGCCAACAGGTGGCAGCAGTGGAGTCAAGGGTTTGGATACTTTTTCCCGGCAGCCTATCAGGAGGAGTGTTCCTCACTGTGCATGCTGGGGAGGGGTATTTATGGGGCAGATGCCATTTTCTTGGGTCTTCTTCCCGTGTGGCGCCCACCTTCAGGGTAGCCATACCACGGCACCCTGGCAAATGGCCTTCTGGGCTGGGGTGTGCGTGCTACGCAGTGTTCCTGGTTCCGGGACCATTTTGGCACGGAGCATTTAATCTGCGGCTGGGGCCCAGTTATCGACTGGGTGCCCAATCTGATGAGGTCCTGAGCTGTCCGTCCTGTTGGAGGAAGCTGTCCGTTGGAGAGTCTACCTGAGGAGTGCCAAGAGAGGCTGGTGTTCCAAGAGGGGTCTGACCATCCATCAGGGACCAGGGAAACCGGGTACTGAGAGGCTGGACATTGGTCGCCTATCAGTCGGTAACCTAACCAAAACTACCTGAAGGAGATCCGGGTGCTGAATCTGCTAAGGAGGATTCCGGACCATTATTGTCTCCATTATTTTCAACCATTAGTTGGTACCCTTATTTGGATATAGTGTTATAGTTGTGTATGTACCCCGTCTAGTTGGGCAAATCAGTTTTTAATATTGGTTGTTAATCCAGTAGTTTGAGATCCATCTTTTACCATATGTCACGAATGGGAATTCACAGCGAGAGAATGCTATGAGTACTCAGGAATCCCAGACTGTCCGGCAAAACAGTATTATAGAAGACCCAAGGCTGTCCAAATCTCAATAACCAGCTTTCTTTCATACATCTGCTTACTGAGTTTCAAATTGGCAGAGACCATCATGGCTTTCTTGACTGTTAACTGCAATGTCCTCTTGCATTATATAATAGGATATCTTCCTAAATACTAGGCATGTGCATTTCGTTTCGTTCCGAATCGAAATTCGGACGAATTTTTCATTATTCGGACATTCGGATGCATACGAATTCCCGAATTGCAATATTAATGAATTTACCGAATCCGAACGAACGTTTTCGATTCCGAATCGAAAACCCGCGGACGAAATTCGATCGGAATTCGATTTTTTTTTTTTTTTTTTGGAATTCCGATCGAATTTCGTCCGCGGGTTTTCGATTTGGAATTCGAAAAAAAAAATTTTTTTTTTTTTTTTTTTTTTTGGAATTCAGATCGAATTTCGTCCGCGGGTTTTCGATTTGGAATTCGAAATTTTTTTTTTTTTTTTTTTTTGGAATTCCGATCGAATTTCGTCCGCGGGTTTTCGATTTGGAATTCGAATTTTTTTTTTTTTTCGAATTCCGATCGAATTTCGAAATTATATTCGAAGAGAGAATTTTCGAATTCGACCGGATTTTTCGAAATTCGGTCGAAAACGAACGAGTTCCGAAAACGAATTTAACACATGTAACGAACCTAACTTAACGAAATTAATTAAATAACGAATTAAAACGAAACGAAACGAAACGAAATTTTCCCTTTTGCACATGCCTACTAAATACTTGTAGCTCCCTCGAATACCAGGGCCCATAGTAGTGTATTCATCTCTGCAAAACTCTACCCACACAGCCATGCCAATTTAACATCTGACAGTTGCTGCAGGGGTGCAGGGTCTGCTTGGCACAATGTTACTTGTTAAACCCTTAATATAGACGTAAAGTAACATGGGCTTAAAGGTGGAGTTAAAGCGGTGGTTCACCCTAAGAAACAAGTTTATACCATGAAATGCAGCATACTAGCGTGAGCTACAGTATGCCTTTATTTTTTTGGCGCCGTACTCATAGTTTAATCCCGTAGTGAAGTTTCAGACTCCCCGCGGGGAATGGGCATTCCTATGCAGAGGGAAGATGATTGACGGCCGGCTATGGCACGTCACGCTTCCCGAAAATAGCCGGAGTAGGTCTCGGCTCTTCACTGCGCTATACGGCGCCTGCGCACAGACTAGGAGCTGACTGTGCAGGCGCCGTGAAGAGCCAAGTCCTATTTTGGCTATTTTCGGGAAGCGTGACGCGCCATAGCCGGCCGTCAATCATCTTCCCTCTGCATAGGAACGCCCATTCCCTTCACTACGGGATTAAACTGTGAGTACGGCGCCAAAAAATAAAATGAAGGCATACTGTAGCTCGCGCTAGTATGCTTGATGGCATGCTAGAAAACATTTTTTTTTAGGGTGAACCCCCGCTTTAACTTTAAAAGAAAGATTAACTATTTAAAGTTGACTTCCGGGCAATCTTTCTTTCCCATGCAATGGGTCTGTGCCCTCACTGCATGGGTTACCTGCTCATTTTGCCAAGGGGTGACCAGAAAGTTGTATACTCCCGGATATTCCTCACCAGTAGCAAAGAGCGCTCCCCTATGTGCCAGCCATGGACTGTTCCTGACATCTTTATGTCCAGAGGTCTATGGGCATGATGACGTCAGGAACAGTCCATCGCACAAGACCGCTACACCATTGGGGAGCAGGAGCCTCAAGGAACGGACTTGTGTTGGGAGAATCGGAAAATTAGGTAAGTATAGCTCTGCTTTCCAATCCCCTAGACAAAAAAGCAGTCAACCCGTGCAGTGCGGGCACAGCCCCAATGCATGATTAAAAAAATTGTTCAGAGTTAGGCTTTAATTACCAAAGTGTTTACTAACTGAAATCTTTTATTCAATGGCTGAACTCCATTAATTAAACAAAATGTACTCTTGCAGAAAAGAGTAAAATTGGAAGACATGATAGATGAAGGAGCACTTCAGACCCCAAACCCTGACCAAAGTTGAGCAGCCATTATTGATCCAAGCCAGTAACTTGGAAGATAGCTTTCAAGCAAAATCAAAGCTTGCAATCCTAGATCAGACCAGACTCCGTCATTCAGCCCCCTTATAGAATGACAACATTTTAAAGGCTTCAGTTGAAAGAAAGTGAAACTAATTAGTGGTTACAGCTCACATTTCTGTGGTTTTTGATAGGAAAAGAAAGGAGTCGCAGAAAATTACTTTGGGCTTCAGCTTAAACAGTTTCTTCATTCCTTGGTAAACTTGTTGTTTTGTAGTTGTTTTTAAAGCCAATTATGGCCTATTTCCTTTAAACGGTTTAGTCATGCAAATAAAATCTCATTTGTTTTTTCGTGTCCAGAAAGGAGCAACTAAGCTTTTGCGTGAATAGATCACAGCGGAGGCGCTCATGGTGGAGAACGAGAATAGAGATTGTGGGGGCCGATGACAAAACTTTCTTCATGTCAGGAGGTTGTCAGGAGGTTTAAAGTAAAACTGTTACGAAAACAGAATGGAAGTTACCATTGCTGACTGAAAAAGCTCATTTCCTGGTAGTCATGAGAAAGCTTTTGCTTCAATACTCAGCCACTAACCAAGAGCCAGGATATACAGATCTGACTTTACTCTAACTTCCCTGATTTCCCATTCTTTTACAAGTTAGTGACTCAGAAAGTACACTAATCATTGTTTTATCTTAAACACCGCCAGGAAAATAGCATTTTCATAAAGAGAGGTGAGCAATAGCAGCCTCTGTGTTTTTCTCACGGCAGATTTTCTTTAAAGTTGAACTCCAATCAAAGGTCTAAATACACAGTTGGTCTTCTGTGCCAAATGTTTCGATAGTTTGTCCAGCCATTTTAATAATTCACCTCTAATGCTGGCCATACACTATACGAAAATTCGGCCGACATTCGGTCGTTAAGAAAGATCTTTCGTTTTTCGGCCAGTTAATGGGCACAAAATCGATAATCGTTTGGACGTTTTTGAGCAAAAAAAACGAAGGACAAGTTTGGAAATTTTCTGCTGAACGAACGATAAAGGTTAATGTGTCTCCCGTCCGAACTTTCTGCACTAGGTATACGTAAAAAAAAACTAACCATTTTTTTTTTATGCCCACTGAACGATTTATCGGTCATTACATGATGGCACTATCGTTTGCACTCACGAACGAACTTTCGTTTTTCTAAAGTTCGTTCTGACGATTTTTCGTGAAGTGTATGGCCAGCATTACAAACAGTACAGCCATGGCAGTGCCACATTTTTTTTTTTTTGAGTTGTTAAAGTGATTGTATGATGAAATACGAACAAAGTATATCCCTCTATAGTGTGTATTTGTCTCAATCCAGAGCACTAAATCATTTCTGTCTGCTTCCTTGTTCCTCTGCTATCCGCATGAGTCACTTCTGACAAGTTTTCCTGACACCAAGAGAAAAAAGGTGACAGAGGAGGGATCTCCAGCACACAGGCTGTGATTGACAGCCTCGGCTTTGTTCCTCTGTGCTCTGTGAAGGGGTGTGTCCTTTCCCTCCAATGAGCTCTCTCAGCTCTCATCATTGAGCTCTGCAGTGTTTAAATGTTAGATCTCCATTCCCAGCATTCTGATGGCGCAGGCAAGCTTCATTGACGTAGAGAAAAGAATACTGCAGATACACAGGTGCAACTTATGTAGGAGGATTTGTTTAACTTCTGTGTATCATCTGATGATAGTCACTTCATTGGGTATATGGAAGGGTTTACAAGCACTCTGCCCACAGCTTGCCAACTGGTCAATAAAGCCACATGCATGCTGAGTGTTTAACCCTGGTGCATGGTGCTCTGGCATTTAGCTGCAGAAGGGGGGCATAGGTATCCCATCCATCCCAATTTCCAGCAGCCTGTCAAACTCTATGAGAGACTTACAGCTGCAGCAGTTGGACCGGGCACTTAGCACTTAGTATTTAGCATTCAGAGCAGTATAAGCCCAAAGATTAATGCCCAGAAAGCAAGAAGTCTGCATTCTGGTCATTTGTCCCAGGGTACATACTGCCCTAAATGTTTGTAACGCTAGACGTCCCTTCCAGCTGCAGCAGCTATCAGCCTCTTACAGAGTTGTACAGGCTGCTGGCAGTGGGACTGGATGGGACACCTGTGCCCTCCTCTTGCAACTAAATGCCAAAGTTCCATTCATCAGGGCTAAATGCCCAATGTGCATGGAGCCTAATAAGTCTGAGGCCCCGTACACACGACCGAGTTTCTCGGCAGAATTCAGCCAGAAACCTGTACGTCCATATGCCCAGCCGTGCAATTCTGCCGATGTGCGGCGGTCCTTAACTGGTTAATGGCACCAGGATCCTTTTTTTTTCATGGGAGGGTGCGTGTGATCAGCACAGGGCCAATCAGCACTGTCCAGACAGAAGGCCAGAGGTCCTTCAGCCTCATAGGACAGTCAGAGTAGAATGGAAACTCCTCCTACAAATAATTGTATTTCCATATTCCGTGTACTGTGGGAGACCAAATATAGTGAATGCAGAGTTCTGGGTTTAGTAATACTTTAAATACAGACAGTAAACGGAAATGTTTTGTGTAATACAGATGATCCTAGAAGATCCTGCCATATTACTTTGCATCTGATTCACAATCAGTTCAGATATTGTGCAGATTGCCATAAAAAATAAACAACAAAGTCACACAACTTTAGATTTTGCAGTTTTATGATTTTTTTTTATTTTTGAGTGGATGACGAGGTGAGGAAAATCTCTTTCCTTTACCGCAATAGTTTTGCTGTGAACCTGACTAGCGCTCCCCAAATGAATTCTTGCTGAATCAGCACTTTAGAGCGGGAATAGTTCATGTACTGTATGTTGGATGATAAAAGACAGAGCAAATATAACACAGACTTCACAAGTTATGAGATGACTCCCCTCCTGTTAGATGCCAGTAAACTTAAAATAACATTTACCTTACAAACTATACTCACAAATATTCATTTAAAAGTTTCTAAATTTGTACAAAAAAATCTGAAATATTTCATTGTAGTTCAATGTGTTTTATGTTTCTATATTATGCCGTCAGACAGTTTAAAGTGGTATTAAACGTGAATGCAAACATTTATTTTGTTGTAACTGCTTATAAAATGTTAGCTGAAGTTCAGCTTCAATTTGTTAGTGTATCTAAATCTGCTAGTAGATCTAACACTTACAGGTTGGACTTAAAGGAGTTGTAAAGAAAAAAAAATGTTTCACCTGTGATTTTTCTTTTACCAAAAATATGTAGAAGAAAACGTATCGGCCTAAACTGAGGAAAAATATATGTTGTTATATATTTTTCGGGGATATTTGTTTTAGCAAAAAGTAAAAAATGTTGTTTTTTTTTTTTCAAAATTGTCGCTCTATTTTTGTTTATAGCGCAAAAAAAAAAAAAAGAGGTGATCAAATACCACCAAAAGAAAGCTCTATTTGAGGGAAAAAAAGGACGCCAATTTTGTTTGGGAGCCACGTCGCACGACCGCAAAATTGTCAGTTAAAGCGGCGCAGTGCTGAATCGCAAAAAGGGGCCTTTACCTGCATAATGGTCCAGGGCTTAAGTGATTAACAAACCAAAAAAAAGGACCAAAAAAGAGAAGTTGTTCACATCCACTTTACCTATTCATGGATAAAACGTATAAGTTGGAAAAGTTTCTATTTCAATTTGTAATGTTGGATGTCTAAAAAAATTCCAAAACAAATCTCAAATTGAATAAAAATACTTTTTTTTTTTTTTTCCTTTGATGTAGTATTTGTTATTCAGCATTATACATCATGAAATGTCTCTTGGGATTTGCCATGGGCACTTTAGATTTTTCTGTTGCTTGAGAGAATGTTCCATAAGGGTGGTAAGTTCTTTCCCAATCTTAGCCTGTACATGTGTTCATTTTACAGCTGCGAGGAGACCCGGCCTTCACCCCTAGCACATGAATTCATCATTCTTCTTAGTCACACTATTTATGCAGCAGTTCTGTTAGGTAAACAATAGGCTGCTGAAGGAAACTGGGAATTCATGCAAAGCTTGCATGCTGCTGGGATTGTCTTGTATACAGAACCCTTTATATTCCTCTTATCAGATACTTGGAGGAATAGGCAAGATTATATGGCAATCCGCTGAAGATCAGAAATGCTACAAAACGTACTGTAATATCCAGCCATTTGCACTTAAAATGTCTTTTTGTTGAGAGCTGAGATAGAAGATTTGCTGAAGCTACCAAACCAGCTTTCTGACAGGCTTGCTGTGTAATGTGTAGATAAGAGGATGCTGCATTGTATGTGATTGCTAGTTGTATGAATCACAAAACAAGCAAAACCTCATTGCAGTCTGGATACTTTTGCAGTTCCTTTTCATGGAAAGAATTATGCACCCCATAGTAGAATCTGTTCACTGTTAAAGCGGAGGTCCACACAAAAGTGAACCTCTGCTTTTCGGAACCCTCCCCCCCTCCGTTGTCACATTTGGCACCTTTCAGGGGGAAGGTGCACATACCTGTATAATACAGGTATTTGCACCCACTTCTGGGCATAGACTCCCGTGGGAGTCACACCCCCACCCCTGCTGTCTTCTGGGGAAACACACTGGTCCCAGGAGACAGCGGGGACCAGTGAAAAGGTGCAGCGCGACTTGCACATGCGCAGTAGGGAGCCGGGAAGGATTTCTTCCCTTACCGAGGATGGCGACGGGGACAGCCGAGAGCCAAGGGATTGCTTGGCTTCGGCTGCCGACATCGCGGGCACCCTGGACAGGTAAGTGTCCATTTATTAAAAGCCAGTAGCTGCAGTATTTGTAGCTGCTGGCTTTTAATATTTATTTTTTAGGCGGAACTCTGCTTTAAAGTTTATTACTGAATTTTGCTTTAAATGAATACTATGAGGGTTTAGGGCATACTTATTTTTTAAAGGTATATACTTATATATATATATATATATATATATATATATATATATATATATATATATATATATATATATATATATATTTTTTTTTTTATCTACATGTATATAATCTTGTTTCACAAATAAACAGTTGGCACATGGCAAAGGGTTCCCAGAGCACTATGGCTTTCTAAAGAGACAAAATGGAAACAAGAAAAGGTATGGGACTTTAGATGAAGCATGCATTTGGAAATGAGTAACGAACTGTAAATCTGTTAAGTTTATTGCATGTATCCATAAGTATAAACAGAACCAAAACATACATGCAAGTATGATGTTAATTTCATGTATATATACACACATAGTAAAAACATATATGTGTTATATATATATATATATATATATATATATATATATATATATATATATATATATATATATACATATACATATACATATACATATACATATACATACACACACACACAAATGCAGGGGCACAGTGCTTCATGGTAGTTCACATGTCAATTTATAAAATAATGAATTGTTGATGACATAATTAAAGGTAGGTATCTAGTGAGACATTCAATCAGACTATAAAACATTTTTATGAGTTACTTTTTTTTGGTCCAATGACTCCTGACCATAAGAAAAAAAAGGAAAGGAAAATTCCCTTCAAAAATTTCAGATTTCCCCAATGCCCCTAATTTTAAATTTCTGCAAAGCCTTCCTGTTGCCTAAAATGGGTAAGAGGATAGAACATTAGGCTCAATAGCAGAGTGAAATCAAAAGAATAATTATTATGTTTTTATATATATATAAATAAATACATATAATTATATATATATATATATATATATATATATATATATATATATATATATAATATATATATATATATATATATAGTATTTTTCATGCATGTGTTAGTGAACATTATTTGTAGCATTAATACCTACAGATAACTTACACGTTCGATATATGGGCCCTTTTAGGGGAAAACAGCCAAAATCCTAATGCAAAAAAAAACATGGAGTGAGAAATCAAAGCTGACAGCATTTCTTTGTTCTACTTTGAAAAAAAAAAACATAAAGACACCCTGAAGTAACTCACGATAGACTTTACAGTTTTGGAAAGGCGCCTATGACATCACCAGTCATGCTCCTTCACAAGACTTACTATACTGCTTAGCCTCAAGTTACATTGTAAGGTCACATGTTTTAGATGACCGTGCACTAAACAACAATCACTGTTCTGAGTATTGGCGAATTTATACAAAGTGCTTGGCTGCGGTTCAATTTTACAGCTAAAGAGAGATTAATTCTCTAACATATTGTAGATAATCAGACTTCTTCAGTGTTTGTTTTATATTGTAAATAATGGTTTCAAAGGTTCTATACTAATAAAATTGAGATGACTATCCTGATTCAGGGTGGCATTTGTGGGGTCTCGCATTTAAAGTGGTTGTAAAGGCTTCATTTTTTTGTAAAATATTAAATACGTTACACTTATTAGCTCTGTGCGATGCTATTGTCAAGAGCGTCCCCCGAACATGCTCCGCTGGGGTCCTCCAATGGCGTTCTTGGCTACTACTCTTCTATGTGTGCCCCCATAGCAAGTCTTTCGCTATGGGGGCACATGTGCAGGGTCGCTCTCGAACCAGGCTGTGTGCAGCCATAGACACATACAGTGCTGCTTGGCACTGTCCTCCCGCTCCCTCCTCACAGGATTAAATAGCAGCAGGAGATAATGGCTCCTGCTGCTGCCTCTGTGTCCCGTCAGGAGAGGAACACTTCCCAGCGCTGCTGCAGATGGGCACATCACTGGCTCGAGATAGGGCTCAGGAAAAAATACAGTGCCTTGCAAATGTATTCACCCCCTTGGCGTTTTACCTATTTTGTTACATTACAGCCTTTAGTTCTATGTTTTTTTTTATCTTAATTATATGTGATGGATCAGAACACAATAGTCTAAGTTGGTGAAGTAAAATTAGAAAAATATATACATAAAACTATTTTCAGAAATTAAAAACTGATAATTGGCATGTGTGTATGTATTCAACCCCAAAAGCTCTGGTGCAACCAATTACCTTCACAAGTCACATAATTAGTGAAATGATGTCCACCTGTGTGCAATCTAAGTGTCACATGATCTGTCATTACATATACACACCTTTTTGAAAGGCCCCAGAGGCTGCAACACCTAAGCAAGAGGCACCACTAACCAAACACTGCCATGAAGACCAAGGAACTCTCCAAACAAGTAAGAAACAATGTGGTTGAGAAGTACAAGTCAGGGTTAGGTTATGAAAAAATATCCAAATCTTTGATGATTCCTAGAGGCACCATCAAATCTATCATAACAAAATGGAAAGAACATGGCACAACAGCAAACCTGCCAAGAGACGACCGAAAACAGACAGGGCAAGGAGGGCATTAATCAGAGAGGCAGCACAGAGACCTAAGGTAACACTGGAGGAGCTGCAGAGTTCCACAGCAGAGACTGGAGTATCTGTACATAGGACAACAATACGCTATATATATGCTCCATAGAGTTGGGCTTTATGGCAGAGTGGCCAGAAGAAAGCCATTACTTTCAGCAAAAAACAAAATGGCACGTTTTAAGTTTGCAAAAAGGCATGTGGGAAACTCCCAAAATGTATAGAGGAAGGTGCTCTGGTCTGATGAGACTGAAATTTAATGTTTTGGCCATCAAAGAAAATGCTATGTCTGGTGCAAACCCAACACATCACATCACCCAAAGAACACCATCCCCACTGTGAAACATGGTGGTGGCAGCATCATGCTGTGGGGATGTATTTCAGCAGTCGGAACTGGGAAACTGGTCAGAGTTGAGGGAAAGATGGATGGTGCTAAATACAGGGATATTCTTGAGCAAAACCTGTACCATTCTATGTGTGATTTGAGGCTAGGACGGAGGTTCACCTTCCAGCAGAACAATGACCCCAGACACACTGCTAAAGCAACACTTGAGTGGTTTAAGGGGAAACATGTAAATGTGTTGGAATGGCCTAGTCAAAGCCCAGACCTCAATCCAATAGAAAATCTGTTGTCAGGCTTAAAGATTGCTGTTCACAAGCGCAAACCATCTAACCTGAAGGAGCTGGAGCAGTTTTGCAAAGAGGAATGGGTAAAAATCCCATTGGTAAGATGTGGCAAGCTCATAGAGGCTTATCCAAAGCGACTTGGAGCTGTGATAGCCACAAAAGGTCGCCTGACTCTGAAGCTGCCCCTTACATCGTGACACATAGGAGCCCATTCTGTAGTCCTGCCCTAGGGTGACCATGCTCACTCACTATACAGCATCTATAGAGGGGCACCATTGTTACCTTGGGACAGGAAGTATTTTAGGACTACAGAACATCTCACCCTGTCTTTATCTCCATAGCATGGAGGTTGTTTCTGTAGTCGCCAGAGATAGATGGGAACAATGTAACTGTTAACATTTATCAGCTCACAGGATTTCTGTCAGGATCACTGTTTTTTTTTTTTTTTTTCATTTTTCAGTAGATATAACAAAATACTTTCAATTGTATATTCAACAGACCAAAAGATAGCAGACAAGAAATGTTCATTGTTAGGGGGGGGGGGGGTGTGAATGGGTCTATTTCACCTTCACATTAATCAGAGTTCAGTTAATTTCTTAGTGCTCCCAGTCACAATTAGGCAATCATCTTGTGTACGTGGAATATCCATTATACCCGCAAGCAGATGGTGAACACAAGCGTTACAACCTGATGAATTTTCCACAATATAGAGATCAATGAAGAGGAAAATGGAGGCAGATTATTTTCATAATGCATTTCTGGGTAATGTGCAAACATGTAGGGCCAGCAGAGAGAATCCCATTTATGAGACACAACAGTTCATTTATCAAGAGGGAGGCATCAATTTCCAGGCTGTGCACCGGTAGAATCCGCACTGGAATGAGGCACATATTCATAATTGAGCCATTTGTATTTGTCAGAGCGAGAATTAGGTTAAAAGATCTCTTAATATGTTTTATTACTTGCCGCTGTCCCCGTACTCTCTAAGAAACCACAACTGGAGTGTACATTAGAGGGATTATGTCAGGAGGAATATACAGGTCTAACCTGTGTTTTTAATTATGCTGAAAGTGTTGGAATAATAATACCACCAGGGAATGTGGAATACCATGGTGGAAACAACGTTATTTTTATTCCTATAGATTGCATTTTCCTGAGCTTTACTTGGACATCATTAAAGATAAACTGCCACCAATTAAACAAATTGCAGGTAAAAAGCACTGAATAATCAAGTATTTTAAGTGCTTAATTGCAGCATTTTTCCTTTCATATAAATTTTTAAGTCTTTCCTAACCTTTTTATCCCAGAGGAACCCTTAAAATAATTATCAGGTCTCAGGGAACCAATGCTAAAAGAGTCAGTGGGAAAATGCCCCTTATCTCCATGGCCAGTGGTGGTCACAATGTCACCCTTGCAGACAGTTAAAAAAGATCATTGGTGTCATGCACCTGGTTCTGCCAAGTGGGAGGCCATCAAATGGGAGGTAAATCATTCACAGCTCTAGGAAGCCCTAACAACCTAAGGAGGAACCCTAGCTGAGAATGACTGCTATAGTGTGTCAGTTGAGTGACATTGACGAGTCTACTCTGAGGCTGTTGACATTATATCCAAGATGGTGGTAACCAGCAGAAATCTTTCTTTGGGCTTTTGGATGTCTATACAAGGGAGGCTTTTACAGGTAAATAACAAGTACAAAATATGTTAAATGGACAAATGACCTTATGGGAAGAGTTTGGTTAGAATTAATGGGCTGGTCTGACAGGTCTCTTTAACCACTTGTAACCAAATTCCCCAGACTATCCTTTATGGGGGATAATATGCTTCAACTTTGCCTTTTTACTAATATTATATTTTAATTTTTTTTTCTTTTTACTCTCCTCTGCTATGTGTCTCATGTGGCTTATTTTCTCTCCCCTGATTGTGCTATTATATTTCTTATTTCATTCCTTATAGTGTGGAAACGCCAATGGTAACCCCTCATCCTTATATATAAGGTTGTCCACAAGGTTTAGGAGTGTGTCTATGGGAATGTTTGACCAGTCTTCCAGAAGCGCATTTTTGAGGTCACACACTGGTGTTGGATGGGAAGGTCTGGCTCCCAGTCTCCACTCTAATTCATGCAATAGGTGCTCTATCGGGTTGAGGTCAGGCCAGTCAAGTTCCTCCACCCCAAACTCGCTCATCCATGTCTTTATCGACCTTGCTTTGTGCACTGGTCCAAATCATTTCATGGAGGGGGGATTATGGTGTGGTGTTGTTTTTTCAGGGGTTGGGCTTGTCCCTTTTGTTCCAGTGAAGGGAACTTTTAAGGCGTCAGCATATCAAGATATTTTGGGAATGGCCCCTTCCTGTTCCAACATGACTGCACACCGGTGCACAAAGAAAGGTCCATAAAGACATGGATGAGCGAGTTTGGGGTGGATAAACTTGACTGGCCTGCACCTCAACCAGATAGACTACCTTTGGGAATAATTAGAGTGAGGACTGCAAGCCGGGTCTTCCCATAGACACACTCCTAAACGTTGTGGACAACCTTCCCAGAAAAGTTGAATCTGTTATAGCTGCAAAGGGTGGGCTAACTCAATATTGAACCCCACAGACTAAAGCCTTGTTTACACCATGGTTCAGAGACGTCAGTATTTCTGAATGTGTTTTGCAAGGGCACAACAAAAACAATGGTTCTCTATGTGCCATGTTCACACCACAATGTGCAGGAATCCGCAACGTGTATGCTGTTTTCTGCACGGGAAAAAACTGACATGACATCAACATTGGTGGGAATAGTGCACATAACTGACGCGCATGAAAACTGATGTAAAATTGATGTCTCTGCAAGTGAAATCTGCACAGTTTTCCCTTCTGTCCCCATCAGTTTTCATGCATGTATGGTATGAACGAGCCCTAAGACTGGGATGCTATTAAAGTTCATGTGCGTGTAAAGGCAGGTGTCCCAATACTTTTGACAATATAGTTTACCTTCCTATTTATTTATTAAAGCTAGTAGCATAAATAAAAAAAACATAGTTAATGTTGATTGAGAGAATTTCGTTCCACTTTGACGGGTAAGGCAATTTTTTCTTCTCCCATTATGTTCCACAAGAGACCTGCCTGTATATGGCCAAACGAAAAGCACACTGTTGACTGCTTAAGAATTGTATTTCTTTTGTAAGCTTAACTGACACTTTGGAGGAAATCTAATTTTAGCAGTTATATCAGTAATGGTCACTGGAAGGTTATTGGTGACCTTAAATTGATGCACAGGATGTCTTAGTGTTTCCTGCATATTCCCAGCATGCATTAATCATGTGTACTTGCAGCTATTTTTATCAATTAGAATAAAAAAGAAACTTACAATGAGCGCTCATTAGCTGGTCAGATAACATCCAACATTGCTCAGAAAAGTGTTAGGTGATCGTTGAGCGGTTCTGTATTTTCCAGTGCTTATATGACAAAATGTTCGTTGGTGTACTGCTCATGGTATTCTGAAAACAATGAAGGTAACCTGAATGGGCTTTCGAACTTAAGCACACCATGGTCTGAATTTTATCAAACCCAATGCAACTAGATGTTAGGGGTTCTTGTTCTTAGAGATCTTTAAGGTAGCACTACACCATCTTTTCACATGATTCCGCATTGCAAGCTCTCTCTCTCTCTCCTTTCTTGTGGTAAACTCAATTGATAAGACTGCAGTCTCACAAAAAGGATGCTGATTTAACCAGTCAACACAATGGCCTACATTTTCACTAGTTTAAGCTGATTTCTAGGGAGCATTGGCTCCCAGTGCTATCAACCAAAGCCAGTGATGAGGGGGCGAGGGGTGTGGCCAAGTCCTGCTGTCTGTGTCAATGGACACAGCAGCGGGGCTCAGGAGCAAGCACACATGAGTGCCCCAATGGGAAGCGGGAGCCAAGAAGAGGAGGTTCGCGGCCACTCTGTGCAATTCTATTGTACAGAGCAGGTAAGTAAAGACGTGTTTGTTTTGTTTTTTTTACTTCTACTTTAAAATGAGGAAAGAGACATTCACGGGTTGTTCATATGACAGAAGCAAACTAAACTGTACAAATTTCCTGGTGACATTTGTCTTTAAAAAGATGTGCATAATCTTCCATCTTGTTCAGTGAGATCCCGCCAGCTCAGGCAATTGTTTAATGCCATGTTTATGGCATTTTATAGTGTCTTCCATTGGTCACCTGGTACTCCATTAGCCCAGGCGCTGGACATAAAAGCTTTCTCCATTACCCCTAAGCCTCAAGCTGTGTTAGATTAAGATGTAAATGAAGTGAATTTTCTTATCTCAGGCTGGCACAGTGCCAAATTATAAAGAGTTGTCTCATTTTATTCTGTGACATTGAGCACAAAGCCTGTATTGGCACGATGGACATCTTTAAGTCAAACGTTCTGCCTGACACATTGTACATATTCAGAGAGAGAGAGGTTGGGTAAGGAATCACAAAGTTCTGTAAGCTCCGTTGTTCCAAAAGAATGCATCGGATCAGTATGCAAAATCCACCCACTGTCAGTGTTAATGCTGGCATTGTGCTGCCATGACAAATACAAGAATGACGCATTTACCAAGGAGGTAAAGCTGAAAAAGTAAAGATTAACCCATCAGAGATCATTTATATGTAAAGACTTGAATATTTAAATAAGGCCAAATTAGATCTGGTGCAATTGGTTTAAATTACGTTTTGTGTTAAGGTTTTAATTACTTAAAGTGGACCCATGCTTTGCCAATTCTTGGAAAAACAATGCAAAAACAATCAACTATTTTCCTGTTGCTCTGCTTAGTGGTTATAGCAAAGCAAGAAAGCCCTGTGTATGTTCAAAGTCAGATTAGTCAGAGCTTACTCATATCGAAGGTCCCTCTCCCCATCCCCACTTGACAGTGGCCAAACTCTATATCCTAATAATTGATTGGTTAATTCATTCAAAATGCCAAAGGTCTTTTTCCTTTGTTAGGGTGACAATGCTGTAAGGCACCTGTTGAATTAGTCATAGCATTGACCCCTTTTACTCTCATATGTATTAAAACAGTGGCGGCCCGTCAATTAGGGGCGCCCGGGTGCCACCCCTCTTTCTCGAGCCTACCCCTTATATGGTAAGAGAGAGATTCATTCATAGCGTGAATCTATCCATGGCCGCAATGCATCCGGCCCTTTTTGGGTCACCCAGTGCATAAATTACAGTGACAGTGGATTTTTTTGAAGCACCTGATTAGAGCCATAGGCTCTAATAGACTTCAAAATCTCGTGGGCTTGGGTTGCAAAGCATGCAACCTCTAGCCCACACAGGTGTGTTACAACGGTGAATAAATATTCGCTGTTGAAACACTGATCCTCAATCTGGCAAATCGGTGTGAGACCTGTTTTCCAATAGTCCGAAAAGAGAAGCAAACAGAAGCCGCCGCCGTGGAGAGCAGGAGAACAAGAAGCCACCGGTAATGGAGAACGGGAGGCCGCCGCCGAGCAGGGGGAATTCGCCAGTGATGGGGTAAGTGCTCTCGACCGACCGACCGACCCGGGAGGGGGGTGGCATACAGTTTGCTGCCCCCCCAAAAATTCCCACCAGCCACCACTGATTTTAATGGTGAATTCTTGTTTACTGTAAAAATTCAAATTTACAGTGCCACCCCCTTCAAGGTTTACATCTTTATTTTGTCTAGGGGATAGAAATATGACTAAAAGAGGAAGTAAACCCTGATGGGTTTCACTTCCTCTTTTTTCCCCTGCAAAGTAAAAGCATAATAGGCTTTTGCCTACTAGCCCATTATGTTGCACTTCCCTGCAAACTAAGCCGTGATGTCCGAAATGTCCCCACCGGTGGCCACGTCCATCTTTACCCCTCTTCCTTCCGAAGCCTGACTCTTTGACTGGCCTGAGTCGCGTGACGTCACTCCCGCTCATGCATGCGGGAAGCCATGGTCAGGGCACGGCCCTTTAGAAATAGTGCGACCAGGCCCTTTCTGCAGTGCGCATGTGCCGATGACGTTGGCGCAAGTATATATGGTTAATATCTCCTAAACCGTGCAGGTCTTATTATATATAGACTTACCTGTAGGTAAAAGTGGTGTGTAAGAGTTTACAACCACTTTAAGCTTGGTACACTCGCTATGTTTTTTTTGTTCGTGGGCTAAAAGGTTGCCATACTAACTATGCTATGGTAGTGCATAGATCTGACACGCTGTGCTGTTGTATTCTGGCAGTGGGCCCGTCCCCCCATCAGCCAGAACACAACAGTTAACATTTACAGCCATTGGCTGCAAGCGCTGATCGGATGCTGGTTGGCTGCTACTTTTCAAGCATGCTCGTTTGACAGAAGCTGCTGTACACACTGGTCGAAAGTCAGCCAGTTTCTACTGTACCTGCTGATTTTGGGCAATATTCGGCCCATGTGTTCATGGCTTTATTCTCCGCTACCTCAGCAACTGATATTTATTGGAGCTCCTAGGATGTGGGAAAGCCCTCTGTTTCTTCATTCACAATGTGGGGGCCCCAAAATATATATGATGGCGTTGGAAAGCTACAACTAATCGAGCAGCAAAGAGAAGCAGGTTTATGAGACCAATTGTATAACAAAAATAAAAGAGACAGAATGCTGCACACCCTAAAGAGTTAACTACAAATTTATTGAAAAAATATCAAAATAACACACATGTATAAGGCATAAAAAATGGGTCCCCTAAGGATAGATGGACCTACCCAGATCATTCCCTTATGGACACCCCCCCACAGACCGGCATATGCTGGTAACTAGAATGAGAAAGAAACCTCGATCCTCCCGAAGGAGGGTCAGAGTAAATAGCGCACCCACCCTTCACACAATACACAGATACCCCCCCCCCACATAAAAAAGCCCAATTGCTAATATGGGCTTCTTTATGGGGGGGGGGGGGTATCTGTGTATTGTGTGAAGGGCGGGTGCGCTATTTATTTTGCATTCCTGAGGGGAAGGTATAACTTTTCAGGATGGCTTTGCTGATTCAGTAAAAAAAATCCCCCTTGTCAGATGTCCTATGAGTGCACTGTCTGTCTGCACTGATCATCTCATCCAATAAGAGGACAGGCTATCTCATTACATTTGGGAGAATTAGGAAGCAATGAATTATGATGTATATGTGGTGTGTCATCAATGTACATGTGTGTCATGCAGGGACATGCAGTCAGGGGAGGCAGGTGAGGCAGAGCCATGAACATTAAAAAGAAAACCTGCATCCAATTCACTATGGTGTGAACCCAGCCTTATTGTACTATTTTCCACTTCAGTAAGTAATCCTTACCTCAGATCAGATTGCTTTTGAAACCTTGGGTTGTAGGTCCTGGTTTTGGAGAAATCAGGTGAATTACCAGAGACAGGGCTTCATAAATAATAATTTTTGCAAGGGTCCAAGTTTGGTTTGAAGTGGAAATACCTCCTAATGAGAACTCTGCTAAGATAAATATGTTTTTCCTTTACATTGGTAGGTTCCTACAGCATCTATCATTACTAGTCAGTCACTGACTTGGTACTTTTAGTCACTTCTACAAAGAATAAGTATGAAGATCAGGACTTCTGACATTTCTAATGTACTTACTTGTCTCATGTCAGTGACTCAGAATAAAGGTTAGATTTTAATAGTTCAGACTTCAATATGTGATGATCTAAAGTTGAAACTGTGAAATGTTGAGACACAGCCATCTTTGAAGCTTTGTATTGTATCAGTCTATCGCAATTGGTTATCTTCATTAAATATAAGCAGTAAGACCCAATATTCTCATACCGTTGCACTATTTTTGCTTTTAAAAACAAGGAATTTTGTCTGTGTCTGATTCTCAATTTCACTAACTTCTTCTGGGAAAAAAAAGTATAGGCCTTATGGTCTTTTTTCTTTTAGGCCCCCTTCAAATTATACATTATGTAAAAGTACCTGCGTTACCGAGCTTTAAAGTGTAAGTAAACCCTCTTATAGTTTTCAGCCAAGAAAGCTACCATATTGGCAATCTACAACTGCCATTATGCTGCACATGTGATCAGTTATGACACCAGTCATTGGATGGTTTGACAGTTTGGTTGAGAGCACAACCAATGGGAGTGTTACAATGAGCAGTGCTCAGCCCAAAACAATGCTGTTCTGGGAGTGAGATGGAAAGTTCACATCCAACTGCCGGAACACAGCGTGTTATAGTGTATGTAGCTGTGGCTACATAGAACTTATACAGCGTGCCCAACAAGTGCACGTTTTAGAGCAGGTAATAGTTTGTTTGGGCCAGCTTGGACCAAACAAGCTATTTGAAGGGACATTAAATGTGGAGTTAGGCTTTACAAATCATATAAACAAGCATAAAGTAGTTCTAAAGGCTGAAGGTTTTCTACCTTCATGCATTATATGCATTTGCATGCAATACATTTTAAAAAATTTCTTAATTTTCACCAAAATTTTGGCAAGCTAAAAACTCCCAATTTAAGTCTTCCCTAGATGGCAATTATCTACAATCTGTAGCGTGAAGAAGTCCTTATTCAAAAGTGTACTGACCTAAGGGGCAACAACAGTACTGGCATAGTTAGGGTACTATTGGCTGGAGTCAAACCCCATACACACTATCAGTTTTCCTGCAGGTTTTTCTCTTCAGGTTTACCAAAACCATGTAGTGCAAGGGCCTGCCTGATTGCATACAAATTTAAACTCTTAAGGTTTGACCTCATATTGGATGGTTTTGGTAAACCTGAAGAGAAAAACTAATAGTGTGTATGGGGTTTCAGATTGGTTTGAATTTGTTAGTAATATTGCAGAGTATTTCATTGTAGTTTGTGTGCTATATATGCTCTTTAGAATCCTATACTTTTGACTTTTTATGGCAAACCTCCAGTAAACCTATTCATTTTAAGTCTGATTGTATCCGACGTACATTTGTTTACTTAAACCATGCAATATCGGATGTATTTTATTTTCTTAACTACTTCTATGCCCATTATACTCAATTTCAGACCAATAAGAATAAAAATATTTACAAGCTATGAGAAACACATTCCTCCAGGCTACGGTTTAATTAGGCTTGTGTTTTTGTTTATGTCAAAGAAATAAACCAGCTTGCATCACAAAATTTATCAGTTTTCTTTTTAATCAACTTGAGAACAGTGCAGGTTCCATTTTCATAAATATTGTTTTATTATTTGTTATTTTTTCATAATGAAATTTGAGTACATTAGAAACAGTAGTAGCTTTATACTGATATAATTAACAGTCACAAAATATGAACTTATCATGACACAAACAACCTGAAGATCTGTGAGAAACCTTGCATAGAAATTCGATTTTATAATTGATGTCTGCCAAACCTTAGTCTACTGTCTGTAGTCTCATGAGTAGCTTCATGCTGAACCAATTATACATGTACACTCTATGGCCAAAGGTCTGTGGGCAACTGAAACACTTATATGAGCTTATTGCAGGGTTTGACAAATTTGCTTGGAATCTAGGAGCCAGCTAAAAAAGTTAGGAGCCAGAAAACGCACCCCGTCCCGACGAGCTTGCGCGCAGAAGCGCATATGTAAACGGTGTTCAAACCACACATGTGAGGTATCGCCGCGATTGGTAGAGCGAGAGCAATAATTTTAGCCCTAGTCGTCCTCTGTAACTCAAAACATGCAACCTGTAGATTTTTTTAAACGTCGCCTATGAAGATTTTAAAGGGTAAAAGTTTGTCGGCATTCCACGAGCGGACGCAATTTTGAAGCATGACATGTTGGGTATGAATTTACTCGGTGTAACATTATCTTTCATAATAATTAAAAAAAATGGGGATAACTTTACTGTTGTCTTATTTTTTTAATTAAAAAAAGTGTAATTTTTTCCCAAAAAAGTGCGCTTGTAAGACCGCTGCGCAAATACGGCGTGACAGAAAGTATTGCAACGATCGCCATTTTATTCTCTAGGGTGTTAGGATAAAAAATATATATAATGTTTGGGGGTTCTAATTAGAGGGAAGAAGATGGCAGTGAAAAATAGTGAAAAATTACATTAGAATTGCTGTTTAACTTGTAATGCTTAACTTGTAATACCAACGGCCAGATGGCGCCAGCTCACTTCCAAGCCAAGTCGCCAGGACACCATTTCTAGTCGCCATGGCGACCTGGCGCCCGGGATTTGTCGAGCCCTGGCTTATTGGACATCCCATTCCAAAACCATGGGTATTAAAATGTATCTAAGCCCAAAAACAAATTATTTATACAGTATATTGCAGCTTACCAATACTTAAATGTGGTGGCTGTATTAATATTCTTTTTTTTTTTGTCCATTTTTTGTCCATTATTTTCCCTGGGTGATCCAGCCAGTAACACACTTCCTGTCTTAGGCTGGGTTCACACATATGCAAATTGGATGCAGGTTTCCCCGCATTCAATTTGCATAACAGGAAAGTGTGACCGATTCACAATGGAGCCGATTCACACATCTCTGGGGCAGCTGGGGAGCAGATTACATAAGGGTCCTGTGCCTTAGGATTCTAAAGCTGGCCATACACTATTAGTTTTTCTTTTTAATTTAGCCAGTAGGCTAAATAAAAAATAAAAAAACAAACAGATTCCTCTATCCACACAAACGAGGCAGATGGAAGAATCTCCGTACCAATATATTGTATTCTGAGAGCTACTCTTGCTGATCAACAAAAATGTTCTTGTATGTCCCTTTGATAGAAGTAGATCAAAGAATTGACTCATGTCAGGTGGGGACTGCACACAATGATGAAAATTCAGCCAGTCCCTGCTGAACTGGCTGAATTTTCATCAGTGTATGGCTAGCTTAAGAATGAAGGTTTTTAATTAATTTTAATGTTTTGGTTGAACAAGATGGACATTTATGTATTTTTTTCATATTGACTAGCTATGTAACTAAGAGTTCCAGTTTTTGCAAGCAACCACCCGTGTCCTTATCCCTCCTAAGTCTCTGTTATGCCCCATACACACGATCGAACCTTTGTCAGACCAAATTCACATCAGAATTCCATTGGAGGAAAAGAGAACATGTTCTCTATGTAAACTCTGATGGAATTCATCGGAAATTTCGATCGTGTGTACGGGGCATTACATATATTGGATGGGATATGACAGTTTTTGGTGACTAGAGGTTGTCCTGATTTCTGGTTTTAAGGTTTCAAAGTATGGAAAGATAACGTGTATGTTATAAAAACCTGGCTCAGCTCCTCACAGTAATGCCACGTACACACGATCGGTTTGTCTGATAAACGGTCTGATGGACCGTTTTCATCAGACTAAACCGATTGTGTGTGGGCCCCATCAATTATTTATCCATCAGTTAAAAAATTAGAAACCTGTTTTAAAATTATCTGATAGATAAAAAACCTATAGAAAAAAACGATTGTCTGTAGGCACGTCCATCGGTTAAAAATCCACGAATGCTCAGAATCAAGTCGACGCATGCTTGGAAGCATTAAACTTCATTTTTTTCAGCACGTCGTTGTGTTTTACGTCACCGCGTTCTGACACGATCGTTTTTTTAACCGATGGTGTGTAGGCACGACTGATCATCAGTCAGCATCATCGGATAACTGATGGGAAAATCCATCAGACCGTTTTCATCCGATGGATCGATCATGTGTACAGGGCATAAGTACGTGTTTCTCTTTATTGATGACATCTGTATTTTCGGAAAATCACTGAAATGACTAATCTCTGTATGCCTTTTTTTTTTTTCGTTTCCCTTCATATCTTTTTCCATATTTACAACTTCCTTGAATTGCTGACCGCAACAAAGACTGAAGTCTGTTATCTTAGCCGGCAGATGAGAAAAAAAATCCTGCAACTACAAATTATCTAATTTTGAAATTTCCTGGTATAAGCCAGAGAAAATCATAACAAACACAGTCCTGCATAGCCATTGAATATTATCAGTATATGGGTGGGGAGCATGTATTACTTATAGGTTGATTTTTGACTTTTGTATTTTAGGGTATTGATTTTATAGATTGTACACTACTTTATCTTATTTCAGCAGTAAACTCAAAACGAATGTTTCAGTTATTGCTGGATGCTGGAGAGTTAAACCCTCTGACAGTTTATTCCATCCCTGGGGGACTTTATTGGTGAAATATTTGTTCTAAATTCTTGGTAAGAACACCCACTGTGGAAAATATGATGGGTTACCACTCTCCTATTGGATTTCTTATTTATTCTAAATTATGAAGAGTGAGACTAGAGAAGCTGGTACATACAAAGGTGGGTGGATGGGAACACCCAAAACTCCCGAATGGACAGCAACATAGCCAAAAATTACTGTAGGGAGATCACACTGTTGAAATACCCAAGACTTTAAGGAAGCCCCACCATACTCAATTAGCTAAAATACAACTCTTGGGTGGACTGGTCCCTTAAAGGAGTTGTAAAGGAAAAATTTTTTTCACCTTAATGCAGGGGTCTCCAAACTGCGACCTGAGGCCCATGTGCAATGGGGGCCCAGGTCACTTGGAGGTGCTCTGATCCCCACCGACAAGACAAGAAGTTGACTTTTAGCCCCTATCCATCACCAGCCACAACCTGACAGGGTTTGCAACACCTTGACAGATAATAGCCATCAACTTTAAACACCATACCTCAGCCAGAAGCTCAGTCCAACTCTATTTTATTAAATATTTTAGGTAGTAAATAGGTAACAGTCTTTAGCAAAGAATGATCTTCAACATAGCAGGTCCTCTTTAAGTCAGCAGTTTACTTTTGCCATTACCCAGTAACAGGGGTGCCCATTCTTGGGTTTAAAGGCTAAGCTCACCTTTTATGAACATGTTACACTGTATTTTTAGCATGCAAACCATGGAGCATCATTAAACCATCAGCAGGACCGGTATCTGCTTCTTTGTGCAAGGAGGAACAGGATGAGCACTGCCAGAGCCCTACAAAATGACCTCCAGCAGGCCACTGGTGTGAATGTCTCTGACCAAACAATCAGAAACAGACTTCATGGGGGTGGCCTGAGGACCCAACGTCCTCTAGTGTGCTCTGTGCTCACTGCCAGACACTGTGGATCTCGATTGGCATTTTCCATTGAACATCAGAATTGGCAGGTCCGCCACTGGTGCCCCATGCTTTTCCCAGATGAGAGCAGGTTCACCCTGAGCATATGTGACAGACGTGAAAGGGTCAGGAGAAGCTGCGGAAAACTTTATGCTGCCTGTAACATTGTTCAGCATGACTGGTTTGGTGGTGGGTTAGTGATGGTCTGGGGAGGCATATCCATGGAGGGATGCACAGACCTCTACAGGCAACAAAATGGCACCCTGACTGCCATTAGTTATTGGGATGAAATCCTTGGACCCACTGTCAGACCCTACGCTGGTGCAGCGGGTTCTGGGTTCCTCCTGGTGCACAACAATGCCTGGCCTCATGTGGCGAGAGCACGCAGCAACTTCCTGGAAGATGAAGAAATTGATACCATTGAATGGCCCCCACGCTCACCTGACCTAAATCCAAAAGAACACCTCTGGGACATTATGTTTCAGTCCATCCGGTGCCGCCAGGTTGCACCTCAGTCTGTTCAGGAGCTCAGTGATGCTCTGGTCCGGATCTAGGAGGAAATACCCTAGGACACCATCCATTGTCTCATTAGGAGCATGCCCTGATGTTTTCAGGCATGCATGCAAGCACTTGGGGGGCCATACAAACTACTGAGGACCATTTTGAGTTGTTGCAATGAAATTTCAGCAAAATAGACTAGCTTTCTGCATAATTTTTTCACTTTGATTTTCGGGGGTGTCTTTGAATTCAGCCCTCTGTAGGTGGATCATTTTAATTTCCATCAAATGATGTGCCATCCTTTCATTCCCAACACATTACCCAGTCCATATCAGTATAGATATCCAGCATGAGATTTTTGCCTGTTGAGATCTAATATGTTTTCAAAGTGTTCCTTTAATTTTTTTGAGCAGTGTATATAGATACAGTATATAGATTAAAATTGTGAACTCTAAAATTGGGTGGTTGGTTGTATTTGCATTCAGGATCCTTTGCTTGCCTCTTCATATTGTACATAAATATGGTTTTCAATAGCATTCTAGTTGAACATCTCAGGAGTCAGGACACACGACCATACGCTCCCAAAAACATGTGTTTCCTGAGTGATAGGCAAAACTTGGTGTTTCTGTTTACATGTGCAGAGTATATTCATTGTGTGCCTAATCCCCACCCTGTACGAGCTACAAGTTCATTTATCTACTTCACACCATCTATTCAAATCCCAACAATAGGAAGTTCTCCCCTTCCAACTCTTTACAGGTATTCTAGGAACCAACGTCAAACTTTTACAGGATTGTTTTCTAACCTAGAAGGGTCATAATCATATCAGTTAGTTTTTTTTCCCATGGTAGCTGTCCAAAATACATTGAAAATAGGCAAGAAAGATTCCATGGTTTGAAAACATGCTGTGTCGTATATTCATTGATCTCCACTCTGTATTCTTGAGAAGAGATTTGTCCATATATGGCCAATCTAAGGCTCATGGCTTCAGCTCACCAGTGAGCAAAACTCTAATGGCGGCCACAAACATTTTGATTCTATTATCCAATCCATGTGAAATTCTATCAAAATTATCAAATCGGCAAATAATCAAATAGCCGTAACTTCCCTTCTGATTGATTTACATCAGATTCGATCAATTTGATTTAATCACCCTGGGCAGAAAATTATCACTCATTTTGCAATGATTGTCAACACTGAGATATCCTGTTCATGAGTATGATCGTATCTTGATGAATCGGATTATGGGATTACATGGTGAAAATAGTGATGCGATTGATTTACAATCATGGTCAAAAGGCAAGCAGAGTTCCAAGTGTATACTATATCTGATCTGAAGTCTTCAACAGGGGAATACAAACTAGCAGACAGATCAGACAAACAGGGTGCTTGGAACATACCTTAAACTGAAAATTACAAGCATGAGACTGCAGGCTTGGCTGACTTAATGTGAAGTATGGTAGCTGCGCTGTGGGGGAGGGAATGGGAATGGGAAGGGGAAGTGAGAAGGGAATGCAAAGTAAAGGGATCGTGGGTGAACTAAACAGTGAAAGAAAAAAAAAGGTATCTGATGATACTACAATGAACAATACAGATGAAAGTGAACAAACACCTATAATCCTGTAAAGATTGAACAGTGAAAATGCATAGTAAAATGACTACAACATATACAAACACCAAAACTAGCATAAAATAAGTGGAAAAAAGTGCAAAACTATCAAAAATCACACATGTGATAAAGTCCTGTCCATAAATAAGGATCAGATCTAGAAGTCCAGTAATTCCTCCACAGAACAGTGTCTAGATGAAAAATGCAACGTGCACATTATGGGCAACACTTACACCTACTCGCCACCGCTTCTCCATTGACAATTGCTGCCCTTCATTTATGGTACAAAAAAGGGATGTTCTCATTACTGTCCTCGGACCCCTCGCCCCTCACATCTTTGTTTGACAACCCCGCTCTACCTCAAGGCATGGGTTCCAATTTGGTGGGCCCCTACTCCCGCCCTGCCTGGCGTGTGGTGGGCTCTTTTGTAGACCCCACTTCAGGCACTCCTGTAGTGCCAATTTCCCAAGGTAATTGGCTCACAGTCCTCCGCATATCTTTCTTTTGTTCTGACCTCTTTTCATCTTCCCACACCCAAAGGTTCCTGACGGGGTACGAATAGCTGTGCTCTCTCTCGGAAACGCCCAGACATTCACTTTCTACCATATTCACGCTACTACACGCACTGATGCATGATCAACCCCCCTCTTACACAAGGAAGTGGTTCTCGGATCTGGGAAAGGAATTCCACTTGGTAGACTGTCAAAAGTCCTACCATTTTACACACAAATCCTCAATCTCCTGTTATTCCCAGGAGAAAAACTTTAAACGTGTCTCCCGATGGTACAAGGACCTTCAGTCTTTACATAAGATTTTTCCATCCATGCCTGCCTCTTGCTGGAGATGCGGTGCGGCAGATGGTAGCTACCTCCACATATGGTGGGATTGTCAGTCCATTCAGCCCCTCTGGTCACAGGTTTTTGCCATATACATTAGTTTATACGACTGGCCTTTGAAGCTTTCTCCAGAGATAGCTCTATTGTCTATGCTTCCTGGCTCCATAGCCTCCCAGAAATGCACTCTGTTGCGTTTCTTCTGTCAGTCGCTAGGCAGCCTATCCCTATGTTTTGGAAAACTACTACCACCCCCCCCCCCCTGGCCTTGTCAATGATATTATGTGCATGGAAGAGATGCTGGCCCTTGATACTGACACCTTCAACAAATTCAAGACCCTCTGGCTCCTGGATTGACTACTCTGCCTCAGACTCTCTGAAAACTTTATTGGCACCTCTGGGTTAACCCAGCTACTTATCCTGATTCCATCATGTAGGTTTGACATGCCGTGGTCTGCTCGGTCCCTCCTCTCTATGTATTCTATGCCTTCTTTTCTTTCTTCCACTATCCTCTATTGCTCTCTTTCCCTTTTTTCCCCTTCTTTGCTTTTCTTTCTCTCTGATAAAAATTTCAGGTGAACGAGTCAAGTGTCGTACTATGTAAATTATCTAAGCCCTCACTGCCCTTTGTATGGAATGGCTCTGTACATTCCTCTTAGGCGCCTCTGAGTTTATGTTGATAATGTTACATGCTGAGGATAGATAGTGGGATTTGCATTGTATTTTCTTGTCTCGCGGACATTTGAACGTTGTTTGTACTATTATTTTTTTTGTTAAACAGAATAAAAATATATTTGACTCCAAAATGCAACGTGCACAAACGAAATCTTCAGTGATGACACCTCTGAGTGTGCTAGCAGCTCACCTCACGGCTGTTTGTCCAAACAGCTAACAGAGATACTGATCGCAGCTGGATGAGTGGGCTGATAAAACACCTCCTCCTGATTCATAAGACAGCTCTCAGAAGCCAATGTGTGTCATGGAAAAGAGAAGATATATGCAATGCATATAGCGTGACACTGTGAGGGTACCTCGAACAGGTAAAGATTTTAGAAAATGCACTCGCATGAATGAAAGGACAGCGGGCATAAATCCACGAGTGCCGAACTCGTATCCCCCTCAGAGTGTCAGCTATACAGGTGAGAGTGTGATCTGATCCTCATACATCCAAATGGCAAGGCTCAATGTATCATAGGAGCATTAGGAAGAGCAAAAAAGAGACCATAACTCCATATAATGGATACATTTAATACAAAACTCACATTTAGGTAGTGAAGTAGAATAAAACATCCATGAGCGCCGAACTCGTAATAAAACTTCAGACTCTGTCTGTACCCGATGCTCCAATCTCTACGTATCGTCACATCACGTGACTTCATCAGGGGATAACACAGGGTAAAAGCGAATGTACTTAAACAGTCTCCAGTGACAGGACAGTTGTCGGCCATTTTCTAGAAGCCTCCCATAGAGAATCATAGCGGCCATATTGTTGTGGTCCTCTATGATAATGAATGAAGACGCCATTTGCCTGGAGATCATACACACAATGGTGTATACTACAGCTAAACAACAAGGACCTCCAATGCAAAAAAACGTCTAGGCGCATAAATATTGCACATATCAACAAAAACTGTACGATAAATTGCTAGCTAATGAGGGCGCGGGTGTATGAGCCCGCCCACTGCATGAGGGAAAAAGGCAACAACCGAACCAATAGGGGACACTGTAGTGAGGGATGAGGAATCGCATGCTAAAGCGAATGAGAGAAATGCCATCAGACACTAAGACCCCTTTCACACCGAAGTGCCCTTACAGCGTTTTAACATCAAAATTAGCGCTATTAAAATGCTCATAAAACACTCTCCATGCATTTCAATAGACCCTTTCACACTGAGTCCTGCAAGCAGCATCCCTGGAGCAGCTTCTGGGCGCTGAAAAAAAATCTGTCTGACTTAATCAGGTTTGGTCTCCACCCAGAGACTGGCCACATCAGTCACCATGTAGGTGAATAAGCAGACAGGGACAATGCATCACAGCCAAAACCAGGAAGCTGGAATGAGACGAGCAGCTGTGATGAAGCAGGAGCGCTTACACGCTCCTGACAGTATGTTAGTCCATCATTTCATTTTTCCTGATGTAAATTTGTTGTACCATGTACTTGTGTTAAAAGGTATTCTGTTCTTATTGCATTTTTTTATTTTGAAATAACCATCCATAACTGATCCTACCAGTCAATTTCAAAGTGACCACACTAGGCATAGAAGCTCATCCATCCCAGAGTGGTCAGTTTTCTAAATGCTAAGAGTATATATATAGCCTGCCTGTTCATTAATGATCAGACTTGTGTTGACACTGCTGACATAACCCCCTGCAGTCTCCACCCCCACCTCTCCAAGCCCCATATGCAGCTGAGAACGGAGGGTATGTGATAACTTAGAAAAAATAAAATAAAAAGTATTTATAGTGTACAGTATGTGTATGTGTGTTTGTGTATACTGTGTATATATGTATATATATATATATATATATATATATATATATATATATATATATATATATATATATACAATTCACACCTTCAGTCATGTGACTCATACAACTGACACTTACATGGCACCACAGTGATTGGATCAAATAATTAGAAGAGGGATTTCACAAGCTTTCACACTCCTCATCATGTTCCTGGATAATCAACATGGGCTTTGACATATTCTATGGTGATTGAATTAAGAGTTACCAGTGTGGGTTAGGTTTACATGCTGGGGTATCTTCCTGACATTCATTTAAGCTACTTGGATGAGTGGTGAAGCCTCTTTAATATTATGGAACAAGTCCAGTTAAATGTGAGAAAACTATTACTAGCTGTTTGCTGGATGGCTGCCAAACTGAAAGCTGGAACAGATGCTTCTCAGTTCCAATTCTGTGATTCTTTACTGTATATACCAACTATGCCATTCCAGACCTCATCCTTATTACCGTATTTATCTTGCTATAACGCGCCCCGGCGTATAGCGTGCACCCCCAACCTAGAAGGAAAATTCCTGGGAAAAAAAAAAATACTTAGTTTGGATGCCCCTCATCCATCGGCGGCCTTGTCCGGTCCGGCGTCCTTCTGTAGCCATCGTGATGTCCTCCCCGCTCGATACCCGCTTCCCACGCTGTGTTTGAACCACTTCGCCGACATATACCGAGCGCAGTACACTCGGGTATAGTCGGGCAGGCTCGACTCCTCTCGCGTAAAGGATGTACAGGACGTGACCGCGAGCGGAGCCTGCCCGACTATACCTGAGTGTACTGCGCTCGGTATATGTTGGCGCAGTGGTTCAAACACAGCACGGGAAGTGGGGATCGGCGTATATCGCGCACCCACGATTTTGCCCTGATTTTCAGGGCAAAAAAGTGCGTGGTATACGCCGATAAATACGGTATATTCAAGTGTTAATGAAAGGGGACCGCTGATAGCCCTGAAACAAGTTTTTTTTTTTTTTATTGTTGAATACCATAATAACATTTCTTCTGTAAACACACCAATGAATAGTGGTTTGGTGGTCCTCAGCGTGGCATGTCAGAAGGAAAAAGGTCGGGAAGGAAGACGGTATCCATTGGAAAAAATAAATGAGGAGAGTCGGGAGAGTCCTCATGGTGTAGTAATTCCACAGTGATGATATGTAATAATAGATATTCATAACAATAAAGGAGATGTAACTTATACTTTGTTAGGTTGCGAATAATCAAGTATGGTGGTAAACACAACCTTCTGAGTAGGCAATACCCGTCTCAATGCAGGAATGGGTTGCTCTCTCTGCCTCGGAAAACCTGGACCTAGATCCTCATTGGGGACAACAGAGTGGTGTTTATCAGAAGTGCAACTGAAAAAACTTCAAATGCGAATATGACAAAGGCATCCATGGTGGTATATGGTGATATTAATTAATCATCGTCATAGGCGTGCATACAGGGTGTGCCAGATGTGCCCAGGCACATCCTAATCACCCTGTGCAGCACAGATTCCCCCTACTGCCCTGGCTCCCCCTCCATCCTTCTGCAGCACTACCAGCTTCTCTCCTTTCTTCTCCTGCCGGCTGTTGCTGAGGGGATGTTTTAGGATGAGTGAGGGAAGGGGGCTGTATTTATTTATCAGCCCCTTCCCTTTCTGAATGAACATGGTGAGTGATCGGTAGTGTGTGTTTCAGCTTTGGGGTGCACAACCTAATGCAACAGGCTGCGCACACCTATGATCATCGTAAATTAAGTTATAAACCATTACATTTAGTGAAATACACACACAAAAAAAAAAAAAGTTTTTTTGATGATCTGCCACTTCCTTCGTTTTACAGTGTAACATAAAAAATACCACACTTCTTGATTCCAGACACGCCAGTGGTTGCTGAGCAGGAAGGAGCGTGGAACTTTTTATGGTACACTGTAAAACTGAGGAAGTGGCTAATCAGCCATGAAACGCGTTTCGGTGTTTTAAAAAAAATCTGATTGTTCATCACTTAAATTATGACGACTCGGACCACTTTTATTAAAGCATAACTCAAATTTTGTTGAGAAAAAAACACTCCCCTCTGGGTGATCTTTGTACATTTCATGGATTATAACATACTTTGTTGCAGATTCCTACCTTTTGTTATTCTGAAGAAATCCATGTGTGTTTGTCTCTGCCTCTGTTCCGAGTGGGTCTAATGGGAGTGGTTTCATAATTAACTGTCAGGTGTGGTAACAGCTGCAGGGAACTAATGAGGAAATCTGCTGGGCCTGCATCCCTTTAGATGTGTTCCTATTGAGAGTATTGTTGCAGGGGATGCCTGAAATCTGACTTGTATCTTAGTGCAGATTTCTGGGAAAATTGGTGAGCCAATCACACAAGCAGGGGTGGTCAGTACACACTCTATGTACAGAACAACTCCAGGTAGCCATACGGCAATGCATTTGCAGAAAATTACGGAGCTGCAGATTGAAAAGGAAAGGTCATTTTTAGTAACATTCAATTACAATATGATTAGTGCCGCAATTTTATGCAATGTATTTTATATATATATATATATATATATATATATATATATATATATATATATATATATATATTTTTTGCTTTTTTTCCCCCACTAAAGTGGAGTTATACTGTACAGTATATTCTGCCATAACAGCATTTGACGTGTTTTTTTTTTCATTGCACTTCTGATAAGCACCAGTAAATTGGCGATCCTATCCTTTACACTTTCTTTGTGTTTTCACAAGGCCTACTCTAGATATTTCCATAAGATTATAGAGAAACCCATAGGTACCATCAAAGTATGCATAACCAGAGCTATTTGTACATCTAGATTTCGAGCACTCCTCTTCCTCGCCACATTTTAAGCTGAATAGCTTTGGGAACATAGGGCCAGATACACGTACAGCGGGCGCAGCGTAACGTAACCGGTTTACGTTACACCGCCGCAATTTTTCCGAGTTAGTGCCCGATCCACAAAGCACTTACCTGGAAATTTGCGGCGGTGTATCGTAAACAGGTCCGGCGCAAGGCGGCCCAATTGAAATGGGGCGGGTACCATTTAAATTAGGCGCACTCCCGCGCCGGACGTACTGCGCATGCTCCCATCGCAAATTTCCCGACGTGCTTTGCGCGAAATTACGACGAGCCAACGTTTTGTGAATCGCGACGTGAAAAAAAGATTTACGCCGGGAAAAATAAAAGATTTTAAAAAAATTCAAAAGCGACATGGGAAAGACAGGCATACTTTAACATGGTGGAGTACTTTTACACCATGTTAAAGGTGCACTATCTTTGCGACGGAAATCTAACACTCGCGACGACGGGAAAAATCTTCGTGGATCTCTGTAACTCCTAATTTGCATACCCGACGCTGGTTTACGACGTGAACTCCCCCCAGCGGCGGCCGCGGTACTGCATCCTAAGTCCGACAGTGTAAGTCCATTACACCTGTCGGATCTTCTGCCTATCTATGCGTAACTGATTCTATGAATCAGTCACATAGTTAGAAACAGAGATACGACGGCGTATCAGGAAATACGCCGTCGTATCTCTTTTGTGAATCTGGCCCTTACTGATTGGTTGTCTGAAACTTCTCTTTATAGTAGGGGTGAAAACCAGATGACCATCAACATAACAGCACGGGATTAGATAGCCATCATCCAGTTTATGACCATGTGACGCTGTCCTAAACATATCAATTATAAACCAAGGTTGGGGTTTTTTCCATTGCTCTCTTCTGTCACATTATGTGCATAAAGAGGGTAATGTTTTTCATTTCTTTGGCAGTCTTATGAAGTCGTTTTATGATTTGATTGTATTTCTGCAACGAACACCACCTTTCATTGAATTTATGTTTGGCTATTTTGTGGATTCAAAGTGGGCCAAAGTTGAAGGGATTGAGCGTAACAGACTTTTGCCTATTGTTCACCCAGCATTATGATGTAACAGCGTTGAGTACCGTTCTCTGTGTCTCCTTTGTTATCTCTGTATGAAAAACAAAGAATGTTGTGTCAGCTGGGATTTTCCATATCGTATCAAGGGGAGTGGGAGCGTACAATCACAAAGGGTCTCCCACCCAAGTCCACAAAGCCTTCCACATGAATCATAGTTTAGGGTGTTCTTAATCCATTTTGTATGAGCTTGTGACTTCAGAGAAATTGCACTCAGCTAAATTAAAATAAACAGCCCTACCCCATTAAAGGGGAGTTCCAGGCAAAAAAAAACAATTGACCACCACCCCTTGTTTTTGGAGATTTCCATTTATGTTTTTGGTACCCTTTTTGCATTTTTTTGGAACTTGCATCCTATGTCACCACGACAAGGTACGTCACTTCTGTGGTTGCATCCGGCCCTCCTCCTTCCTCCTGCTGCCTTCTATGACCTGTATGTGTCCCAGAAGATGACAGGTCCATTCAGAATGCGCTGCGCCACTCGCACATGCGCAGTCGGAAACAGGCTAAGAAGGCTTCACTTTCCCTTACTTGCAATGCTGGCGCTTGCACCTGAAGCGAATGGAAGGATCGACTTGGGATGCCGACATTGCGACCTCCCTGGACAGGTAAGTTTCCTTATATTAAAAATCAGCAGCTACAGTTTTTGTAACTGCTGACTTTAAAAAAAAATTCTCCGCAGACTAGAACTCTGCTTCAAAGTTGTATTAAACCAAAATATAAAAATGTAATATATTGCAGCTTATCAATCCTTCGCTGTAATGGCTACCTTTGTATTCCACTTATTTTCACTGGGTGATCCGGATAGTAACACACTTCCTGTCTTAAACTGGAGTTCCAACCCGAATTTTTTTTACACAAAAAATCTAAAAAAAATAATAATTTTACTTACCCGAAGTAGCTGTTGCTATGCGGAAGTCCCTAATCTGCCTCTTTATCCTCCGCAGTGGATCTTCTTCCTTGTCCTACACTCGGTTTCTTCTTGTGAATGAGACGCGCTGTCTTCTGGGAACTATGTGTATCCCAGAGAGCAGCCGGCCCATTCACAAAGCACCGCGCTGCTCGCGTATGTGCAGTAGGAAACAATACTGTGGATGGCGGCACCTGGAACTGCCAGGATCGAGGGATCGGCCTCGGCAGGGGCCGACATCACTGCCGACTAGGACAGGTAAGTGTCCTTATTAAAAGTCAGAAGCTACAGTGTTAGTAGCTGCTGACTTTTTATTTTATTTTTTTAACGGACCTCCGCTTTAAGTTCTGTAAACAAGATCAGAATATTGTACAAAAAATACTGCTTTTGAATCGATCGTACGATAATCTGATCGTTAGTACACAGCTTTCGTCTGATATTTTCCGAAGGAACAAACACAAAAGTGTAAGTTAGTGTCTGTTTGTTCGCCGCAATATTGCAGTCCCGATATAAGTCAATGATCGCCACCATTAGTTTGTAGATGCTATAACTTTTGCATAAACCAATAAATATATGCTTTTTGGGATTTTTTTACCACAAATATGTAGCAGAATACAGGAGAGGGGGAGCCAGGGCAGTAGGGAGAATCTGTGCTGCACAGGATGATTAGGGTGTGGGCACATCCGGCACACCCTGTACGCACGCCTATGACGATGATTAATTAATATCACCATATACCACCATGGATGCCTCTGTCATATTCGCATTTGACGTTTTTTCAGTTGCACTTCTGATAAACACCACTCTGTTGTTCCCAATGAGGATCTAGAACTAGGTTTGCCGAGGCAGAGAGAACAACCCATTCCTGCATGGAGACAGGGGTATTCTCCAATTTTGAAAAAAACAAACAATTATTTTACTTTCTGCTATAAATATCCAATAAAATGTAAAAATAAAATCGAATTTCTTCATCAATTTAGGCCAATATGTATTCTGCTACATATTTGTAGTAAAATAAATCCCAATAAGCATATATTTATTGGTTTATGCAAAAGTTATATCGTCTACAAACGAATGGTGGCGATCATTGACTTATATCGGGACTGCAATATTGCAGCGAGCAAACAGACACTAACTTACACTTTTGTGTTTGTCCCTTCGGAAAATATCAGACGAAAGCTGTGTACTAACGATCGATTCGAAAACAGTTTTTTTTGTACAATATTCTGATCTTGTTTACAGAACTTAAAGCGGAGGTCCGTTAAAAAAATAAAATAAAAGTCAGCAGCTACTAAGGACACTTACCTGTCCTAGTCGCCAGCGATGTCGGCCCCTGGCGAGGCCGATCTCTCGATCCTGGCGCCGCTGTGTCCATGCCTCACTGTGCCCATGACTAGACTGACGTTTAACATGGGAGTCTATGGAAGGGGTGCCCTGTTTGAAAAATTGGTGCTCCCCAGCCGTAGGTCTGCCAGACAACAAACATTACACACTTATAGAGGAGAAATGGGGCTACATGTGTGCCATGTTCCGGGTCCAGGGGACCTACGACCGGTCGGTACCGGGTCCCCAAAGTCACCAGAGAAATTACCATTTAACATCGGAATCTATGGAAGGGCTTTAAAAAATCGGCGCTCCCCGGCCCTACAACTTTGCACAGTTGTAGAGGAAGAGTGGGGCTACATATGTGCCAAGGTGTGCCGGCCCATACCGGGCCCTCAAAGTCCGGGAGATCAGGCGCAAAAAGGTAACTCGAGTATAAGCCAAGGGGGGCATTTTCAGCACAAAAAAAGTGCTGAAAAACTAGATTAATCGCTTACAGAGTAAAACCATTTCCATATATATTATATTATATATATATATATATATATATATATATATATATATATATATATATATATATAATATGTCAGAGGGATAGGTCAGGAGTGGGGGCAGAGGGGGGGTCATATCAGAACACCATAAATATTGCAATTTCCTGTGTAGTATTTTTGGATTATTAAAATGTTGTACAACCCATGAAGACAGAGCGTCCCAAATTAACTTGTTTCGACTGCCAAAGTAACATCTGCTTGGGCTGTGAACACTAGGTATACCTTCCGGCTGAGTCTACAAGAAACTGCAATATTTATCATTTTCTGCAAAGTGGAGGGAAGTGTGTAATGAGTTCTGGGTTTATGAGATCAATATTGAGTGTTTTCTCCACTGCTACTGGCTGACGGCCTCACATACCCATGTGGTTAGAATGTTAACCTCAGTTCTGCTTTCGAGCTATTATGTTCTAAAACACTCATATGAATAATGAAATTCTGTGTATCTGTAAATTCATGAAAGTGTACGCAAACTAATTCTCATAGGAGCTCAGTGTGTTAATGCAATTTCAAAAATGATTTTTAATTTATTGATGAGTTTTACTTCCTCTTTTGTTCCCTGCAAAGTAAAAGCATAATGGGCTACTGTGTACTCACTTGAATCAAGGTGTAAAAATCATAGTAAGCAGCCTTTAGTCCTTTTTTGAGGCTTGAGAAAGGGATGGAACTGGCCTGAAACGTGACCCCCTCACCGCTCTGCTACATGTGGGTTTTGTTCCGCTTTGAGGTTAGGAACCCTATAATAAGTGTAGGCCACATAGTTCCCTAAGTAGCTTCTAGTAGTCCTCTGAGTAGTGGGGTATACAATAGAGTGTGATTTGGTGCAAAATGAACTGCACAGTGGAGGTAAGTATAACATGTTTGTTATTTTAAAGGAATTTATTTTTTTCCTTTACTAACCCTTTAAGGATATATACCTGTATTTCCAGCTGTATTGTTGACCGTGTTCTCCGTTTATTTTCTACCTTTTGGTTTTAAAACCATAAGTTGTTCTGAGTATCTGAATATGTCCCTTGGGTAACAATGGAGGAATTTTTGATAGATTAAATATCTTAATGTTACGCTGGTTCCCATAATTACTGCTCCCGTCGTCAGTTTGGGGGATTGGGCATGGCTGTGGGGCTTCGTGGGGAGCTGTGTAGCAGTATTAATACTATTAAGGCAAAGAAATTTTGTATGATAATGTTATAAGTGAATAATAGAAACGTATTTGCAATGTTTTATTCATAGAATACACCATAAGCTCCTGAAGAAGCGTCTCTTGAACAGGCGCAACACGTCGAGCTGAGCTGTACTATGACACACCACCTCTTTCATTTTCTATGCTAGTGTATCAACCATTGGAAAGTGACCTATGGTTCCCCTATTCTAAGTATACTATACTCTCCTATCCAGGTGGTGTGTTATTTCTGTTTTGAGGCACATTTATGAATAGTCAATGAATTTTAATGTAATTTGTTTTGTATGTTTTTTGTAATAAATCTTTATTTTTTATACACATCTGTGTTATGCCTATAAAGTCCATCATCTGCCAACTTATCTTATAAAAGAGAACACAATGTTCTTTACGCCAATGGAGTCACGGAAATTTGGGCAACAGTGTCATAAGTAACAAAGTGTGCTTGTAATGATTAGCCACCCTTTCCTTTGGCAGTCACTAAAGCTGACCTCTATGCAGATAAATTTAAAAAAACACAAATATTGCAGCTCTGTAATTATCAGAACACCATTAAATGTATTTTTTAATGCAGGCAGTACAAATACCCAAATTTAAACTTGCATCAGCCTCTTGCAGTCCCTGTATAGAATAGATAGAGTGTGAGTGGAAGAAGCAGTACACAAAGACAATGAATCCAGAGACGGAACTAGTACCTTCAGGCTCCAGGTGCAAGAAACCATGAAGGCAGCCCCCCATCAGAGGCGTCTCTAGGGGGGGGCAGAGGGGGCCCTGACCCCCCCAACATTATGCTGTGCCCCACCATGTGCCCCCCCAAAAAAAATTTTTTTTTTTTTGCTTTTTTTTTTTTTTTCGGGCCGCCACTGGAGTAACAGTCTCTCCTGAGAGGGAGAGTGTCCCCAGTCAGCTCTGCGGGGCATTCCTCCCCCCTCCCTCTGCTCGCTGACACTGCATAATGCGAGCGTTCACACAACCACAGCCGCCCGATCTGCTCCTTCCCCTGCATCCTCATTGGCACGGAGAAGAGCGAGTTGCAGAAAGGACTCCATGAGCACTATGGGGGAGGGGGGCCCAAGCCTTCATCTCAGTTACTGAAAAAACAGACTGATTTCTCCCGTCCTTAGGACAGGAGAACCAGCCTGTAAATTCCGAGAGTGGTGACTGCAAGCTGAGCCAAGTGTCAGTCTATGACACTCTTTTACAGCCCAGCGAGTCTAGCCACCCCCCCCCCACTCTCCTCACATACGAGCAGGGAGGAATAAAGCTCCTCCTCCTTCTCCTTTCAGTCCCGCCCACACTATCTCGGTGTGCTGTATCTGAAGAGAGGGGATGTGTGTTCAGGAAATATGAAAATCAGCAGCATGTGTGTGAATGATGCCTGAGATTCTAGCCTGGACCGTGGGTATGTGTGTGCACTGCAGACTGCAGTACACTGTAATCACTGAACTGCATTATCTCTATCCCTTCTCTCCCCCATCTGTTCTTTCAAGACATTCACAATTTACTTTCTGTAACGGTCACCACCATTTACGATATTCCAATCCATCGCCCCACGACAGGTTATCCGACAGTCCGACAGACATCAGACACGACCCATTTCATTTCCCAGAATAAACGAGACAAAACGAGCTCTGGTACTGGCTCCAAAATGAATGAATGAATCCTTTAATGGTAACTTAGCTTTGTTATATACAGTACAAGCATGTTACAGTTAATCACAGGGACAAAGACACACTCCACCCACACATCACACAATGGGGGGGCTTCATACACATTCTTTTAGATAATGACATTCCGATGAGTTAATTACTACTCATTACCCAGACGGTCTGGCTCCGCATTTAGAGGGGTTAATTACTACAGATTGACAAGTCACATTCCACATCTTAACAGTGTCATTAGCATACACAATGAACAGGTCTTAGGAGCAGACCTAATTAGCACAATGGACACAAAACAGTATTAGCATCACACAAAGGAATGTCTAGGAGCAGACTCAATTAACACCTCAAAAGCATGTGTCCCCCCATTGAATGAAAACACTCTATTGACCTGTCAGAGTCAGACTTTAACAACTTGTAATATTTCAAGATATCCTGCAATACATGAATTATCAGTAATGTCCCATCTCATGTAATTTATAATTATCATTTCTCAGTCACCCTATGCCCAATAGGGCATAGTGACGCTGGCACAGGAGTAAAACCCATCCTTCAAAAGTCTCTGGGTGTCAAGGGCCATTCTGTTACACTTTCACTTTCAGTTAGGCAGGTAATATACAATGCAAATTTTTTTCCTACATCCACAGATTGCAGGAAAGAAACTTGCATGATTCCCCCATCAACACAAACAGTGCTGACAGGAATATCCCTCCTGCCCAGCAATTGTATTCTCCCGATAAACAGTGATTATCACTAGTGGCTAGACAGAAACCACTGGTGATAATCATAAGAGAATCTGCTCATTAATGGTTCAAATCTCAGCCAGTTCCTGCTGAACCAGCTGAGATTTAAACTGTCTATGGCTGGTCTTAGCTCTTAGGCAGCCCATACATTGATCACTTTTTTTTTCATTCAACTATTAGGTTGAATAAAAAAAAAAAAGAAATGATCCAATTCCCCCATCTACACATTATAGGTGGATGGGGGATTCGTCCCAGTGTGGACCAGTGCTGGAACAACCAGAGTTACTGTCCTGTCCCGGCTATTCACAGCGCTGGTCTCTGTCTCCATGGCAGCGGCGGCAGGACATTGGAACCCAGAGCTGGTTACTTTATGGGGCTGATGTACAGGAGGGCCAGCACAATTTGTTGTTAGAAATGGGCTGGGCATGTTCAAAATTCCACATGCCAGAGCCTGCCAGGAAGCCCACACTGCACAGCGCTAATCACAGGCAGTGAGACATTTCCCGGTCTGCAGCTGCACAGATCAGGAAATGTCTCACTGCCTGTGATTAGCGCTGTGGAGTGTCGGCTTCCTGGCGGGATCGGGCATGTGGGATTTCAAACACACCCGAGCCCATCTCTATTGGTTGTAGACAGTTGAGCTCCCTGCAGGTTGCTTAGCAGCAGTGGCGCTTCTCTGACATGCTGATCGTGATGCAATCCAGGTGATGCTCTTAGTCAAATCCTAGTGTTAAATATCAGAGATTTTATTGATCAAAGCCCCCACTTTACAGGCATAGAGCCCACATGGCTGCGGAACATACGTTTTGATTATATATATATATATATGTGGTTGTACTCTTGATGCTAATAAATATTGTGTTTATTAGATCTGACTGGGAGCATCACCTGGATCACATCCCGATCAGCATGTCAACAGAGAAGGTTATACAGCATTACTGCTGCTAGGTGACCAGCTGGGGGCTCAGCTCTCTATAACCAATAGTGCCAGCCTTCCCCTGCATGCACCCATAATGTCACCAGCGCTAGGTCCTAATAGACTGCCGCCCCTGCCAAGGAGACAGACGCCAGACCAGCGCTGTCAATAGCAGGGACAGGACAGCTGGGGAACCCCACAGTGGCAGAACACCAGGCCCCCGGTGGCAAGACAACCTTTGCAACCCTGAAAGTTCTCCCACTGAATTGGACCCTTATATTTTCTTGGTGTGCTGGTGACATATATCTCTTGTTTTCTGCCACCCTGGGGGGCCCCAGTATAGTAGGAAGGGAGCTCACGACAGAACATGTAAAAGGGCCTGTTGTGGGATCATAGTAAAGGGCCCCAGGAGATTTATATATATATATATATATATATATATATATATATATATATATATATATATATATATATATACTGTATATATATATAAAATTGCATTTTATAGTTGGCCCCCCTACTTTTTTCCCTGTCCCCCCATGTGCCCCCCCTAAATATGAAAGCTGGAGACGCCACTGCCCCCCATTAGTCTTGGGGCCCAGTGCTGGCACTGGGTTCCACGCTGTGTGGTTCCTGTGCGGTTCACATGCAGTTCTGTGCAGTGTGATTTCAGTCCTGTTCATTTTGAATGGGCTAAAAATTGCACTTCACCACACCAAAAGTAGTGCACACACTACTTTTTGAAATGCATGGCAACTGCATTGCATGGTACTTTTGTACTATGTGATCCGGTCCAGGTAACTGCACTGCATTTGCAAACTGGGTTTGGGGTGCTGTTAGCTTTGCACTCCCCCAGCAGTTCACAAGGGTCGTGCGATTGGGATGCAGTGCGGAAAGCCGCACAGGAACACAGCTTGCCTGTTTTTCAAAAAATATTTTCTGTAAATATTTTGTTGTACCACTTTTCTTAAAGGGGTTGTAAAGGAATTTTTTTTTTTATAATAATAATATAATAATAAGCATCCTTTACCTGCAGACATTCCTCTTTTCACTTCCTCATTGTTCGTTTTTGCTCAGAAGTTGCTCTATTTCTTCTCTGTTCTGTTCACTTCCTGCTTGTCTGATTGTTACTCACCACCGTGAAGGGAGGCTTTACTGCGGTGGTCAGTAACGTGCTCGCCCCCTCCTGGGAACTACATCTGTGCGGCAAGACGCTCTCTACGTGTTAGACTTCAAAGAGGTTTACTGGGCGTGCCGCAATGCATACTGGGAAATGTAGTTCTTACATGAACGAGCGCCGCAAACCAGGAAGTGAATGAGAGAACAGAAACTAGAACGCCGGAGATGATATAGATGAAGGAATTTAATAGGCATTTACTCGTTTTTTAACAGAATCATTACACTATTCTGTCTGTCTACCTTGCAGACATTAATTTTAGGCAAACAAATGTTTCCTATACAACTCCTTTAACTATTCATTTAAACTGTAACTTAAACTGTTAAGCGGAATCTCTGAATGCTCCAAATCAGGAATTTTAGGTCTCTGAGAACTACCAATGTAACTCTGTTACATTCCCGTCTGGGCATTGCAGCAAGTGTCAAACATTTCTTAAAGGTCAGACTTGTTACAGTAGAATTTGCGAATGCTGCATGTTTCCTATAAACCCTGTGGTACAATTTATGTGTATAAATAATTAACTGCCCCAGTGGCATCTGCTCTAATGCCACGTACACACAATCGGAAATTCCGACAAAAAAAGTTCGATGTGAGCTTTTGGTCGGAAAGTCCGACTGTGTGTAGGCTCCATCTGACTTTTTCTGTTGGAATTTCCGACAGCAAAAATTTGAGAGCTGGTTCTCAAATTTTCCGACGGGAAAAGTTCTTGCCGGAAATTCCGATCATCTGTATGCAATTCCGACGCACAAAAATCCTACGCATGCTCTGAATCAAGCAGAAGGGCTATTTAACTTAATTTTTCTTGGCTCGTCGTACGTGTTGTACATCACGGCGTTCTTGACGCCCGGAATTTCAGACAAGATTTTTGTGACCGTGTGTATGCAACACAAGTTTGAGCCAAAATTCTGTCGGAAAAAAATCCACGATTTTCTTGTCGGAATTTCCGATCGTGTGTACGGCATAAGCCTGTTGGTACTTAGATTGTTCTTCTGCGAGCTAAAAATCTCAAAGTGAGGCTATGAGCACAATCTCCTGGGAATTACATAACTACTGTGTCCTATTGTGATGTAGTGGCTGGTGGTTAAACCCAGAGAGTGCACCCAGGGACATGCTTTCCAACACACCTAGAAGTGCTGGATAACCAGTCTGTATTTTCTCAATACAGCAAAGATTTTACTTACTGCCTTCTGGAAAGGTAAGTATTAAAGCGGAGGTTCACCCTAAAAAACAACTTTGTACCATGTCATCCAGCATACTAGCGTCAGCTACAGTATGCCTTTATTTTATTTTTTTGCGCTGTACTTACAGTACTTACAGTTTAATCCTTTAGTTTCGTTTCAGACTCCCGCGGGGAAAGGCATTCCTATGAAGAGGGGAACAAACAAGGAGAGAGGCGCCTCTGGGTGCAGTACTTAAAACAGTTTTAAAAAATGAATTTAAAATTAAAATTAAAAAAACCACAAGTAAAAAAGAAGCCACTCACATTTTGGTGGTCAATCGAAAACGTGTGGAGTAAATTTTCCAGGAGGGTAGGTAGGTATCATCTGGCGGTGTCTTTTCCCTTTTGTCCCGGGTACAGCGCTCTGGGATGCAGGGGATCTGTCCTTCTGCCGCTGGTGGAATCAGTGATTTTCGGCGGTGGGCAGGGGAATTCCTCTGCTGGCGCTGTGAGCCGTGTGTGCCGATGGACGAGCAGGGATGACGTCACCTGGTGACCAGCTCACAGCGCCAGCAGAGGAATTCCCCTGCCCACCGCCGAAAATCACTGATTCCACCAGCGGCAGAAGGACAGATCCCCTGCATCCCAGAGCGCTGTACCCGGGACAAAAGGGAAAAGACACCGCCAGATGATACCTACCTACCCTCCTGGAAAATTGACTCCACACGTTTTCGATTGACCACCAAAATGTGAGTGGCTTCTTTTTTACTTGTGGTTTTTTTAATTTTAATTTTAAATTCATTTTTTAAAACTGTTTTAAGTACTGCACCCAGAGGCGCCTCTCTCCTTGTTTGCTTGCTAGATTGGAACATGGTTTCTGTTCCTTATTGACGGCAGCCCTGTGTGCATACTCCCATCCTAATATATCCGCACATTCCCCATCACCACCCCAAACAGCTGTAATTTTTTACTGATTTCAACCTTACAGATTGACTATGCTGCCTTCTATAACAATGCTCTGATAAACTTTTTTTGCGCATAATCTACTTGCTATACTATGAAGAGGGGAACATGATTGACGGCCGGCTATGGCGCGTCCCGCGTTCCGAAAATAGCCGGAGTAGGACTCGGCTCTTCACGGCGCTATACGGCGCCTGTGCACAGACTAGGAGCTGACTGTGCAGGCGCCGTATAGATCCGAGTCCTATTTCGGCTATTTTCGGAACGCGTGATGCGCCATAGCCGGCCGTCAATCATGTTCCCCTCTTCATAGGAACGTCTACTCCCCGCAGGAGTCTGAAACTAAACTAAAGGATTAAACTAAGTACAGCGCAAAAAAATAAAATAAAGGCAAACTGTAGCTGACGCTAGTATGTTGGATGGCATGGTAGACAAATATTTTTTTTTTTTTAGGGTGAACCCCTGCTTTAAACATCACCTTTTACAAGCTGCTACCACTTATATTTTTTTTATTATAATGAGAGGGTCACTTTTAATAGGAACAACTATATCAACACTAGAGATTGTAAGGAGTTAACGTGATTGCAAACCCTCTCCTTGTACAACATCCCATTCAATTTAAAATAGAAATGAAAGACAAAAAACTTGTGTGTAGATATAATAATAATGATCACATTTCATCTGTTCTTAGCTGCATAAGAGCTGGGGGAGGAGAAACAGTAGTTCACTGATTTTTCTTGTAAATATCTCCTTAACATAGGCTTACCTGTAGGTAAAAGTGGTTGTACAGGGTGTGGTGAAAGTGTTGTACAGTGGTTAAAGTTTTCGCAAATGTTATGCACTGGGCTGGTGCGCTCTCTGTTCTTTTTTCTTTTAGTGTTTCTTTTTGGGTTTTCCCTGACCTCTGGAGAGTGGCAGCACAGCTGATGTGGGGGCTCAAGACTCACAGCGGCACAGTTATTTCTTAAGTACAGGAGCATTTGTTTTCCTTTTATAGTATAGAGGCCCCCTATAGCAAAGTACCAAAAACTTCTGCCTTTAGAACCACTCACTTCCTGCCCAGGACTACATGTCCCATGAGGCATTGCTCCTCACACATTCACAAGTTATCATGCACTTACTGGCATGTATGAACAGTGTACTGAGCTGTATGTGTGCTGCATTGTATTTCCTGTAAACAAATAATGCATTATGCATGCAGGCCAACTAATCGGCTGGCCGATTAATCGATTATGAAAATAGTTGACAACCATTTTCATAATCGATTAGTTGTTGATTAATCGATTAGTTGTGTCGGACCAAAATCACAACATTCTGGGTTCTGTACCTGATTCATGGTTGAAAGGTAGGAAGGCCCCTTCTAAACATAACTGTTCAATGTTTGTTAAAAAAGAGTAGCTGGGGGGGGCGTGTCCTGATGTGAGCAGCGGCGGACGCTTTTGCTGGGAGCTCCGGGTATCCTGAATGCCATCCGTGCCCATCCGTGCATCTAACTGCTAATCTGGGACCAGTGAACGTACCTGCCTGCTCAGCCCGGTCCCCTGCAGTGTCCTGTGCAGCCAGTTTGGAGCGATTCTCCCGGTGGACACCCGAAAATCGCTGCTGCAGACTCACGCGGCCGCCGCCATCTTGTCAATCTGCGGCCTCTCTGGGGACTTGGAATCCGGCGGTTTCGGAGGTAAGGGACCTCCATCTGTCCCCCCCTGACACTCATCTGCCTGTCGGAGGCACTCTGGAGGCCGAGCTGAGTCCTGGGGACGTCCGCAGCGGTCGTGGCCTGGTCCGGCGCGGCGCGGCCTAGCTCGGTCAGTGAATCCCCGGTGTTTCCTGAAATAGCTGCCCCGGGGGAGTGCATCGCGGTCGATCTGGGCCGACTTTGGAGGAGTGGATCTCCCCTCTACTTCTGCCTGGTCATCCATCCGAGGCCCTATAACAGCTGAGAGTGCTGCCTAGTCCTGCCGGTCTGAACTGTTCTCCTGGGCCCCCTGTGCTTCCAAACGGCTGCCTTTGTCTTCCTGCACTTCCCTACTCTGACACTGCTGATCCCATATCCCTTCCACTGTGATCCTGCCTGTGTGCCTGCTGTGTGGGGGGGCTGCTGACTGCCTGTCTAACGTGTGGGGGCCAGTGGCTCGAGGCCTGCGGTCAGCTTGGGTCACATCTGGCTGTGCGCTGCTCACGCATCCGGGCTCGCTTGGTTGGTCGGGCTGGATAGAACTGCCTAATGTCCCCCTCCTCCAGAAAAAACGGAAAGGGGCACTCTAAATCCGCCAAGGTTGACACTCCAGTCCAGCTGCCGCCGCCCGCCTCCCCACAGGCAGATCCCATCCTGCTCGGTCAGCTTCGAGCCCTACTGGCGGGTCTAGAAATGGAGCCTGGAGGATCTCAAATGGCGGAGGGCTTGGTCTCTCCGCCACCGGACAGTACGGCCAAGATCCTTGCTGCGATCGAGCAGAGTAAGACCTCGCTGCTGGTGCGCATTGACCATCTTGCTGAGGAGTGCAATTTAATACGAAATGACCTCGACAAAATAAGAGGGAGAATGACCGAAACTGAAACCAGGGTGTCTGCCACCGAAGATCTTACAGCCACTCATGCTACCTCCATCGCTGAGCTGCAGCGCACAGTACAGTCCCTGGTAGCAAAATCCGATGATGCTGAAAACAGGCTGAGGCGCAACAACGTTAGAGTTCTGGGTCTACCCGAGAGAGAAGAGGGAGATCGTCCTGCTGAATTTGCGGAGGAGTTCTTTAAAACCCTTTTGGGCCTGGCGGATGTCCCACCTACCTACGTGGTTGAGAGGGCCCACCGGGTGCCTGCTGGCCGTGCCATCCCAGGGAATTTTCCCCGTCCTTTTTTGGTCCGCTTCCTCAACTATAGAGACAGAGATAGGATCCTTTCTGAGGCCCGGAAAAATCCCAATCTCAAGTATGGCAACTCCTCGGTGCTTCTTTTCCCCGACTTCTCGGCTGACTTGCAGAGAAAGCGGAAATCCTTCAATGATATTCGCAGACGACTCAGAGATAAGAACATTAAGTACAACATGCTTTACCCCAGCCGCCTGAGGGTTCAACACGAAGGGACAACCCGTTTCTTTGACAACCCTGCGGATGCAGACGACTGGCTGACCACGTTAAGATAAAGGCTTTTGTTTTTTCTTTTCCTTCTACCTGATGCACGGATGTTACATATCCTTGTTAACTTCATCCTACACATCTCCGGCACATACCGGAGCAACCACTAATGCACTTTTACACGTGACCTACACTCGACCCTAACGGTTTAGTGTTTCCTGAGAAGAGATAGACCTGGTGCTCTCCATTCTTGTGGAGGTACTCTTAACAGCTGGAGGAACTCCAACCCCGCTCCAGACTACTTCGCCCTTCTGGCTGTGAAGAGATACGTGTCCCCCACCCTGGCCCTCTGTCTCTTTTTTTTTTTTGGTTACACACGGGTTTGGGTGGCCTGACATGTTATATGGTGGTTGGACTGGCACCAGAAGTGTAGTGCCCCGGGTTTAGGGGCCAAACTGCACTCTCAAGTTTTTGGTTCAGGGTATAAACTATTCCCAGGCCCTCTCCCCTGTTTCGAGAGAGGGATGGGACATAGTAGGAAAGGCACCTTGTGCCTGGGTTGTTTAATTATTTTCTTTTGGTTTGTTTTACTGGTATGTTTCATGATTTTCATATGCTATGGTGCTGACACTCAAAGATATGTCCTGATTGGGATTGTGCTGCTCATTTTTGGTCTCCAAATTCAAATATACTCCCAGGTCCTCCTGTTAAGTCCCCACCATGATGGCTAGTCTCAAGGATAACTCCTTTGCCGTTCTTTCATGGAACGTTCGAGGCCTAAATTCCAAATTTAAGAGAGCCCTCCTATTTCAATACCTGAAATCAAATTCTCCCCAAATTATCCTCCTCCAGGAGACCCATCTTATGGGCAGCAAAATCCTAACATTAAAAAAGCCGTGGATTCAAAAGGCGATTCACGCCACATACTCCACTTACGCTAGGGGAGTGTCGGTTCTGGTGCACAAGAACTTCCCGTGTGTAATTGAAGAGATATGCACGGACCCCCAGGGTAAGTTTGCTCTGGTGGTATTTACATTGTGGTCTCAAAGGTATATTGTGGTGAACATCTATGTTCCTCCGCCTTTCTCCCCTACTGTTTTGTACAAGGTCCTGGAAAAGGTCACCCCTTTTTGCCCTGGGAGGCTATTGGTCATGGGTGATTTCAATGCCACCATGTCAGCTGATCTTGACAGGCCCACTCCTCCCAAATCGCATTGTCCAGCTCTGTCCGCTTGGGCCCAGGCAATTGGCTTGGTTGAGATATGGAGGTGGAAACATCCAACTACCCGGTCCTACTCCTGTTTCTCGGCTTCCCACAAAACTGCCTCGCGGATAGACCTGGCCTTTGCTAACCCGCTGTTGTTGGCGGATGTTCTAGAGGCGACCTATTTGCCCAGCGGACTGTCGGATCATAGCCCTTTGACCGTGGTTTTCCGCACCCCTGCATCCCGTAGCGCAGCTCTGTGGAGGCTGGGGCCAGACTGGATCTCCCATCCAGACCTTGCTGACGAAATGCCTAAATTGTTGAGTGAATTCTGGGTGCAGAACTCAGGGTCCGCCCCTACAGCCATTACATGGGACGCCTTTAAGGCCTACTCTAGGGGACAATATATTTCTTCTATTGCAGCTATCAGACAAAAACAAGCATCGGAGACTCAGTCCCTGCAACAGTCGGTACTAGAGCATACTAACAATTATGGTGCAGACCCCACCCCAGGCCACTTTGATCTCTTGGCAGCGGCACAGAGAGAACTAAACCTTCATCTGGTAGAAATAACAAAGCTGGATGCGTACAAACGCAGACAACGATTCTTTGAACAGGGTGACAGGAATGGTCGACTGTTGGCCATGATGGCTCAACATGATCAACCACTTACACTTATCTCCACTATAACCACCCAGGGCGGGGGGACGGCAACTACCCCTTCAGATATCCTACAAGAATTTACTAACTTTTATGAAACTTTGTATACCTCCAGCCTGCCCTCTGCCTTTCGGCCTGAGGAGCTACGAGATCTGTTGGACCCTCTGGCCCTCGGCTGGTTGTCGGACTCAGAGCGGAAGGCATTAGTGCAACCTTTCACAACGTTGGAGGTTCTGAATGCAATCCGATCCTTCCCCTCCGGGAAGGCACCAGGCCCTGACGGGCTGCCGATAGATTTTTATAAAACACATGAAGAGGTGCTGGCACCACAGTTGGCATCGTTATTCACAAAATGTCTCTCGGAGGGGAAATTGCCAGATTCTATGTATCACGCCCATCTAACCTTGATTTACAAACCTCAGAAAGACCCCACTTCCTGTGCTTCCTACAGGCCCATTGCGCTGCTAAACAATGACTTTAAAATTTTGACCAAACTCCTCGCTATTAGATTGTACCCCATGCTCCCCTCGGTGGTTGACTCTGATCAAACAGGTTTCATGCCCCGTAGAGCCACAGATGTCAACCTTCGCAGACTCTTCACAAACATCCATGCCCAGCACATTAATGAGGGATCCCGCGCTGTTGCCTCCTTAGACATCGAGAAGGCATTTGACACAGTTGAGTGGCCCTTCCTATGGGAGACATTGCGTAGAATGGGCTTCCCTCTGCTCTTCATTAAATGGCTTCAGGTGATTTACAAATGTCCCACCTCCGCTGTGCGCCTGGGGGGCCAGTTGTCCGGCCCCTTCAGGCTATCCAGGGGAACGAGACAGGGTTGCCCTCTCTCCCCAGCACTATTCGCCCTTGCAGTGGAGCCGGTGGCGGAGGCGCTACGCACATCCCCGCACATCAAGGGTCTGCGCATAGGGCTGCTGGAGGAGAGGGTGGCACTATACGCTGACGACATGCTCCTTTTCCTCGGCGACGCGGGTCCATCGTTACAGGGTGCGCTGACGGTACTAAACACCTTTGCCGGGGTCACGGGACTAAAGGTCAACTGGTCCAAATCGTTGCTATTCCCAATTGACCAAGCAGCAAGGATGACATCCCCTTCTGACACTCCCCTCCAGTGGGTAGACACGTTCAAATACCTAGGTGTAATTATCTCCTCTCAAGCAACAGACTTCATTTCTCTCAACTTAGACCCAGTATTGCTGGATATAAAAGTCAGACTTAAATCGTGGAGTAATTTACCGCTGTCCTTATGGGGCCGAATTAACCTCATTAAAATGAAGATCGTTCCCAGACTCACTTACCTTTTCCGTCATTCCCCGCAGTGGATTCCAAAATCCTTCTTTAAAAGGCTTAATCAGATTTTTTCTTCCTTCCTCTGGGGCCCCTCCCCGCCGAGATATAAACTAAGCACCTTGATGAGACCGCAGACACAAGGGGGTATGGCGTTCCCCGATTGTTATAAATACTACCTTGCCGCACAACTGGTGACGGCGGCGTGGTGGCTAGATCCAGATGCCTCAAATTCAGCTATAGCCCTGGAGGCGGCAGTGGTGGGCTCATTGGAGGCACTCAAATTACTGATCTATAGGGGACCTCGTGCCCCTTACCCCCTGACCCCCTCCATGTGCACCACCATACGCGCATGGCGAGCGGGGTTGGCGGTGGAGAAGTACAGATCTAATGAAATCTCACCGAACGCTCCGCTTTGGCTGAATCCGACTACACCTCATTTATACAAAATGCTAGATCCATATGTATGGACCAAATATGGCATCAAACTTATATCTCATATAACGGAGAACAATACCCTGATCCCCTTGTCCCGACTCTCACAGACTTATAATATACCAAATCATTATGTCTTTCGGTACCTACAGCTGTCGCATGCGTTTAATGCCCAATTCCCACATTCCTCCTGCATGGTGGTTCAGTCAGGGTTGGAGAAGACACTTCGTTCCAGATGTGCTGAAAAACCAACATCTCGGCTGTATGAACATTTGATATTTGTGTCTCTCCCTCCCATGGATAAGCTCTGGTCCTGTTGGCAAAGAGATATCCCTACGCTGGACAACGATGATTGGGACGATGTTTGGGATTTCCCCTTTAGCTCCCTAGTTTCATTGCGAGACAGGCTTGTACAGTTTAAAATCGTGCACAGAGCTTACATTACACCTCATAGGCTTCATAAAATGAACCCTGAGCTTCCCGCAGAATGCTGGAGGTGTGGTGTCTCCCCGGGAGACTTTACACATATTTTCTGGACTTGCCCTAAGATCCAGCAGTATTGGACTGAGGTGCTGGATCTGATTGGCCGAGTCGCCCTGATTACAGTGCCAATAACGATGGAGGTGTGCCTTTTGGGTCTGATAGAGACGCTGGTGCCGACTGTTGCGGGGAGGACTTTGATTGGGTTATTACTCTTTTATGCCCGGAAAAATATAGCTATGAATTGGAAGAAACCCACGATGCCTTCTCTGGCTCAATGGAAGCGTCTCGTAAACGAGAGCCTTCCCCTGTATAAAGACACATATGAAAGTAGAGGGTGTCCCTTGAAATATGGAAAAATCTGGCGTACGTGGTTGGCGGAACCTACAACGGCTTGATTGCCAGGTGAGGAAGTTACGGAGTAGTTCGTAGGTACTCTGCCGAGGCGGGGTAGGGGAGGATTATGGGCCTGATCGGGGAATAGCTGTTTCTGGTGTTGGAGGAGATGTCTGGCATACTCGATATCAAACTGTGGCTCAAATGCACATGTACATGTCATGAGTTGTTCATATTACATACTATAAATACGGAGACTTGTTAAGCACTATCTGACATGCTGTCTATATACCAGTCGATGTGATTTTTTTTTTTTTTTTTTTTCTTTTTAATGTTTGTTTGCTTTGGTGTTGTTTATTGTTCGAAAATGCAATAAAAAAGATTTATCAAAAAAAAAAAAAAGAGTAGCTGAAAAAACATATGCACAGACCCTAAAAGTAAAGCGTGTTTGTTAGATAAACACAGCCTGACCCATGCTGCGTCCGGATAAAAGAGCTTTTATTTCCACAGGTATGAGTGCAGACAAAACACAGAACAAAGCGCAGGAAACAAGACCCCAGGATCCATGTACACGGCAGAAGATCACTCACCACCTCTGTAGCAGGGCCAGATTTCGGTCACAGACACCCCTAGGCCATAGTGTTCATGCTGTCTTTTATGACTGCAGATCTCTGTCTGGATTCTTTAAAATTCTGTATAATGGCCTCAAAACAGTGCCGGCCCAAGACATTGTGCTGCCTGGTACCAAGAATGAAATGCTGCCCCCCCCTCAAAAAAAATTACGCCCACCAAAATGCCCCCACATCCATTATTTTATATTATGATAACTAAAGTGGACCTATCATGGCTCTATACATGTATATAGGAGTATAAAAAGGACCTGTTATGGCTCTATTCATGCAATTAACCCCACAGTGGAGCGGAGAGCGGAACGGGAGGAGCGGTCGGGCGGCAATTAGCCCCACAGTGGAGTGGAGAGTGGAGCTGGCGGAATGGGATGGTGTGCAGGCTGGAAATTTGCTGCCCCCCTGAAAGTGCTGCCTGGTACAATGGTACCATCGGGTCCCATGGTAGGGCCGGCCCTGCCTCAAAAGTATTCTATGCCCCAAAACCTAAACATGATGAAGAAAGGGTTTGCAGTTCAGATCAGCTGGTCCTCAACTTCATTATCAAATGCCTAGGTTTTTTCTTATATAACAAGCACTTGAGGGGACCCTGGAGCAGCATATTCTCCAGAAAAGCTAATTCAGCCTCCCGTTTGCTCTATATTTTTCCACCCAAGCAGAACTTTTCAAATAGCTTTAGGTTAACATCTAAGTACAGGTCCTCTTTAAAACTTCAACTGACATCAAATATGAAGCTTGTCTTCCTTCTGATCTAGATCAGTCATGTTTCACAGGATTTAGCTTCATCCAAGTCTCTCAGTAAGTGCTCTGCCATGTATGAAGGGGTTTTCTCTTGCTATACATCATCAATCACTCCTGGCTATCTCGTCTTAGTCACCGTGTTATCCAGATGGCTGCAATAAGATCTGTGTGAACTAGATACTTTAAAGCCAATGTGAAGCATTGCAAGGGAGGATGCGATCTATTACAAAACATAGGAATTACTTTTATTTGGGCAGCGTTTCTCTTAACTTTATTCTACAATGTTAAAAGTAAAAAAACTATATTTTGACATTTGCATGGCGTAATTGGAAAGTATTTGATAAGCTTGAACAACTAGGCAGGTTAAGTTCACCTTTTGGGGGAAAAAAAGTACATTTATTTATTTTTTACCTATAGTAAGGTGACCGGATTTTTAAAATGAAATCCGGGGACATATTTTTTCTTTACTAGTAATGGCAACAATCAGCGACTCTCTGCCCGTCGCTGCCTGCCCCACAGCCTCTCAAGTCTTACTCTTCGGGCCCCGGCTACTACTGGATGGGGAGCGGAGGAAGATCACTCCGCCAGGGAAGGCAAGGAGATAGGCAGGTGGCTGGCCAGGATTTGACCCAAGGCAGAAGAACATGCGAGCGAAGCTGAATGGGCATGCGCCCGAAACTGAAGAAATATTCCCTCCGCTCCGACCAGCACATGATCATCAGAAAGGGGCACAGATAATGGGAAAAATACAACCCCCCTATGCTAGTAGGCACGGCGGAGCGGGGGGGTGTAATTCAAATTTTTTTATTTTAATTCTGCACTGATTGTCTGAAATTGCCCCTGCCCCCTATACTGGGGATGTCTGGTCACCCTTCCCTATAGAGTCTGTAACGCATTGCACCCACGATCAGCAAATCGCAGGGGCAATGTCAGCCTCCTGCATCTGTACCTCTGATATGGACAGGCAGTTGCTTGAGAACAGGGAGATCAATGAACCATCACCCTCAGAGTTCATTAAGAACTAAAAGTCGTCAGCCACAATGGCTGATGGTACTTGTAGTCTATTCATTCACTGCCGTGTTTTCAAATTGTGACAGCGGGTGAGGGGGAAGATCCCCCACCCGCTGTCACATGGAAGGGGAATGGGAGGAGAGGTGGGGGGTGCTGAACATGTCGCACGTTACACCCTAAATACAAGTGTAACATGGTCAGAAAAGGTGAACTTAGCCTTTAAAGCAGATCTGTATTTTAGAAGTATTTTTACATACATTTAACATAGTACCTGAATCTGCCTCGGTATCTTTGATGAAGAGGTCTGATGAACCCCCAAACTGGGTGGGGATAATGGGGAAGTTGTGCTAAATTCAGTATCACCGTCTGGTAGGGAAATTGCATATTTCATAGCAAAGAGGAGAGAGTTTGGGACTTTGAATGCGGTGTATGCCCAACAGTCGATGCAGTGAACATAACCTGAGTATGAATACATTGACGCATAAACAAAGGTAAATGCACATTAAGCCCCAGAGCATTACGCTGGTCAAAGACCAGGCCACTTTTTGCGATTCAGCACTGCGTCGCTTTAACTGACAATTGCACGGTCGTGCGACGTGGCTCCCAAACAAAATTGACGTCCTTTTTTTCTCACAAATAGAGCTTTCTTTTGGTGGTATTTGATCACCTCGGGGTAGCGCTACCCCCTCAGGAGCCGCTGGTTAGATTGGGACGGCATGATTATGTTACCTGTGTGATGTGTCTAGGGATAATGATGATGATGATGATGAGATGCAATAACGGAATGTCCAAACAGCAGGGTGACGTTTTCTGTGCTTTTTTTTTTTGCCCAACGTGGTAAACAGTTAACTTGAGGTAGAAATAGCAGAAATAGGTTGGTGAAAGGAGAATTTGCAGATTCAGGCCTATGGATAAACGGAAGCAGTCCTGCCTCCAATGCTGCCCTAGGCCTGGTGAAACTCGCGCACCCCTTCCTTTTTAAGACTCGTCCTGTCATTTTCATGGGATGAGGACAGAGGGACAGGGTGGGAGGGGGACAAGGTGGGATGAGCACAGGGGGACAGGGTGGGATGAGCACAGGGGGACAGGGTGGGGTGAGCATAGGGGGACAGGGTGGGGTGAGCACAGGGTGGGATGGGGACAGGGTGGGATGAGCACAGGGTGGGATGAGGACAGGGTGGGATGGGGACAGGGTGGGATGGGGACAGGGTGGGATGAGCACAGGGTGGGATGAGGACAGGGTGGGATGAGCACAGAGTGGGATGGGGACAGGGTGGGATGGGGACAGGGTGGGATGAGGACAGGGTGGGATGGGGACAGGGTGGGATGAGGACAGGGTGGGATGGGGACAGGGTGGGATGAGCACAGGGTGGGATGAGCACAGGGGGACAGGGTGGGATGAGCACAGGGTGGGATGGGGACAGGGTGGGATGAGCACAGGGTGGGATGAGCACAGGGTGGGATGAGCACAGGGTGGGATGGGGACAGGGTGGGATGAGCACAGGGTGGGATGAGGACAGGGGGGGATGGGGACAGGGTGGGATGAGCACAGGGTGGGATGAGGACAGGGTGGGATGGGGACAGGGTGGGATGAGGACAGGGTGGGATGGGGACAGGGTGGGATGGGGACAGGGTGGGATGAGGACAGGGTGGGATGGGGACAGGGTGGGATGGGGACAGGGTGGGATGAGGACAGGGTGGGATGAGGACAGGGTGGGATGGGGACAGGGTGGGAAGGGGACAGGGTGGGATGGGGACAGGGTGGGATGAGCACAGGGTGGGATGGGGACAGGGTGGGATGGGGACAGGGTGGGAAGGGGACAGGGTGGGATGGGGACAGGGTGGGATGGGGACAGGGTGGGAAGGGGACAGGGTGGGATGGGGACAGGGTGGGATGAGGACAGGGTGGGATGGGGACAGGGTGGGATGAGCACAGGGTGGGATGAGCACAGGGTGGGATGGGGACAGGGTGGGATGGGGACAGGGTGGGATGAGGACAGGGTGGGATGGGGACAGGGTGGGATGAGGACAGGGTGGGATGGGGACAGGGTGGGATGGGGACAGGGTGGGATGGGGACAGGGTGGGAAGGGGACAGGGTGGGATGGGGACAGGGTGGGATGAGGACAGGGTGGGATGGGGACAGGGTGGGAAGGGGACAGGGTGGGATGGGGACAGGGTGGGATGAGGACAGGGTGGGGACAGGGTGGGATGGGGACAGGGTGGGATGGGGACAGGGTGGGATGAGGACAGGGTGGGATGGGGACAGGGGAACAGAGCATCTTAATTTGGGGGGGGGGTAGAGGGTGGTATGGGGATATGTGCTGGGGAGTGATTTGAGAGGGAAGATGATATGTGCTAGTGGGGGGGGGGGGAATCGGACCCTCCCCCCCCATCACACACACACTAGCACATATCATCTTCCCTCTCAAATCACTCCCCAGCACATATCACCATACCACCCTCTCCTCTCCCATCACTTCAATAGTTCACCTCGAATCTGCTTAAGGGGGGCCCCTTACCTCCTGCTTACTGTGCACCACTCGTGTCTCTCCTCGGCTCCTCCTCCTGGCTGTGTACACATTGAGCCATGAGGGGGGGAGGAGCCGAAGTGTGACTGTGTATTGCAGTCAGTGGAGAGAGAGGGACGGCTGCACTGTCCCCGGTGACTGCGCCACTGTCCTATGAGGCTGCATTACCCCTGACCCTCTGCCTGGACAGTGCTGATTGGCCTGCTGCAGATCACATGCACCCTCCCTAGAAAGAAAAAAACTCTTTAGCAATACACACCAAACTGAGTATGTGCACTCCAAAGGCTATGACTTATCAGGAAATGGATTGGGGACAGTGGAAATATCTTTTTAAATTACTTTAATATGATAACATTTGTATGAGATTTTAGTGATTTAGTGATCTTTTTTGTTGGGGTCTAGCCTAACAATTTAAATTTTATAAGTTAAAATGTGTTTTTTTTTTTCTGTATGGATATTTGTAGCCTGAGTTAAATGTGTGTGTCAGACTCCATTGACAGCAAATATAATTGTTTCCTGTTCTACGTTCATACAAATAATCTGCTTTTATAGTGTACATTTCACCAGAAATGGAAGTTTATTGTTCAACTGAAATATCACATCTGAAACAAATTCTTACAGTTAATTGCAAAACTTGGCACGGCTGCTCTCTGTAGACACATATGAAAGCAATATGTAAAAACACGTAGAAGGCTGACATATAATGCTTTACAGTGAAATCAAGTCCACCGCTTTAATGACGATATGTGGTTGAGCGGCTGTTGAGGAAATGACCACAAGTGTCCTGCTACTTACTGGTGTCTGAGGAAGAATTTAACACCGAGGCAGATATCAAATTAATGTGATCTGTATTAAATAATGAATTGTTAAAGCCCAACTCCAGGAACAAAATAAATCCAAATAGTGCATTGAGCATCAATTACCACACTCCTCATCCCAAGTCATCCTATGTAGTGTAATGGGTAAAAGTCACAGGAACAAATAGCTGGATTCAGAAAGCCCGCCCTAACTTTGCGGCGGCGTAGTTTATCGTGTTTACACTACGCCGCCGTAAGTTAGCGAGGCAAGTACATGATTCACAAAGTACTTGCCTGCTAAGTTACGGCGGCGTAGCGTAAATCGGGCGGGCGTAATGACGCCTAATTCAAATTTAGCTGAGGGGGTGTGTTTTATGGTAATGGAGGGTGACCTTACGTGATTGACGTATTTTACGAACGGCGCATGCGCCGTCCACCTACATATCCCAGTGTGCATTGCGGCAAAGTACGCCGCACGGTCCTATTGGTTTCGACGTGGACGTAAATGACGTAAATCCCTATTCACGGACGACTTACGCAAACGGCGTAAGATTTTCAAATTTCGACGCGGGAACGACGGCCATACTTAACATTACTATTCCAGCTATTTGATGGAATAACTTTAGGCCTGATAATGCGTTACGTAAAGGCGTATCTGTACTGCGTTGGCCGGGCGTACTTTCGTGAATAGGCGTATCTAGTGATTTACAATGGAAGCACCACCTAGCGGTCAGCCTAAAAATTACACTTTAGGATACGACGGTGTAAGACACTTACGCCGCACGTATCTGAGCCTAATTTAAGCGTATCTGGTTTCCAGAATACGCTTAAATTAGCGCCGGCGCACATTCAGACTTAGGCCTAAGTCTTTCTGAATACACCTAAAAGTTTTTATCCTGCCCTGGGGACCAGACATTTTTTCCTGCTCATTATCTTCTTGGGCACCAGTCTCTCTATCTCCCCCATGAGTTCTCCTGCCTCTGGAGCCTATAAGAGAGGACCTGGCCCATGGAAGTGTTGCCTACACCAATCAGGGGTGTGCACATCAAGCAGTTAGTGATGAGAACCAGGGGCGGTCCATCCATTAAGGGTGCTGCCCCCCCCCCCCCATCCATGCGTCCAGCCCCTTTCAGGACATCGGGGCATGGATTCCAATGCAGGAGTTTTGTTTTGTTTTTTTGTTAAGCACCGATTAGAGCCAAAGGCTTTAATATAAGGTGGGCTCGGGTCGCAGAGAGTGCACTTTGATCCCACCCAGATGATTACAACAGCGAATGAATATTCACTGTTGTAACATTGATCCTCCTCCCAGCCAATCGGGAAGCCGGGTTTGATACCGGTCACCCGATTGGCTGAAAGGACAGGCGATCCTATTTGATGCCTAGGAGGAGGAGGGGAGGAGCTGGAAACCGCCATGGAGGAGAGGACACAGAGCCGCTGCACCACGCTGCCTGCCACCCACGGCCGCCGATAGGGTAAGTGCCTTTTAGCAATAGCAACAGTTCCATCCCTCTCTGGTTTCTATCATATTCTCCTGGGCTGCCATTTTTCTGGGGATCTTGATTGGCCAGTGGGGGATGATGTCATCATGTGCATGTGTACGGGAGTCAGTCATTCCAGGACAGCCAAAGTGAGCCAGGAATACACACTGATCTGCACATGCTCAGACTCAGTGTACATTTAGTAGAAAACTGTGAACAGGCAGGTAAGTTTGTATTATTGCAAAAGATACATAACGTGTTTCTTCTGTAATAAAAAGTTGCCTGCTTGCAGTTTTCTAAATTTGAAAAGGTTTTTTTTTTTTCCCTCATCCCAATGGTTAGTTTTAAGGGGTATTAGGGGAGTTTATAATATCCTGGAGTTGGGCTTAACTTTTTTATTAAGCAGAAGAAAAGAAAGTACCTGAATATGACTTGGTACAGCCTTCTCCAATCGGCTGTACAGACTAGCAGAGACACAGCACAACCCTACACTCTAAATGTAACGCACCCCTGAACCTTGCACTCTGTACGTAGCACAATACTGAACCCTGCACTCTGTATGTAGTGCACTCATGAACCCTGCACTCTATGTGGCACAATCCCGAACCCTGCCCACTGTATGTGGCACACTCCTGAACCTTGCACTCTGTACATAGCACAATCCTGAACCCTGCACTCTGTATGTAGTGCACTCATGAACCCTGCACTCTATGTGGCACAATCCCGAACCCTGCACACTGTATGTGGCACACTCCTGAACCCTGCACTCTGTACATAGGGCAATCCTGAACCCTGTACTGTGTATGCAGTGCACATCTGAACCCTGAACTCTGTAAACTGCACACTATGTACAAAGCTCACTCCTGAACTATGCACTCTGTACTTAATGCACTACTCAACCCTGTACATAGTACACTCCTCAACTCTACACTCTGTACGTAATGCACTCATAAACCTTTCCCTCTGCAGTGTGCACTCCTCAACTCTGCATTCTATTCACAGTGCACTGCTCAAACCACGCACCTCATGTGTAATGCATTGCTCAACTCTGCACTCTGTAAATAGCGCCCCCCCTGAACTCCGCAATAAACTGCTGAACCCTGTCCCTAAATCCTGTATGTAGCCCACTCCTGAACTCCGCATTCTGTATGTAGCACACTAAGGGGGGGATCGATTATGTTGATGTCTAGTTGTGCAATTGGGGTGTGATAGAGTTTCTGCACCTATTTTCTGAGAAAAAAAGCCCTGTAGCCTTAGGCCTCATTTACACTTGTATTTGTAACTGCTCCCCCTTCTACTGCATGCACTTGAAGACAAAGCTGCATTTTGTTTTAAAGCAGGATCAGGGGTGGGGTCGAGGGGGCCCAATCAGGTAGGTGTGATTTCTAACAGTGGCCATGATTGACTTACCAACCATCTGATAGTTCCTGGACCAACATCACTTGGCAGAGCCAGCTGCATGACACCAGTGTTCTTTTTATCTGCCTGTAAAGGGGGCATTTTTCTCACTGGTTAATAACATTTTTCCCACTGACCGCTAATAAGTGTAGTGGTTTCCCAAAACCTGTCCTTCCACCCACAGTCAGTGTTGATGGGGAATGCCTCCCTCAAAGCTATTGTATTCTGCTGGCAGGGGAGCCTTCCAGGCCAGCAGAACACAATGATTACTGTTAGCGACTATAGCTGCCGGCACTAATCAAAAGTAAACATTTCAGACCGGCTGGTTGTACCCAAGCAGATCGATAGATCGACTTGGGTACAATCAGCCTGCCCATTCATGGATTGAAATTTTAGCCGGTCCCTGCTTAACCAGCCAAAATTCAATCCAGATATGGTTGGCTTAAAGCAGCATTTTTCTTGCACGCCTATAATTTACTGTTGTGTTACCTGCTGCTTGAGCCTCTAGTGCAATTCAGGAAAAAGGACAAACTATGACCCACTTTACTAACAATGAAATAATATAGAATTATTCCCAAATGAAGGAAGGAGACCTAATACCTGTCAAAAATATTTTTAGCTGTGTAAATTCTTGATGTACTAAGAGTTTGATATTCTTCACATATTATTTTAATTAGTTATGTATGACTGACCATGTAAATCGTGTTAGCTGAGGTTGATTGTTAGTCTGACGTACAGTGACAATAGAGCACAAAGACCAAATCACAGATTAGCTAAGATGCTGTGGGCAAATAATTACTACAAGAAGATTACGTCTATAACATAGCAGATTCATTAAGTGCTGCGCTAGTATGTCCATGTTGTGTATCACACCACAGGGGAGGAACGTGGGAATAAATCAATGCGGCTCTGTGGAAACTATAAAAGGATTCTCACCGAGAGGCAGCTTGATGAACGCGCTTCTAGATCTGTTATTTGTGTTCAAAATGAACCTGCTTATGTGGCAATTTGTACAAGCCTCCTCAGCAGTGTATCTAGAATGTATAGCACTCTAAAGTAATATACAGTGCATCCAGAAAGTATTCACAGCGCTTCACTTTTTCCACATTTTTTTGTTACAGTCTTATTCCAAGATGCACTAAATTAATTATTGTCCTCAAAATACTACAAACCATACCCCATAATGACAATATTAAATAACTTCATTTGAAGTTTTTGCAAGATTATTAAAAATAAAAAAGGAAAAAATGCCATGTACATACCGTATTTATCGGCGTATAACACGCACTTTTTTCCCCTTACAATCAGGGGAAAATCGTGGGTGCGCGTTATACGCCGGTCCCCGCTGTCTCTGAGCGCCGCCGACAAAGCCCGACAAAGACCGAGCCGAGCGTACTGCGGTATTAACCCTTTATCGGCCGCTAGCGGGGGTTAATACCGCACCGCTAGCGTCCGATTCCTGCGGCAATCCCGGCGGTATAGCGCCGCTATTTTTAGCGGCGCTATACCGCCACCGCGGCTCCTGCTCCAATGTTAAAGCGGCCTTAGAGGCGCCTCTCTTCTCTTTTATACCCTGTAAAAAAAAAATGCTCTGATATACAAGCATTTGGATTACAAGCATGTTTCTGGAAGGAATTATGCTCGCAATACAAGGTTTTACTGTGTGTGTGTGTGTATATATATATATATATATATATATATAGTAGTTATTTAGATCCTTTTTATAAAACAGCTTTGCAGAATAGAATTTTTCCAAAATGTATGAATAGCTCTGAGCTTCCCCCTTGTGGTCAGAATTGGTGCTGCATTTTTTTAATACTTCAACTAGTTTAGGGAGAATATAGAATGTAATTTAAGGAGCCATCCAAACCCCATCTGCACTCCCACTCCCATCTCCTGCAGGGTCGCTAAAACCTACCTGTAGCACTCTTGCTGTGTACTTGCATGCTTAGTTTCTCTTTCGTTCATAGACGGACACAGCATCCTTTGACCTTAGGAAGGACATAACCCTAAGGTCAAAGGATGCTGTGTCCGTCTATGAACTCAGAGAAATGGATTTTACGGTGAGTACAAAAATCCTTTTTTTGCTGATCTCGGTGGAAATGATCCTATTAGGAACATCCTTGTTCACATGTTTTGCAGTGGGCTCAGCTGATCATAGTCATTTGTTGTTCAGGTCATGATTTGTCAACTATTAACCTCTGATGTGAACCCAAGAGAATAAAAAAATATGATTTCTTGTGTTTGCTTTTACATGGTTTTTATTCACTGTTATGGTTATTTTATTTCTCATACACATTGCCTATTTAGAGGTGGTGTTTTCTTCATTTACTATACAGTAGGTGTTGTGTTTTTTGTTTTTTTTGTGTTTTTTTTTTACTGCTATGTTAATGTACATTACATGGATGTATGTGATGTGCATATTCATTGTAGATAATGTTGGCAGCAAAAATTACATAAAGGTAGATTTGGATCTCTTCAGACAGTTCACAGCCACTTTAAGGGCTCTTTCACACGCCTGCTCAGTTTTTTAGATCATTTTTTTTTCATCGTTTTTCGTTCGTTTTCCGTCCGTTTACATCCATTTCCGATCCGTTTTTCGTCCGTTAACGTCCGTTTTTCCATCTGTTTTTCCATCCGTTTTTTCTTTTTTTTTTTTGTTTTTTTTTTTACATATTTTGATGAAAAACGGATGTTAGCGGATAGGATGGTAAACGGATCGTCCGCTAACGTCCGTTCCATTTTTTTGACGGAAGAAAAATAGGGTTTTCTTCCGTTCAATAAAATGGAGCTTAACGGAGACGGATGTTAACGGATGTTAGCGGATGCTCATCCGCTAACCCATAGGAAAGCATTGCGGTCCGTTAACGGACGTCCAAAAAACGGACGAACGGAACGGACGTGTGAAAGAGCCCTTAATGTTGAGTACCCTCCTAATTCAAAAAACAGCTGTTTTGTTCTGGTGTTCATATCATCACAGAGGAAATCGATAAACATTTGCAATGTGTTAAAATATCAGTCCACCTTAGGGTCCTTTCACACGCAGTGGACCGTTTCTGTGTCCGCTCCGTGTGTCCGCCAAAGCTCAGCGGGGAGCATCCGTCATCCCCGCTGAGCTGTCGGCGGATAGGGCGGTCCCCGCACACAGTGCAGAGACCGCCCTGTCTCTGCTCCGCTCTCCCCTATGGACGTCTATCCATCTGCATCCGATCCGTTCCGCCGGACGGACGGAAGAAAAATAGGGTTTCTTCCGTTCGCAAAAGCGGATCCCGACGGATGCGGATGGTCGCGGACGTTAGCGGATGCTCCATCCGCTAACGGACGCGATCCCATAGGGATTCATTACAAGTCTGTAAACGGACTTGTAATGAACGGACGAACGGTCCGCTAGTGTGAAAGGACCCTTACAGAGGAATTTCAATTACAAGTGGAGTCTGGTGGGATGAATCACCTGATGCCTTTTTATATTTCTTTAAAGTGAACCTGTATTTTAAGGCTGCTTTCAAACTGAAAGTGCCCAGGCGTTGTTGGTAAAGCTCCGCTTTTAACCTCCACTAGCGGCCGAAAAGGGGTTAAAAGCGTCCGCAAGTGATGCTGTAGCAGCGCTTTGCCAGTGGTTCAGTGGCGCTGCCCATTGATTTCAATGGGCAGGGGCGCTTTAGACCCCTTTCACACTGGTAGCGTTTTTCAGATGCTTTAGCCCGAGCAGCTTCTTTGCAGTGATTTAGGATCGATGAACTCACCGTTCCTAAAGCGCCCCTGCCCATTGAAATCAATGGGCAGCGCCGCTGCAGTGGAGCTTTGTGGGCGCTTTAAACCCTTTTCTGGACGCTAGTGGGGGTAAAAAGCACCACGCTAGCAGCCGAAAAGTGCAGCAAAAGCAACGGTAAAGCGTCGCTAAAAATATACTACTGACACCCGGGCGCTTTCACTGTGAAAGCAGCCTTAGGAGCGGTCCTAAAGCGCTGCAAAGAAGCAGCTGTGAGGAGTTTTCTTGATGCCCTGCCAGCGCAGCACCCCAGTGTATTGCAGCTGAGGCTTTTTTCAGGTGCTATTTTTAGCGCTAAAGTGCCTGAAAAACCCCACCAGTGTGAAACGTTTTTAAGGCCCCTTTCACACTGAGGCGCTTTTGCCAGTAAAAACACTGAGCGCTTTTGAAGAGCTTTTTATTCATTTCAATGGAGAGGGGAGTTTTTCACAGCCCTGCCAGCACACTGCCCCAGTGTGAAAGCATTCATTGATTTTAATGGAAATACGTTTTTGTGAGCTTTTTAGGCGCTGTTTTTAGCGTGAAAGTGGTCTTAAGTTCATCTGTGTAAAAATAAAAATGCACATCTTTGTGCAGTTAAAAATGTATTAGAGCAGTTTCACACTGGGGGGGGGGGGGGGCTTAGCGGTAAAGCGCCACTAATTTTAGCAGCACTTCACGGGCCGCTAGTGGCGGAATAAAGGGTTATTAGCGCCTGCAAAACACAGCTACCGAAGAGCTTTGCAGACGCTTCCGCAGCAGTGCCCATGATTCCAATGGCAAGGGCGGTGGAGAAGCAGCTTGCAGGACTCTTTTTATCGTCCTGCAAGTGCACCGCTCCAGTGTGAAAGCATGCAGGCTCTCACATTGGAGCTGCAGAGAGGCGTTTTTCAGGCGCTATTTTTAGCCCAAAAGCACCTGAAAAACGCCTCCAGTGTAAAAGGGGTCCTACAATCTGTTTATTAATTTTGCCAAGCATGATGTTCTTTGCTGGGGATATGTTCATAGACGTTCCCCGTTAGGAGCCAGCAGCCAACACTTTGCAATTTCGACTGTCACTGACCACTTGGATTCCCCACTGGCGATTGAGAACGAATGAGCGTGGCTCCTGATCACGTGACCATTATGTCAGCAATGAGATAAAGATCAGACCCAGCCAGCCTGCAGATTAATACTGCCACCTTTAGGTCGCAGTGCCATATATTTAATAGTGTGAGATACAATTGTGTCTTACAATTTAATAGTTGTCAGATACATTTACACTATTAATAAAAATACAATAATTCAAAAATAGATATATTTTTTTAAACTTTTACAATTTGTTAGTCTATAATAAAACAAAGAGCTTTTATTAAAATGTGTCAAAGAAAAGCCTTAAAAATGTCCTTAAAAATGGCTGATTTGCATTATTTATATATATATATATATATATATATATATATATATATATATATATATATATAGCAATATCATAAAACTACAGTGTGTGTTTACGTAGTGTATGTATATCTATATACCAACTGTATAGTGACAGAATGTAGTCTCCCCGCACTGTACAAATCAGCTCCAGCCTCTCTGGGGTGTGTAAAACGACTAATCAGAGGCAATCTGCGCTCCATATATATATTCTAGTCACTCAAGACTGTGACTTGGACCATCTGTTTTAAGTGCAGCCTTTACCGCCTTCGATTAAACATGATATCTGTTAGCTCGCTGCTCACTGTCACCATTAGAGGAAATGGAGTTGGAACCAGCAGAAGATTAGATGGTTGAAATGCTGACAGATGATTATTGCTCCCCTTTGTAATAGAACATTATCTTTTATTGTTTTCCAGTGACGGTGAGCGTTGGAGGGAAGCAGTATCTTCTGGGACTCTATGACACTGCAGGACAGGTAACAGCCAAATCTTAGAAATGTTTTTTTTTATGTCATTTGTGTATATTTTTTTTTTTAAGTGGCAGCAAGCAAATGACAAACCAGTTTATTTAAATAAAATTAAATAAAAGCAATATTTTTTTACTTTTTGCTGTAATAAATATCCCCCAAAAATATATAAAAAAACATATTTTTCCTCAGTTTAGGCCGATACGTATTCTTCTACCTATTTTTGGTAAAAAAATATCGCAATAAGCGTTTATTGATTGGTTTGCGCAAAATTTACAGCGTTTACAATATAGGGGATAGTTTTATTGCATTTTTTTTTTTTTTTTTTTTTTTTTACTACTAATATCGGCGATCAGCGATTTTTTTTTTTTTTTGTGACTGCGGCATTATGGCGGACACTTCGGACAATTTTGACACATTTTTGGGACCATTGTCATTTTCACAGCAAAAAATGCATTTAAAATGCATTGTTTACTGTGAAAATGACAATTGCAGTTTGGGAGTTAACCACTAGGGGGCGCTGACGGGGTTATGTGTGACCTCATGTGTGTTTACAACTGTAAGGGGGTGTGGCTGTAGGTGTGACATCATCGATTGTGTATCCCTATAAAAGGGATTTCACGATCGATGACGCCGCCACAGTAAAGAACGGGGAAGCTGTGTTTACACACAGCTCTCCCCGTTCTTCAGCTCCGGGGACCGATCGCGGGACTCCAGCGGCGATCGGGTCCGCGAGTCCCGCGGCCGAGGTCACGGAGCTTTGGACCAGGTCGCGGGTGCGCTCCGTGGGCGCGCATCCGCGACTCACAGCTGGGCATTATACAATCACATACAGGTACATGATTGTGCCCAGCCATGCCATTCTGCCGTTGTATATCGGCGTAAGGCGGTCCTTAAGTGGTTAAAGTGATTGTAAAGTCTTGTTTTTTTTTCTATAAAAATAACAAACATGTAATACCTGCTCTGTGCAATGGATATGCACAGAGTAGCCACAATCCTCCTTTTCTTGGGTCCGTCTTCAGTGCTCCTGGCCCCTCCCTCCTGTCAAGTGCCCCCAAAGCAAACAGCTTGCCATGGGGGCACCCGAGCCGAGTCCATTCAGACACAGAGCCATGGCCTGGCTCGTCCCCTCTCTCTCCTAAATGGCTAACTGACTTTGATTGACAGAAACGTAAGCCAATGGTGCCACTGCTGTGTCTCAGCCAATCAGGAGGGAGAGTCTTGGATGGCTGAGACACCCTTGGGCATAGCTTCACAGAGAGGGGGCTCCGGTGAGTATTAGGGGGGCTGCTGCACACAGAAGGCTTTTTATCTTAAAGCGGTTTTCCCCCCAAAAATGGAACTTCCACTTTAAGTACTGGTGACCCCCGACATGCCACATGTCATTTTTTTGAGAGAGCAGGTACTTAGTTTTCACTGGTACCCAGCTCCCACTTCCTCTCCTGGCGCTTTGGCGCAGAGCGGAAGTTCACCCCCCCTGCAATCTTCTGGGACACGTCACAGGTCCCAGAAGATTGCCTGGCCATTCACAGAGTGCAGCGCGGCTCGCGCATGCGCAGTGTGCCCCCTGGCTGTGAAGACACAGCCGGGCGCCCACACTTGCAATGCCGCAGAGATGAGGGGGAAAGAAGCGAGGCTTCGGGCGGCCGCATCGCTGGACCATGGGGCAGGTGAGTGTCTGTCTGTTTATTAAAAGTCAGCAGCTACACTTTTTTTTGTAGCTGCTGACTTTTAAATGGGTGGAACTTCGCTTTAATGCATGCATTAAGATAAAAAAAACTTCTAACTTTACAACCCCTTTAAGCTTAAGGTGATTTAATGAGTCAGTGTAATCAAAATGCACTTTTTAAATCTAAAATTTTTGATTCAACCAATTCGAAATTTGTAAATTTTTAAAGTTTTTGAGAAATTCTGAGAAAATGCAATAAAATACATAATACAAAATCTGAATAGGATTCCCGAATATGAATTGAACGAATGAACTGAATTTAACTAAACACAATAATTAGATTAACGAATCTAAACAAAACAAAACACATTTTTTTCATCATGCACATGTCTAGGGTGAATGCTGTCTCTAATAGCAAATGGCAACATTCGTTTTGCAATGAAAAATCTGTATTTTAATAGTGTAAAAAGTAGTGAACATGTGATGCCTCCAAAGAAATACACACCGAAACACAATGGAATGTAAAAAGTTATACAAAATTGATGTACCGGTATGTGGCCAGCTCTGGAAAAGCAAAATCTGGAGATTAATGAAATAAGACAAATGTCTAAGCCTGCTAACATTACGGCTGATTAAAGAAGTCAGGTAATAATTAGAATGGAGGTTAGGGTGCTCTGTCTGGTTTAGGAGTGCGCACAGAGACAAACTGTCCCGCTCACGCTGCATTTTTTACAGTGTCCCACCAAAGCAAGTTTTCAAGGTTATTGATGTAACTGTTTCAGACAGTATTAAATAGCATAGACCTCCTTCCTGACACTAATAATACTTAGACCTTGGCGCCGATGATCCAGCTGTATGAAATAAGTATCGCTGCCTACACATTTTATTGTAGTCACTTTACAGAATGGGAAAATCCAAACAGCTCCCAGGAATTGGCTTTAACAGACTCAGCAACTGGAAAGTATAAGCTGTTATTGAGCCCACATTTCAGCATATTGTGCAGTATTCTAAATAGTTTGAGATATACGGTATAGTAACTCTTCACAGTGCAATATTCCTACAGACAATGGGCCAGATTTTCAGAGGAGATACGACGGCGTATCTCCAGATACTCCGACGGACCGTTTTCATCGGTTCACCTCTGAAGTGGCCATACGGCCTGATATGTGTACACACCATCAGTTCAAAATCCGATCTGGTCAGAACGCGGTGATGTAAAACACACGACGTGGTGAATAAAACGAAGTTCAATGCTTCCAAGCATGCGTCGACTTGATTCTGAGCATGTGCGGGTTTTGAACCGATGCTTTTCTGTACTAACCATCGGTTTGGACCGATCGGGCAGCGGTCCATCGGTTCGGTTTTGAAGCATGTTTTAAAATTTTGGACCGAAGGAAAACAGACCGATAGCCTATACACACGGTCGGTTTGGTCCGATGAAAATTAACTTCGGTTCATTCTCATCGGACCAAACCGACCGTGTGTACGGGGCCTAAGATTGCCCTGTATTTGCTCAATCCATCTTCCCATCAACTCTGACCAGCTTCCCTGCCCCTGCTGAAGAAAAGCATCCCCATAGCATGATGCTGTTGAAGCAGTGGACTTGAACTTTGCTGATTTCGGAGCATGGGCATGTTACCTCTGCAGGCAGATGACCTGAGAGAGAACAAAGATCCAAATTGGCAGCAAGCCAGCAAGGAACTGGGCCATTTACTAGGACTTTTGATGCATCTGTTTAGCCGTATTTAACTGAAAATTCAATTGGTTATTTAGACCAGTGTTTCTCAACCTTTTTTCAGTCAAGGCATCCTTTAAAATTATAGACAGTCTCAAGGCAGTAATAGCTATAGCTTTATATAATGCAACAACATCCACACGTAGGATATCCAATAACATTGGAAAAAAATGGCAAACATGGATGATGTGGAGGCAACAGACATCCTCCTCGTCAACGGATGACGTCATTGGTCGTTAGGATGCCTAAGAAAGTCGTAATGGTGCATGATGAAAACCTTTGGCTTTGTGTAACTAAAAGGCAGGCTTCATCCACCTGCTGGCTTGTATACAATTTTTGATAATTTCTTTAGGCATTTTGCCATGGCACCCCTGAGAAAACCTCAATGCACCCAAGGGTGCCTAAGCACCCTGGTTGAAATAGGCTGATTTAGACAAACGAAACTCGTAAAATTGGGTAAGTGCACTTCAAAACAAAGCACATTCATCCATTTTTCCCTGATCCGACCCATCACCCCCCCCCCCCCCCCCCCCCCCCCAAGATACATACATAACCTAATCTGATGGCAACGGTCTCTGGTGTTTGTTTAAATACCAGCTGCACCTGTGTATTTCAATCCCAAGATTTATGGGGCCGTCTTCTACCATCTTCCTTCATCTCTGGCCTCTGCACTGCTCTATGGGTCTGTAATAGTCAGGCATTGCCAGGACAGTAAGGCCTCGTACACACGATCGGTTAACCAGTGGAAAAACCGATCGTGTGTGGGCCCTATAGGTTATTTAACCATAGGTTAAAAAAAAGCCAACTTGCTTTAAATTTAACTGATGGATTCCTAACCAATAGGTCAAAACTGATCGTTAGTAGGCACGACCATCGGTTAAAAATCCATGCATGCTCAGAATCAAGTCGACGCATGCTTGGAAGCATTGAACTTCGTTTTTTTTCAGCACGTCGTTGTGTTTTACGTCACCGCGTTCTGACACGATCGGTTATTTAACCGATGGTGTGTAGGCGTGACGGATCATCAGTCAGCTTCATCGGTTAACCTAGGACAACGGTCCTTCAGACCGTTCTCTTCGGATGGACTGATCGTGTGTACGAGGCTTTATACTAGATATAAACAAGCACCAGAGACCAGAGCTATCGGATTAAGGTACGTATGCATCTGTGGAGGGGGAAGAGGGTTAGGATAGGTCAGGGTGTAAGCACAAAAGGGAAAAGTGCAGTTTGTTTTGAAGTGCAATAAACTTTTTACAACTTTTCTATTTTTACAGTTAATCAAAATTAATCCACAGCAACAAGCACAGCATGAAAAATTGTTTATTTAATCAAAATCTAATACTTACATCTAAATTCCTCATGGACGATATTCTTGCGTAACTTCTTCTCGAATGGTTGATCTATGAAGTTCACTAGTTGTCCTAATCCTTTACTGGACTTGTGTACTTGATTTTATTTCAATTAATTATTCAAAACACTGTACTTCTGCGTTTTAGGCTAAAGGTGATCTCCCCAGAATATTTCAAGTGTTCTCCAATGGGATTGCTGGATATGAGACCAGCTGTGTAATATAATGTTGCTTTTATGGAAACAATACTACAGGAAAGGTATACTGGCATTCTAAGAGTCGGTTCACACTAGGGCGACACGACTTCCAGCGCGACTTTCAGAGGCGACTCCAACACGACTTGAGCATGAACCACAGGGCGATCTGGGGCGATTTACAACACGACTTGAAGTCGTCTCCAGGACAGGAGACTTTACAGTGGCCAATCAAACAACAATCAGCTCTAGGGGAGGGAGGGGGAGGGAGGGGGAAGGAGAGGTTTGCCTGAGAAATGTATCTTATCTTCCTGGAAAGTCGCTTCAGTTAAGACAGTGATCAGACGTGGAGGCGACTTCCATTGAAATCAATGGCTACAAATCGCCTACAAGTCGGATTGAAGTAGTACAGGAACCTCTTCTGAAGTCGGAGCGACTTGAGTCGTGTGTATTAACACCGCTCCCATTCACTTACATTGTTTTTCTCTACAGCGCGACTTGGGACGACTTGAGGCGACCTCAAGTCGGATCCCAAGTCGCCCCAGTGTGAACCGACTCTGAACCTTTGATTTTAATCATTTCAACAATTTAGAAAAAAATATAAACTTAATAGGATGGTAGATCTGACTACTCTGCCGCAATGACTCAAAAACGGCATTTGTCTTTTTAAATAAGTGATGAACAAACATGTTGCTACAACAAATATACGAGGCACAAAGGATTCACTTGGAAGCTTAAGCCTGAGTAAATATTTGATATTCATCATTACATATTTTATGCTGCTAAAAAGAATGTTGTAAATGGAAAGGAAGATGAAATGGACTCTGGTGGGTGTCTAATGATGCAGCATTTTATCATTTTAACTGTTCTCCTTACCTGGTAGTTTGTTGCCCCCTAGTGGTGTGATATCAGTATTGACAGCAGAGCGTTCATACGAATAGTAGGCTAATTTTAGTGCCTAAAACTGAGATTATAAGTTTAATTTTTCCCTGCAAATTAGATAATGAAAAAAAGTTCTTCAGTCAGACACATATGTAAATGCTTAGTTATCGTACCACAACTCCTAATGTCAGACATAAATATCAAATAGACAAACTGTGAGTATTTATTCTTATGTGCCAAAGTATTGCTGACAATTTCCGTATGGGTTTAAAGATGAATTCCGGGTAAATATTTTAAAATATGTATAAAAACCATATATCGGAACTGTTGGCAGAATTTGGCAGCGAAGGAGCATCAGCACTTAGAAGGGCTCATCCCTTTACTCTCTCCTCCTGTCAGCATCAATGATGATAACCAGTGCTGGGACAAGGTCATCCAGCGCTGAGGGCAAAGATGCCAAACCATGCCCCCCCTTTCCCTTAGGGTTAGGGTCAGGGTGCCACCCATCCCTGCAATAAACCATTGCACCAGGGGCAGTCGCGCCTCCTGCCCACCCCTTGTCCCGGCCCTGATGATAACCCATTGTGTGTGTGTTCCCCCTTCCAGCCTGAGCTTTGCTGTACAGCAGTGGTCTGCAAACTGTGGCTCAGGGGCCAGATGCTACCCTTTGCTTGATTGTATCTGGTCCTTGGGGAACTATTTTCATCCACCAACAATGGGGCATTATTTTCCCCAACTGACACCCCGTGACACCAACGATGGGGCAGGATTCCTCCCAGTAACCCCTGATTTGGAGCAATGTCCTCCCTCCTTCCCTCTTTCCTCCTCATTTGTCCCTCATTCTGGTCTGATCTATATAGATGTATATAAAATGCAATTTTTATCTATCAAAAAGTGTTTCCCAGCACTAAACCTTTCATCTGAATCTAAATTGCTGCATTTGTAAATTCCAAAAGCCAATATAAAGAAATAGTATTGGTGAAAAAACGCACTTGTGGGTTTAACCAATCTTGTTTGTTTTGTACAATTCTCCTTTAAGGGGGTGTGGCAAGGGGTGTGTCTTAAGCCTGCATACTTTTGCTGATAGGTGTCCCTCATTCCCATCTCAAAAAGTTGGGAGGTGTGGGAAAAACACCAAACTAAAGGTCGTGTCTTTCTGTGCCATCCCATTGGTGTCTAAACTAACACAAGGTAGCAGGAAGCACTGAGGCTAGATAAGAAAAAATAAATGATAGTAAATGGTGTTGCCCTTTAGCAACCAATCAGAACCTTCCTTTAATTCTCCATATGTCGTCTTTGGGGGGAATTTTAATCAGATTGGTCAAAAATAAGACATATCTGAAACATTGAACATTGAGGCCTTTTAAATGCATTTATTTGTACAGAATATATTGGTGCACAAAGCAAAAGTGTGTACTATATAATATATAATATATTTTCTTTTCTACAGGAAGATTATGACCAGCTTCGACCTCTCTCCTACCCAAATACAGACGTGTTTCTGATTTGCTTCTCAGTTGTCAATCCAGCTTCTTACCACAACGTCCAGGAGGAATGGGTGTCGGAAGTCAGAGCCTACATGCCACATGTACCTTATGTCCTAATAGGAACACAGGTAAATGTACTGAACTGTACAGGGCAGGGCTGTCTTATTGAGAGGGCACACCTGGGCTCTGCCCAGGGCCCCCAGCTGCATAGGGGGCCCCTGCCCTTTCCCCAAAGCAGCTGGTCCTTGAGCGTGGGCTGCCCCTCTACATCCCAGATATGCCCCCAGCACTCTGACCCCCTCAACACCCTTGATATCCCCTACCTCCTACCTACTTGATTTCTGTTTACCTGCACTGTCTCCATTGTAGGGGCCCCAGAGCACTACTTTGCCCGGGGGCCCATGATGCTATTAAGACGGCCCTGCTGGAGGGAGCTAAAAAAGTGACCCTGGCATATAAAAAGTAATGTTTTGTGTACATAGAACGGAAAAATGTAGTTGCAAATATGGAAACATAAATTTAACAGACCTGGGCCTGTATCTTATTTTCCGACACACAACAGTGATATGAAAAATGACAGTGTTTGTTACTCCAACTCTTCACATTCCTGATATGTGCCTGCTGTACAATGTACCCTGTATGAGAAAGTATCCTGTTCTCTTTGTATTGCTCCCTTTGTGTGAAATCCCTGGTGTTCCTGCTGGTCCCCTTGCGTTCCTATTAAAAAAAACTGACCACACTAAGCAGGAGAGCACACCATGGTCAGTTCTATAGCTCTGCCAGTTCTCTGACACGCCCCTACCCCCCGCTGCACAGCCATTCACTGGAAAGCTCAGTTTGCTGCTGTTTCTCCTCCCCCAGCTCTCATGCAGCTAAGAACAAAGAGAGGGTATGTGATAAAAAAAAAGGGGGGGGGGGGTGGCATTTATAATGTATTTTTATATGGGTTGTTTTACAAGGTGATTGTTTATAATCACTTTAAAGGAGTTGTAAAAGCAAAAGGTTTTTTTATCTTAATGCATTCTATGCATTAAGTTAAAAAAACTTCTGTGTGTAGCAACCCCCCCCCCCCCCAGCACCCCCCAATTACCTACCCAAGCTCCTTCTCTCTCCAGTGATGTCCAAGATCCCTTCAGCCATCCAGTACACTCCTCCTGATTGGCTGAGACAGAGCTGCGGCGCCATTGGCTCTGTGACTGTCAAAGTCAGTCAGCCAATTAGGGGAGAGAGGGGGCCGGGCCAGGTCGGGGCTCCGTGTCTGAATGGATACATAGAGCTTCAAATCTGCTTGTGTGACACCTGTATCAAGTTGCTGGCTGAGGGTGCAATCAAAGGAGCATCCAATTCCCAATAACAGCTGATTTTGACCAGCTCTCTATGGAGCCGGTTCACGTATATCCACTGCGGCTCCGGTGTGAATTTGCACAGGATCCATGTGCGTCTCAGGTCTGAATTCAGCCCAAAATTTGGTTATAGATTTTGTAGTAACCTAATTAACCATTTCCCATCCGCCATATAGCAGAATGATGGCTGGAAAGTGGTTGTATTATCCTGACTGGGCGTCATATGACATTCAGCAGGATCAGCTGCTAGTGCACATCCTCGGGGGCACACAGCGCGGCGATCAATGGTGCGGTGTGTCAGTCTGACACAACTCATCTCCGACCCTGGTAAAGAGCGTATGACGTAGGCCCTTTACCATGTGATCAGCTGTGTCCAATCACTTTTATGAATGGGTGTGAGGTAAGCAATGCTGGAGGAGTTGTAATTCCCTGCATTTTAATGGGTCTTTGCAGAAAGGTGTAAAGCAAAACACCATCAAGAAGGGTTCCTAATGAAATGTAAGGTTTATCATTTTTTATATCTCTTTTTTTCTTGTAGATTGATCTAAGAGATGACCCAAAAACACTGGCTCGACTTCTCCATATGAAAGAAAAGCCAATTTCTTATGAACAAGGAATGAAACTTGCAAAGATGGTAGGTTTTAAGATACTCATAAGGTTCTAATAGTAGATGAAGTGATAAATATAACAGCCACAATTTCAAAGGGAGCAAATTAGGCAATTACTCAAGGTCTTCTTTCATAGGCCGTGAGAAAGAAGTGATGAAGAACCAAGGGTGTGGTTGGGTCTCTTGTCTAAAACCTTCTGGGGCTACAAGTATCCATCTTTTTGATCTTGCAGTTAAAATGTGAACGTTTTTATCGGATTCTTACTTATACAGTGCCTTGAAAAATTATTCATACCCCTTGAAATGTTCCACATTTGGTCATGTTACAACCACAAATGTCAATATATACAGCTGCAAGTCTTTTGAGGGATATCTCTACCAGCTTTGCAGTTCTAGAGAGTGACATTTTTGCCCATTCTTCTTTCCAAAATAGCTCAAGCTCTGTCAGATTGGATGGAGAGTGTCTTTGAACAGCAATTTTCAAGTATTGGCACATATTCTCAATTGGATTTAGGTCTGGAATTTGACTGGCCAATTCTAACACATGAATATGCTTTGATTTAAACCATTCCATTGTAGCTCTGGCTGTATGTTTAGAGCCATTATCCAGCTGAAAAATGAACCTCCGCCTCAGGTTCAAGTCTTTTGCAGACTCTAATAGGTTTTCTACTAAGATTGCCCTGTATTTGGCTCCATCCATCTTCCCATCAACTCTGACCAGCTTCCCTTTCCCTGCTGAAAAAAAAGCATCCCTATAACATGATGCTTTCACCACCATGTTTCACGATGGGGATGGTGTGTTCAGCCACAAAACATAGCGTTTTGCTTTTCGGCAAAAAAGTGAAATATATGTCTGATCTGACAAGAGCACACCTTCTTCCACACATTTGCTGTGCCCCCCACATGGCTTCTCACAAACTGCAAACAGGACTTCTTATGCCTTTTTTTCAACAGTGGCTTTCTTCTTGCCACTCTTCCATAAAGGCCAGATTTGTGGAGAGCACAACTAATAGTTGTCCTGTGGACACATTCTCCCACCTGAGCTATGGATCTCTGCAGCTCCTCCAGAGTTACCATTAATGCTCTCCTTGCCTTGCTTGTCACTTTAGGTGGATGGCCATGTCTTGGTAGGTTTGCAGTTGTGCCATACTCTTCCTATTTTCAGATGATGGATTGAACAGTGCTCCGTGAGATGTTTAACGCTTATGATATTTATTTATAACCTAACCCTGCTTTAAACTTCTCCACAACTTTATCCCTGACCTGTCTGTTGTGTTCCTTGGCCTTCATGATGCTGTATGTTCACTTAAGCCTCATACACACGATAGGTTAAACCGATGAAAACGGTCTGATGGTCCAAACCAATCGTGTGTGGGCACCATAGGTTAAAAAAAAAAAGTTTAACCGATGGATTGCTAACCGACAGGTCAAAACCGATCGTTAGTATGCAAAACCATCAGTTAAAAACCCGCGCATGCTCAGAATCAAGTCGACGCATGCTTGGAAGCATTGAACTTCGTTTTTTTCAGCACGTCGTTGTGTTTTACGTCACCGCGTTCTCACACGATCGGTCTTTTAACTGCCGTTGTGTGTAGGCGCGACGGACCATCAGTCAGCTTCATCGGTTAACCTAAGACAACTGTCCTTCAGACCGTTTTCATCGGATTGACTGATCGTGTGTACGAGGCTTTAGGACAAACATTTCACTCTCTAGATGTGCAAAGCTGGTACTGTAGAGAGATCCCCAAAAAGACTTGCAGCTGTAATTGCAGTGAAAGGTGATTCTACAAAGTATTGACTTGGGGGGACTGATTACAAATGCACACCACACTTTTCACATATTTATTTGTGAAAGATTTTTATGACATGAAATCCCATTAAAATACGTTATCGTTTTTGGTTGTAACGTGACAAACTGTGTAAAGTTTCAAGGGGTATGAATACTAATACTAATAGTACTAATAATAATTTTGGCTATTCAAGGACTAAACAGGGGCCTCTTCCTCCTATCTTTCTGACTAACAATGGGCAATCATCAATGATACAGAGAATGGTGCTAAGATGGTGACATTAGCGTGTAGCACTGTACTGGTTAGACCTCTGCGATGATGATTATAATGATGAGGATGATGATGGGGTGCAAGTTCATGACACCTTGGGCTTACAAGGGGTTGGTTAAATGACACACTGGTCAAATCAGAAGAGTACTGGGGCCAGCCCATTGAGTGATTTAAAAAAAGGGAACTAGGTTTCATGGCCTATTTACCAGGGCTCAAGTCCTGTGGGAACGGAGTTCCTGCACTTTTCTCACAGCAGGAACTCCGTTCCCTTTGCAGGACTAGAGCAGCCGAGCCGCCCGAGCCAATTCTTCACTAAGCGGCGATGCCCAGCTCGAGTCACTGTCAGGGGCAGGCGAACCTTAGTAATCCTTTATGTTACTGGCCGCTTCCTGTATATGGATTCATCGGGTAGTGTGCGTGTATTCTGTCACTTCCTCGATGCCGCAATGTCTCCTGGGAGCTTTTGTCATTGTTCCCAGGAGACATTGCGGAGATCTGCCGCGAGTTATCACGGGATTTAGAAAGAACTTGCTTCTGGCCAGTAACATAAAGGATTACTAAGGTACAGTGGATCGGAAAAAAAAAAACATGCGGTTTAGTAATTATGCATATGAGCGTATAATTTTTTATTTTTATTTTTTTTGGTGGGGGAGTTCCCACACTTTTTTCCCCAGGACTTGACCCCTGCTATTTACAGATTAGGTCCATCGTAACTTTCTTTTGTTTTTGTCTTTAGATTGGAGCACAGTGCTACTTAGAGTGCTCAGCCCTGACTCAGAAGGGGCTCAAGAATGTGTTTGATGAAGCAATCCTTACAGTCTTCCACCCAAAGAAGAAGAAAAAACGTTGTGGGAAGTGTCGCCACTCTTGCTCAATTGTCTAAGGTCATTCCCAGGAATTGATTGGTGCTATTGTACAGTGATGGGAGCAGCCATACAGAAAAAATTACTAGAGAGTTGGGAATATTCACTGTATGAAAAAAAAAAACATGGAGGCCATGACCAGTGACTTTTCCATTCACCTCTGCGGAGCCTTTGATCTGTGACACCTCCATTTTTTTAAATGCAGACGCTGTATTTCTTCATCTACCCCCTCTCACTGTGATCATTTTATATGAATTGCATCTACACACAATATGTGCCTTGTTTTCCATGGACATTTTTTCACCAGTCACTGGACGTTTCAGCCGCACAAAGAAATTCATGCCTTACTTTGAACAAAAAAGGACTACAGATATTAAAGACTAGTTTTCAAAGACAGGATTGCATTCCTTAGTTTATTAAAAAAAATGCATCCATTTTCTAACACTATTAGATTAGTACTTTGGAGCCATTTTATTATGGTACAATATATATTTAATGGTCAATTTCTGTTGCTTCACCGAAAACCATTGTTTGTGTTTTAGTTAAACTTTTACCTGTGTGTTAAAAAAATAAAAATATAAAACCTTCCTGGCCTGTTTTTATCATTATGTTGCATTTCGTTTCCTGATTAGAGAACGTGATTATACAGTAACTAGGATCCAAAAGGGCTGCCCAAGGTAAAGGGGTGTATCTATTCAGTTTTCAGCCAAGTGAGATTCCAGGCCTTTGAATTTTTTATTACATTATACATAATTTCAGGTACAGCAAATGGAGTCTTAAAAACAAGTTGTGCCTTAAGAAATCCCTGTGGTGCACAAAACAAGGTCCATAAAGACATGGATGAGAGAGTTTGGGGTGTAGGAACTTGACTGGCCTGAACAGAGTCCTGACCTCACCCTGATAGAACACCTTTGGGATAAATTAGAGCAGAGACTAAGAGCCAGGGCTTCTCGTCTACATCAGTGCCTGACCTCACAAATGCGTTTCCCGGAAAAATGGTTAAACATTCCCAAAGACACATTCCTAAACCTTGTGGACAGCTTTCCCAAAAGATTTAAAGCTGTTATAGGTGCAAAGGGTGGGCCAACTAAAAATGTAAATGGACTAAGACTGGATGTCATTAAAGTTCATGTGCGTGTAAAGGCAGGTGTCCCAATACGTTTGGTAATATAGTGTAGGCCTGAATGGGCCCTAAGCTCTGCAAGCCCAGTGAAGGGACTGTTTGCGTTAAAGTAGAAGTAAAGGCAATGAGAAGATCGACAAGAGGAAAAAAATTAAATGAGCTGTGAAAGCATGTTTATCAGCAGTGAGGAAGGCTTTAAACTTTTATTTTACCTTTTCCTTCTCTTTTTTCTTATTATTTAATGCAGGAATGCAATGGGCAGTAAGAGCGGCCACAACATTTGGCCAAAAAAACAAGATAATAATAAGATTGTACATTTTGTTAGTACAGCTTGGTGACAAGCTAGCAGCGCTGGCTCCAGGGGTGGATGGTAAGAAACACTTAGATGGATGGCGGTCCGTCTAGTAGTTAAGAGGTAGCGACGGTAATCTCCGTAAATAGATTAAAAAACATATTATGGGTTAAGTGGTGGGTAAGACACCAATGGGAGGATCATTAGTTGCTACTACTGGGTGTATTGCAAACACTGTACTATAGAATGTTGAGTACCTAAGGCAAAGTTTGAATAAAGCACCTCTAAACCTCAAAATAATTACTTAAGGCGGCCTCCACTCATTCCATGTGGAAAACATAAGATCATTTAGCAGTGAACAGAGAAGTGGCGTGGGGTTCCAGGAAAATCCACTGATAAAGAATAGCTTTCCGTGCCACAAGGGACATAACAAAAATAAGTTGTTTACAGCCTCTTGATATTTTGATACCTGGTATATTGATTAGACCAAAAAGGGCCCACTTAGAAGTTAAAGGTATGTAGTTTACCAAGTGTTTGGGGGCATAGTGAGCTACTGAGTGCCACATAATCTTGGGACATGTCCAAAAAGCATGGTACAAGTCTGCATCTAAATGGCCTCATTTAGGCTAATAAGAAGAGGAGATAAGACCAGTGAGGTAGGAGAGATGTGGAGATATCTAAAAAATGATGGAAAAACCGAAGAATCATTCCATGATACATTGTGGCTTTGATCGTGCCCCAAGGTAGACATATTGATTTTAGAGGAGTTTCATCCTGAAGGTGGGGGAAATTCCTGGTCCATTTATTAAGGCCAGTCAATGGAGATCTGTAATGCAGTGGCTGCCAAAAGAAGTTATCTAGAGTGGAAATTGCTTTCCTACTCGGGTTTGGGAGATTACATGAATCCATTCCCTTACGTATGTACTTAGAGAGACTACGTTTGTTGTAGGGTACGTAGGCCTATGGTTGCTCTCTTGCTCCCCAGATGAATTATTTGAACATCTTATAGATATACTTGAGGTCAAAGTGTTTTAGGAATAGAGGGGAGAACCTGTATGGTGTAAAAAATCTTAGGAGAGGCTACCATTTTTATCAAGCTTATAAGAGATATTAAAATGTTTCCATGTAGTGAGAGATGCTTTAATTGAGCATAACACCAGGGGAATGTTAACCTTATATAGACTGTGTGGGTTTTTGGGTATGGATACGCCAAGCTAGGACATTTTTCCTTGTACCAAATAAAGGGATGAAGGTTGCTCCAAGCAGGCTTATGATTGGATGAATAGGGTGCTTTTGATTTATCAAATTAATAGATGAACATGAAATTGGACCAAATGAATTTAATAATAAACATTTATACCCGAGAAGGAAGATTCTGAGTGAGAAAGCAGTGATATTATTGTTTTTTGTCAAATGTACTGAGAATTTTTGTACAATTGTTTATACAAACATTATACAAACATTCATTTGAAAATCGAAGAGTATATGGCCAGCTTAAAGGGGTTGTAAAGCCTTGTGTTTTTTCACCTGAAAAAACACCTCGCTGTCATGGGACCCCCAGCACCGCCGTTTTACTTACTTGAGCCCGTTCACCTGCTCTGCGCGTCCCATGGGGTCTTCTTCTCCACAGAGTTTTGGCGTTGATTGGATAGATTGATATCAGCGCAGCCATTGGCTCCTGCTGCTGTCAATCAAATTCAATGACGCGGCTGGCGGGGGCGGGACCGAGTCCTACACCTGGCGTCTATGGAATGCCGAGTGTATGACACGGGAGCGCGCCCACAAGCTAACCCCCTCGGGAGAGAGCTTCCCAGAGGGGGTTAGCTATTGCGGGGAGGAGCAGAGACAGCAGCTGCGGGACCCCAGAACAGAAGGATCAGGGCCACTCTGTGCAAAACGAACTGCAGTGGAGGTAAGTACAACATGTTTGTTATTTAAAAATAAATAAATACCTTTACAAATCCTTTAACAAGGGGCCTGATTTCCAAAGCTGTTATATGTGATACTGATAAAGTGACATATCGACGATGTTGGCACTTGTGAAATTAAAGGCAAAGTTTCAACAGATTTATTAGTGCATGAAATTATTTTCTTATTAATGTCTGATTCACAAAATATTCTTACAAGGTATAAATCTAATATTCCTGTGAGTTAAGCTAGTGATTGCATGGTCCAGAAAATGAAAAACTGCTGTATTAATGCTATTGGCGTACTATGTGTGATTTTTATTTATTTTATTTGGCCCAAATAATGCCATTATATACCGTAGGTAAAAACAGAGCAAGCCAGCTAGATTTTTTTTTTTTAAAGCGTCTCACACTCTGTAGTTGAAGTAGAGCAAACCCCACAGTCACATCTGATGGCCACAGGGTAAGTGAAGAATGGGTCCACGCTGGGCAGGCAGTTTGGTAATTTCACAGTAACCAGCTTTGTTTCGTTGTAGGTGCAGACTCTGTGATAAGCATCTATGTAGGGTGGGTCTAGGATGGGTTTCTGTGACAGAAAATAAAATAAAAATCAAGTTACTTTCTTTTCTTTTAGCATTTACAAGATTTTCCAGATTTAAGATACCTACAACATACATATATGCCAGCCTGGACAGGTGCTGAATGGCCTGCAAATACAGTGATCAATAGAGGGAAAGGTTCAATAGCTATAGTCATTTATTATGCTAGAATTTATCCCTTGGGACACAGGTCTGAAATTTAATTTCTCCACGGATTAGCTGTGTGCGTAGTCCAACTGCCATCATGGAGGGTCCATGCATAGAATTTCACCAACCATTATTAGAGGTACAGGGTCATCTCAGCTTTAGCTACGATTTGAAGCATCCAAGGTAGGAATCAATTCTTTCTTTATATTTAATTTTTCCAAAAAATGCTAAAATAAAATGTTTTTAGGTTAGGTTCACATGGGCACCTGCAATCATATTGTGTTACATGCCGGCCATGTGTGCACAGGAGATTGGCATGTAGTCAATGTAGTTAAACTTTTTTTTTGGTAGGGTGTTCTACACCATAGAATAGCAACACTGTATGGCAAAAGGTATTTAGGTACCCCTCCAAATTACGGGGGATTTCCAGGGAAGGAGCATAATTAGTTCCAGGAGAATGCTTATAATCCAAAGCACTCGCATATAAAAGCAAGTTTAAAGAAGTCAATGGAAACGAAGATAAACCGTTCCACATTGACTTCTATGGCATGCAATACAGCGTGGGGGCGCTGGAGAGCCTCGGAAATACTTGGGGACAGCTCATCTGATCTTGGAAACCCTCGGAAACGCGTTTCCGATTGTTTCTGAGTATTTCCGAGTGATTCTGAGTATGCCCCGCACCTCTGGCTAAATGTGAGACTGCACACCCCATTAGCTTTAATTCTGCTTGTGTTGTAAGACAACACTCGCAAACTGAGTCAGGATTTAAAAAAAAAAAATTGCTCGTCTTTCAAAATGCTCGTTAACCGCGTTACTCGTAAACCGAGGTTCAACTGTATTTGGGAAAGGCCCTTTTCTATTATAGCATGACTGTGCCCTTGTGCACAAAGGCAGCTATATAAAAACATTGAGGCTGTTATAGCTGCATACTGTAGACGGGCCAACTCCATATAGGATGGGTTACCCAACAAGCTCATAAAGGTGTCATGGTTAGGTGTCCGCAAACATAGATAGATAGATAGATAGATAGATAGATAGATAGATAGATAGATAGATAGATAATATGAAATTAGGGAAAAGACTGTTTACTAAAAACCTTTGAAGGTGCTTACCTCCCAAGTTTCACAGCGCCCCCAACAGGCATCTGTTGTAACACGTAAACCCTTACAGCCAGGTTTCTTTGCCAAGAAGGTGAATTCCCTAACGGCACAGCCAATGAATGTTCTCAAGCTGAAGTTGGAGATGGCCAAGGTGCTCAGGTAGCTGTTTAAGACCAGAAGTGAAACCAGGACAACACCTTTTTGAACCATTGTTTACAGAGGCCACTCGTTACCTGCATAAAGTAATTGCAAATCAATAAGAATAGTGAAAATACAATAACCATGTATGCCCAAACAAGCCCATATTTTTTAAATAATTTTCTTTTTCAGAAGAAAACTGTCTATGTTTTAAACAATTATATCAAGTTTTCCCTCTTCCTCTTTCAGTAACAAATCAAATTTTTAGTCCTGGTGACAATGGTCAGCAGGACACAGAGAGGCTGGATCTACCCAACAGTGGTATATACAGCAAAAAAAAAAGGAAAAAATTGAAATGAGTTCCAACACTTCCTTGATCCATTCAAAGTAAAAAATTAAATCTAGATACCTTTTAAATAAGTCCAATCAATATATCACAGTGTTTTTTGCATTTTTATGTTCATATCTAGCTGAAACAGTTGAAGAAGTTATTTAAAAAACTTCATGATATTTCTTAAGTCTTCATAGATAACAATTGTAAATATGACTCTTGTAGCATACAAAGTAATGTACATCACATCATATTAAATTATATATCAAATATGCATGGCTTACAGTTGACTAAACTTCATCTACTCAAGTTAATTTTACTACATCAACAGACAAGAAGATATAAATGGACAGAAAAAAATGTGACTGGTCACTATGGCTGGCACTGCAACATTCTTTTTTTTTTAAGATAAAGAAAGTAAAGAATAGGTATGAAAAAAAAGTAAAAATCCCTCTAACTTGTTAAACTTTCTGTGAAGTTGCCATCTCTATACAAACATTATTTCCCTGCAGACTAACACAGAAAATGAGTTTAACTCGTTTTAAGTAACCTCTAAAGGTGAGCAGTTGAAGCAAGCTTTACAAGTTAAAGAATGTGCACTTTTCTAACTTTTCAACCTAAATAAGCAAAGATCTAAAAAAAATATTATATTAACTTAAATATCTTATATGATACACTTTTGTATTTAAAAAAAAAAACAGGTTCACATCTCTAAAAGTATTATTTTATACTAAATAGATCTTAAACAAGAATTTAAAACAAATTTAGGATTAAAATGAAAACAAATTCTTGGGAAAAAATCTTTTTTAAATCATACGTTTACTATAGGTACAACATTATTATCTTTAACATGCAGGACAAACATTTGAAATTATCTAAAAATATATTTACCTTGAAATGTAGTAAAAAAAAAAAACAGCTGAATGCACAAAGAGTAATAAAAAGTTATCCAAATACTTTCAATATATCAAAACACGAAAATCTTTAGAAATACTCTGTCTATAAAATCTACACTTGTACAACAAATAATAAAAACAGTTCAAACCTTTTCTACAAGCTATTTTCTCTCTTGCTCCTTTGCTGATCTCTGCACATCTACTTGTTTCATATGTATATATAGAGGGAGTCTTGTCAATCAAAGTAAATCAAGGCAGATCCTTACATGAACTACCTGGAACATCAAACACAGTACATGTAAGACAAGCAACTGCTTACGTCAACTTTTTTTTTTCTTCAAAAAGTATCTTCTGCTAAAACAAAACAAGATGACTTGCCTAATAACATAATTACAATAGGATTGGAGTTGACATGATGTTTCCTAACCTTGCTCCTAAATTAAATTAATCATAGGTGGCATTATTTCCCAAAATTGATTTAAAAGAAGATTTTCAAAAACATCTTTTAAAATGCCATAAAGGAGAATTTATTATTATTTTTTTTTTGGTCGGTGATATTTTTTATCTAATGCTGGCTACACGCCCAACAGTTTTCAGATGATAACAACAAACATTTGGGGGCAGATTCACATGCATTTAGATAGGCGCAGCGTATCAGAGATACGCAACGCCGCTGTAACTTACTTTTTCATTCTTTGAATCCACAAAGAATTTGCGCCGTAAGTTACGGCGGCGTAGTGTATCTCTCAGCGCGTAATTCAAATCGGCGGGTAGGGGGCGTGATTAATTTAAATGAAGCGCGTCCCCGCGCCGAATGAACTGCGCATGCTCCGTTTTCGAAATTTCCCGCCGTGCATTGCGCGAAATGACGTCGCAACAACGTAATTTTTTTAACTTAGACGTGAATTACGTCCATCCCTATTCACGGACGACTTACGCAAAAAAAATTCTAATTTTGACGCGGGAACGACGGCCATACTTAAAGCGGGAGTTCACCCATTTATTTATTTTTTTACCTTTTCCCCTTAGATTCCTGCTCGTTTTGTCTAGGGGAATCGGCTAGTTGTTTTAAAATATGAGCCGTACTTACCCGTTTTCGAGATGCATCTTCTCCGTTGCTTCCGGGTATGGGTCTTCGGGAGCGGGCGTTCCTTCTTGATTGACAGTCTTCCGAGAGGCTTCCGACGGTCGCATCCATAGCCGAAAGAAGCAGAACGTCGGTGCGGCTCTATACTGCGCCTGCGCACCGACGTTCGGCTTCTTTCGGAAAATCGTGACGCGATGGATGCGACCGTCGGAAGCCTCTTGGAAGACTGTCAATCAAGAAGGAACGCCCAGTCCCGCAGCCTATACCCGGAAGCGGCGGAGAAGATGCATCTCGTAAACGGTAAGTACAGGTCATATTTTAAAACAACTAGCCGATTCCCCTAGACAAAACGAGCATCCATCTAAGGGGTAAATGTGTTCTCTATGGGTGAACCTCCGCTTTAACATGGCAAGTCTATCTATACGCTTCAAAATAGCAGCTTTAACTATACGCCGGAAAAAGCCGACTAAAGACGACGTAAGAGAATGCGACGGCCGCTTGTATGTTCGTGGATCGTCGGAAAAAGCTAATTTGCATACCCGACGCTGAAAACGACGCGAACGGACATCGAAGTATTGCATCTACGATCCGAAGGCGTACGAAGCCGTATGCCTGTCGGATCGAACCCAGATGCCGTTGTATCTTGGTTTGAGGATTCAAACTAAAGATACGACGCGGGTAATTTGAAAGTACGCCGGCATATCAGTAGATACGCCAGCGTACTCTCTCTCTGGATCTGGCCCTTGGTCAGCAAGCAGATTAAGGCAACTTTTCACCAACAACATTGATCGCTGTTTAGTAACTTGGGTGTAGAGGGCTTTATAGTGTAAAACCCAAGAACAAAAGTGTAATATATTGCAGCTATAACAAATCTAAAATATGGTGGCTTCATTAACTGTCTTTATTTTCACTGGTAATCCTGCCAGTACCACTTTTCCTGTCCTAGGGTGACAACACTCACTGTACTGCACCTATGGGGGAGTAGGGTTGTCACCCAATGTCAGGATTACAGAACACCTACTCTTTTCCTCTTCTCCATAACATAGAGGGGAGGGTTCAGTTGTTTATAAAGAGAGCTGGGAACATTGTAAACGAGAACAGTGCAACACACCCTGCGTGCAAAGGACTTTATCAGCTTAGAAGATTTCTGACAGGATCAATTGGATATTTTGTTGCACTTATTGAATGACAGAACACGATCAATGGTATATTTACCAGAAATATTTAAAAGAAAAGGAGAAATAATATATTTAATTGTTAGGTTTACTTACACTTTAACCTCTTGCTGACCGCCCCTTATTTACTGTGGGGCGACGGCTCCTCCTACAAATACGTGATTCTGAACTTCCGGGTCTGGGGTGCGCTCATGCACCGCTGGCTACCCACTCTTACTGTGATTAGACACAACGGGAGCCAATCAGCGGGTCCAGCAGAGACATCTAGACACCCAGCGAGAGAGAAGCCAAACGGCGGTCTGTCAATAGGGAAGGTAGTGATCTTGTGCTTCTGCTAAGCAGGAACACAGATCTCTGTCTTCCCACAGTACAAGCACTTACTCTACAGTTAGTAAACACTCCCTAGGCACACATTTAACCCTTTGATCGCCCCTGATGTTAACCCCCTTCCCTGACAGTGTTATTAGTACAGTGACTGCATATTTTCTAGCACTGATCATTGTATTAGTGTCACTGGTCCCCAAAAAGTGTCAATGGTGTTAGGTGACCGATTTGTCTGCCGCGATATCACAGTCCCACTATTAGTCGCTGATCGCTGGCATTACTAGTAAAACAATTTTTATTAATTAAAATTCCATAAATATATTCCATCGTTTGTAGACACTATGGGCCAGATTCAGGTACATTAGCGTACCTCTGCGGCGGCGTAACGTATCCGATTTACGTTACGCCGCGGCAAGTTTTTCAGGCAAGTGCTTTATTCACAAATTTTTTTAATTTTATTTTATTTTATTATTTTTTTTATTTTTATTTTATTTTATTTTTATTTTTTATTATTTTTATTTTATTATTTTATTGTATTTTTAATAAAATAACATAAATTAATAAAATAAAATAAAATAATAAAATAAAAATAATAAAATAAAATTAAAATAAAAAAATAATAATATAAAAAATAAAATAAAAATAATAAAATAAATAAATAAAATAAAAATAATAATAAAATAATAAAATAAAAATACAATAAAATAATAAAATAAAATAAAATAATAAAATAAAATTAAAATAAAATAATATAATAAAATAAAATAGAAAATAAAATAAAAATAAAATAAAATAATAAAATAAAAATAACATAATAAAATAATAAAATAAAATAAAATAAAATAATAAAATAAAAATAAAATAAAAATACAATAAAATAATAAAATAAAAATAATAAAAATAAAATAATAAAATAAAAATAATAAAATAAATATTTTTTATTTTATTATTTTATTTTTTATTTTTTTAATTTTATTTTATTATTTTATTTTTTTTATTTTTATTTTATTTTATTTTTATTTTTATTATTTTTATTTTATTATTTTATTGTATTTTTATTTTATTATTTTATTTTATTTTTATTTTATTTTATTTATTTATTTTATTATTTTTATTTTCTTTTATTATTTTATAAAAAAATAAAATAAAATAAAATAAAAATACAATAAAAATACAATAAAATAAAAATAATAAAAATAAAACAATAAAATAAAAATAAAAATAAAAATAATAAAATAAAATAAAAATAAAATAAAAATAAAAATAATATAAAAATAAAATAATAAAATAAAATAATAAAATAAAATAATAAAATAAAATAATAAAATAAAAATAATAAAATAAAATAAAAATAATAAAATAAAATAAAAATAAAATAATAAAATAAAATAATAAAATAAATAAATAAAATAAAATAAAATAATAAAATAATAAAATAAAATTAAAATAAAATAAAAAAATAATAAAATAAAAAATAAAATAAAAATAATAAAATAAATAACTAAAATAAAAATAATAATAAAAAAATAAAATAAAAATACAATAAAATACTAAAATAAAATAATAAAATAAAAATAAAATAATAAAATAAAATTAAATAAAATAATAAAATAAAATAGAAAATAAAAATAATAAAATAAATAAAATAAAATAAAAAAAAAAAAATAAAATAATAAAATAAAATAAAAATAAAATAAAAGTACAATAAAATAATAAAATAAACATAATAATAAAAATAAAATAATAAAATAAAAATAATAAAATAAAATAAAATAATAAAATAAAAATAAAATAAAAATAAAAATAAAATAAAAATAAAATAATAAAATAAAATAATAAAATAAAATAAAATAATAAAATAAAAATAATAAAATTAAATTAAAATAAAAATAAAATAAAAAAATAAAATAATAAAAAATATTAATAAAATAAGATAGAAAATAAAAATAATGAAATTAAATAAAATAAATAAATAAAATAAAATAATAAAATAATAAAATAAAAATAAAATAATAAAATAAAATAATAAAATAAAAATAAACATAAAATAAAATAATAACATAAAAATAAAAATAAAATAATAAAATAAAATAAAATAATTAAATAAAATAGAAAATAAAAATAATAAAATAATTTTTATTTTATTATTTTATTTATTTTATTTTATTATTTTATTGTATTTTTATTTTATTTTTTTATTATTATTTTTATTTTAGTTATTTATTTTATTATTTTTATTTTCTATTTTAAATAAAATAAATAATAAAATAAATAAAATAAAATAAAAATAAAATAAAAATACAATAAAATAAAAATAATAAAAATAAAATAAAAATAAAAATAATAAAATAAAATAAAAATAAAATAATAAAATAATAAAATAAAAATAATAAAAATAAAATAAAAATAAAAATATGTCATAGTGATATAGTGATGTCATAGTGGTTTGATGTCATAGTGGTAAAGTGATGTCATAGTGGTGTGATGTAATAGAACCTCCCCGTCACTCCTGTATAATATATCTTGTATCTGAAGAAGCGGTGATGTCATAGTGGTATAGTGATGTCATAGTGGGATAGTGATGTCATAGTGGGATAGTGATGTCATAGTGGTAAAGTGATGTCATAGTGGTGTGATGTCATAGAACCTCCCCGTCACTCCTGTATAATATATCTTGCATCTGAAGAAGCGGTGATGTCACAGTGGTATAGTGATGTCATAGTGATATAGTGATATCATAGTGGTATAGTGATGTCATAGTGGTATAGTGATGTCATAGTGGTATAGTGATGTCATAGTGGTGTGATGTCATAGTGGTATAGTGATGTCATAGTGGTGGGATGTCATAGTGGTATAGTGATGTCATAGTGGTTTAGTGATGTCATAGTGGTGGGATGTCATAGTGGTAAAGTGATGTCATAGTGGTGTGATGTCATAGAACCTCCCCGTCACTCCTGTATAATATATCTTGTATCTGAAGAAGCAGTGATGTCATAGTGGTATAGTGATGTCATAGTGGTATAGTGATGTCATAGTGGTGTGATGTCATAGTGGTATAGTGATGTCATAGTGGTGTGATGTCATAGTGGTGTACTGATGTCATAGTGGTGTGATGTCATAGTGGTATAGTGATGTCATAGTGGTATAGTGATGTCATAGTGGTATAGTGATGTCATAGTGGTGGGATGTCATAGTGGTAAAGTGATGTCATAGTGGTGTGATGTCATAGAACCTCCCTGTCACTCCTGTATAATATATCTTGTATCTGAAGAAGCGGTGATGTCATAGTGGTATAGTGATGTCATAGTGATATCATAGTGGTATAGTGATGTCATAGTGGTTTGATGTCATAGTGGTATAGTGATGTCATAGTGGTTTGATTTCATAGTGGTATAGTGATGTCAATGTGGTGTGATGTCATAGTGGTATAGTGATGTCATAGTGGTTTGATGTCATAGTGGTATAGTGATGTCATAGTGGTGTGATGTCATAGTGGTATAGTGATGTCATAGTGGTATAGTGATGTAATAGTGGTATAGTGATGTCATAGCGGTGTGATGTCATAGAACCTCCCCGTCACTCCTGTATAATATATCTTGTATCTGAAGAAGCGGTGATGTCATAGTGGTATAGTGATGTCATAGTGGTATAGTGATGTCATAGTGGTGTGATGTCATAGTGGTATAGTGATGTCATAGTGGTGGGATGTCATAGTGGTATAGTGATGTCATAGTGGTGGGATGTCATAGTGGTAAAGTGATGTCATAGTGGTGTGATGTCATAGAACCTCCCCGTCACTCCTGTATAATATATCTTGTATCTGAAGAAGCAGTGATGTCATAGTGGTATAGTGATGTCATAGTGGTATAGTGATGTCATAGTGGTGTGATGTCATAGTGGTATAGTGATGTCATAGTGGTGGGATGTCATAGTGGTATAGTGATGTCATAGTGGTTTGATGTCATAGTGGTATAGTGATGTCATAGTGGTATAGTGATGTCATAGTGGTATAGTGATGTCATAGTGGTATAGTGATGTCATAGTGGTGTGATGTCATAGTGATGTCCATAGTGGTGTGATGTCATAGAACCTCCCCGTCACTCCTGTATAATATATCTTGTATCTGAAGAAGCGGTGATGTCATAGTGGTATAGTGATGTCATAGTGGTATAGTGATGTCATAGTGGTATAGTGATGTCATAGTGGTGTGATGTCATAGTGGTATAGTGATGTCATAGTGGTATAGTGATGTCATAGTGGTGTGATTTCATAGTGGTATAGTGATGTCATAGTGGTGGGATGTCATAGTGGTAAAGTGATGTCATAGTGGTGTGATGTCATAGAACCTCCCCATCACTCCTGTATAATATATCTTGTATCTGAAGAAGCGGTGATGTCATAGTGGTATAGTGATTTCATAGTGGTATAGTGATGTCATAGTGGTTTGATGTCATAGTGGTAAAGTGATGTCATAGTGGTGTGAGCATGGGCATGACCGCTAATAGTGCCAAGTGCCAAGCTGCAATATTAACACAGATTAAAATCAATTTAGAACAGAACACTGCAATTAAGTTCCGATACAAAATCTCACATATCAATATTGTACACATCAGTCTCTGTACAGAGGAGCTTACACTCTAATGTCCCTTCCCCCCACAGTCACACACTATTATGTCACTCCTGTATAATATATCTTGTATCTGAAGAAGCGGTGATGTCATAGTGGTATAGTGATGTCATAGTGGTATAGTGATGTCATAGTGGTATAGTGATGGCATAGTGGTATAGTGATGTCATAGTGGTATAGTGATGTCATAGTGGTATAGTGATGTCATAGTGGTGGGATGTCATAGTGGTATAGTGATGTCATAGTGGTATAGTGTTGTCATAGTGGTATAGTGATGTCATAGTGGTGTGATGTCATAGTGGTATAGTGATGTCATAGTGGTGTGATGTCATAGTGGTATAGTGATGTCATAGTGGTATAGTGATGTCATAGTGGTATAGTGATGTCATAGCGGTATAGTGATGTCATAGTGGTATAGTGATGTCATAGTGGTGTGATGTCATAGAACCTCCCCGTCACTCCTGTTTAATATATCTTGTATCTGAAGAAGCGGTGATGTCATAGTGGTATAGTGATGTCCTAGTGGTATAGTGATGTAATAGTGGTATAGTGATGTCATAGTGGTGTGATGTCATAGTGGTATAGTGATGTCATAGTGGTGGATGTCATAGTGATATAGTGATGTCATAGTGGTATAGTGATGTCATAGTGGTATAGTGATGTCATCGTGGTGTGATGTCATAGTGGTATAGTGATGTCATAGTGGTATAGTGATGGTATAGTGATGTCATAGTGATATAGTGATGTCATAGTGGTATAGTGATGTCATAGTGGTTTGATGTCATAGTGGTATAGTGATGTCATAGTGGTGTGATGGTGGTTTGATGTCATAGTGGTATAGTGATGTCATAGTGGTATAGTGATGTCATAGTGGTGTGATGTCATAGTGGTATAATGATGTCATAGTGGTATAGTGATGTCATAGTGGTGGGATGTCATAGTGGTATAGTAATGTCATAGTGGTTTGATGTCATAGTGGTGTGATGTCATAGTGGTATAGTGATGTCATAGTGGTGTGATGTCATAGTGGTATAGTGATGTCATAGTGGTGGGATGTCATAGTGATATAGTGATGTCATAGTGGTATAGTGATGTCATAGTGGTATAGTGATGTCATAGTGGTGTGATGTCATAGTGGTATAGTGATGTCATAGTGGTATAGTGATGGTATAGTGATGTCATAGTGATATAGTGATGTCATAGTGGTATAGTGATGTCATAGTGGTTTGATGTCATAGTGGTATAGTGATGTCATAGTGGTGTGATGGTATAGTGATGTCATAGTGGTATAGTGATGTCATAGTGGTATAGTGATGTCATAGTGGTATAGTGATGTCATAGTGGTGTGATGTCATAGTGGTATAATGATGTCATAGTGGTATAGTGATGTCATAGTGGTGGGATGTCATAGTGGTATAGTAATGTCATAGTGGTTTGATGTCATAGTGGTATAGTGATGTCATAGTGGTGTGATGTCATAGTGGTATAGTGATGTCATAGTGGTGTGATGGTATAGTGATGTCATAGTGGTATAGTGATGTCATAGTGGTATAGTGATGTCATAGTGGTGTGATGTCATAGTGGTATAGTGATGTCATAGTGGTGGGATGTCATAGTGGTATAGTGATGTCATAGTGGTGGGATGTCATAGTGGTATAGTGATGTCATAGTGGTATAGTGTTGTCATAGTGGTATAGTGATGTCATAGTTTTGTGATGTCATAGTGGTATAGTGATGTCATAGTGGTATAGTGATGTCATAGTGGTATAGTGATGTCATAGTGGTATAGTGATGTCATAGTGGTGTTATTTCATAGCGATATAGTGATGTCATAGTGGTGTGATGTCATAGTGGTATAGTGATGTCATAGTGATGCGATGTCATCGTGATATAGTGATGTCATAGTGGTTTAATGTCATAGTGGTAAAGTGATGTCATAGTGGTGTGATGTCATAGAACCTCCCAGTCACTCCTGTATAATATATCTTGTATCTGAAGAAGCGGTGATGTCATAGTGGTATAGTGATGTCATAGTGGTGTGATGTCATAGTGGTGTGATGTCATAGTGGTATAGTGATGTCATAGTGGTGTGATGTCATAGTGGTATAGTGATGTCATAGTGGTGTGATGTCATAGTGGTATAGTGATGTCATAGTGGTAGGATGTCATAGTGGTAAAGTGATGTCATGGTGGTTGATGTCATAGTGGTAAAGTGATGTCATAGTGGTGTGATGTCATAGAACCTCCCCGTCACTCCTGTATAATATATCTTGTATCTGAAGAAGCGGTGATGTCATAGTGGTATAGTGATGTCATAGTGATATAGTGATGTCATAGTGGTATAGTGATGTCATAGTGGTTTGATGTCATAGTGGTATAGTGATGTAATAGTGGTTTGATGTCATAGTGGTATAGTGATGTCATAGTGGTGTGATGTCATAGTGGTATAGTGATGTCATAGTGGTTTGATGTCATAGTGGTATAGTGATGTCATAGTGGTATAGTGATGTCATAGCGGTGTGATGTCATAGAACCTCCCCGTCACTCCTGTATAATATATCTTATATCTGAAGAAGCGGTGATGTCATAGTGGTATAGTGATGTCATAGTGGTATAGTGATGTCATAGTGGTATAGTGATGTCATAGTGGTGTGATGTCATAGTGGTATAGGGATGTCATAGTGGTGGGATGTCATAGTGGTATAGTGATGTCATAGTGGTGTGATGTCATAGTGGTGTGATGTCATAGTGGTATAGTGATGTCATAGTGCTATAGTGATGTCATAGTGGTATAGTGATGTCATAGTGGTGTGATGTCATAGTGGTATAGTGATGTCATAGTGGTGGGATGTCATAGTGGTATAGTGATGTCATAGTGGTATAGTGTTGTCATAGTGGTGTGATGTCATAGTGGTATAGTGATGTCATAGTGGTGTGATGTCATAGTGGTATAGTGATGTCATAGTGGTATAGTGATGTCATAGTGGTGTGATGTCATAGTGGTATAGTGATGTCATAGCGGTATAGTGATGTCATAGTGGTATAGTGATGTCATGTCATAGCGATATAGTGATGTCATAGTGGTATAGTGATGTCATAGTGGTATAGTGATGTCATAGTGGTGCGATGTCATAGTGATATAGTGATGTCATAGTGGTTTGATGTCATAGTGGTAAAGTGATGTCATAGTGGTGTGATGTCATAGACCCTCCCCGTCACTCCTGTATAATATATCTTGTATCTGAAGAAGCGGTGATGTCATAGTGGTATAGTGATGTCATAGTGGTATAGTGATGTCATAGTGGTATAGTGATGTCATAGTGGTGTGATGTCATAGTGGTATAGTGATGTCATAGTGGTGGGATGTCATAGTGATATAGTGATGTCATAGTGGTATAGTGATGTCATAGTGGTATAGTGATGTCATAGTGGTGTGATGTCATAGTGGTATAGTGATGTCATAGTGGTATAGTGATGTCATAGTGATATAGTGATGTCATAGTGGTATAGTGATGTCATAGTGGTATAGTGATGTCATAGTGGTGTGATGGTATAGTGGTGTCATAGTGGTATAGTGATGTCATAGTGGTATAGTGATGTCATAGTGGTGTGATGTCATAGTGGTATTGTGATGTCATAGTGGTGTGATGTCATAGTGGTATAATGATGTCATAGTGGTATAGTGATGTCATAGTGGTGGGATGTCATAGTGGTATAGTAATGTCATAGTGGTTTGATGTCATAGTGGTGTGATGTCATAGTGGTGTGATGTCATAGTGGTATAGTGATGTCATAGTGGTGTGATGTCATAGTGGTATAGTGATGTCATAGTGGTGTGATGTCATAGTGGTATAGTGATGTCATAGTGGTATAGTGATGGTATAGTGATGTCATAGTGATATAGTGATGTCATAGTGGTATAGTGATGTCATAGTGGTGTGATGTCATAGTGGTATAGTGATGTCATAGTGGTGTGATGGTATAGTGATGTCATAGTGGTATAGTGATGTTATAGTGGTATAGTGAAGTCATAGTGGTGTGATGTCATAGTGGTATAGTGATGTCATAGTGGTGTGATGTCATAGTGGTATAATGATGTCATAGTGGTATAGTGATGTCATAGTGGTATAGTGTTGTCATAGTGGTATAGTGATGTCATAGTTTTGTGATGTCATAGTGGTATAGTGATGTCATAGTGGTGTGATGTCATAGTGGTATAGTGATGTCATAGTGGTGCGATGTCATCGTGATATAGTGATGTCATAGTGGTTTGATGTCATAGTGGTAAAGTGATGTCATAGTGGTGTGATGTCATAGAACCTCCCCGTCACTCCTGTATAATATATCTTGTATCTGAAGAAGCGGTGATGTCATAGTGGTATAGTGATGTCATAGTGGTGTGATGTCATAGTGGTGTGATGTCATAGTGGTATAGTGATGTCATAGTGGTGTGATGTCATAGTGGTATAGTGATGTCATAGTGGTGTGATGTCATAGTGGTATAGTGATGTCATAGTGGTGTGATGTCATAGTGGTATAGTGATGTCATAGTGGTGTGATGGTATAGTGATGTCATAGTGGTATAGTGATGTCATAGTGGTATAGTGATGTCATAGTGGTGTGATGTCATAGTGGTATAGTGATGTCATAGTGGTGTGATGTCATAGTGGTATAGTGATGTCATAGTGGTGGGATGTCATAGTGGTATAGTGATGTCATAGTGGTATAGTGTTGTCATAGTGGTATAGTGATGTCATAGTTTTGTGATGTCATAGTGGTATAGTGATGTCATAGTGGTGTGATGTCATAGTGGTATAGTGATGTCATAGTGGTATAGTGATGTCATAGTGGTGTGATGTCATAGCGATATAGTGATGTCATAGTGGTGTGATGTCATAGTGGTATAGTGATGTCATAGTGATGCGATGTCATCGTGATATAGTGATGTCATAGTGGTTTGATGTCATAGTGGTAAAGTGATGTCATAGTGGTGTGATGTCATAGAACCTCCCCGTCACTCCTGTATAATATATCTTGTATCTGAAGAAGCGGTGATGTCATAGTGGTATAGTGATGTCATAGTGGTGTGATGTCATAGTGGTGTGATGTCATAGTGGTATAGTGATGCCATAGTGGTAGGATGTCATAGTGGTAAAGTGATGTCATGGTGGTTTGATGTCATAGTGGTAAAGTGATGTCATAGTGGTGTGATGTCATAGAACCTCCCCGTCACTCCTGTATAATATATCTTGTATCTGAAGAAGCGGTGATGTCATAGTGGTATAGTGATGTCATAGTGATATAGTGATGTCATAGTGGTATAGTGATGTCATAGTGGTTTGATGTCATAGTGGTATAGTGATGTCATAGTGGTTTGATGTCATAGTGGTATAGTGATGTCATAGTGGTATAGTGATGTCATAGCGGTGTGATGTCATAGAACCTCCCCGTCACTCCTGTATAATATATCTTGTATCTGAAGAAGCGGTGATGTCATAGTGGTATAGTGATGTCATAGTGGTATAGTGATGTCATAGTGGTATAGTGATGTCATAGTGGTGTGATGTCATAGTGGTATAGGGATGTCATAGTGGTGGGATGTCATAGTGGTATAGTGATGTCATAGTGGTGTGATGTCATAGTGGTATAGTGATGTCATAGTGGTATAGTGATGTCATAGTGCTATAGTGATGTCATAGTGGTATAGTGATGTCATAGTGGTGTGATGTCATAGTGGTATAGTGATGTCATAGTGGTGGGATGTCATAGTGGTATAGTGATGTCATAGTGATATAGTGATGTCATAGTGGTATAGTGATGTCATAGTGGTATAGTGATGTCATAGTGGTGTGATGGTATAGTGATGTCATAGTGGTATAGTGATGTCATAGTGGTATAGTGATGTCATAGTGGTGTGATGTCATAGTGGTATTGTGATGTCATAGTGGTGTGATGTCATAGTGGTATAATGATGTCATAGTGGTATAGTGATGTCATAGTGGTGGGATGTCATAGTGGTATAGTAATGTCATAGTGGTTTGATGTCATAGTGGTGTGATGTCATAGTGGTGTGATGTCATAGTGGTATAGTGATGTCATAGTGGTGTGATGTCATAGTGGTGTGATGTCATAGTGGTATAGTGATGTCATAGTGGTATAGTGATGGTATAGTGATGTCATAGTGATATAGTGATGTCATAGTGGTATAGTGATGTCATAGTGGTTTGATGTCATAGTGGTATAGTGATGTCATAGTGGTGTGATGGTATAGTGATGTCATAGTGGTATAGTGATGTTATAGTGGTATAGTGAAGTCATAGTGGTGTGATGTCATAGTGGTATAGTGATGTCATAGTGGTGTGATGTCATAGTGGTATAATGATGTCATAGTGGTATAGTGATGTCATAGTGGTATAGTGTTGTCATAGTGGTATAGTGATGTCATAGTTTTGTGATGTCATAGTGGTATAGTGATGTCATAGTGGTGTGATGTCATAGTGGTATAGTGATGTCATAGTGGTGCGATGTCATCGTGATATAGTGATGTCATAGTGGTTTGATGTCATAGTGGTAAAGTGATGTCATAGTGGTGTGATGTCATAGAACCTCCCCGTCACTCCTGTATAATATATCTTGTATCTGAAGAAGCGGTGATGTCATAGTGGTATAGTGATGTCATAGTGGTGTGATGTCATAGTGGTATAGTGATGTCATAGTGGTGTGATGTCATAGTGGTATAGTGATGTCATAGTGGTGTGATGTCATAGTGGTATAGTGATGTCATAGTGGTGTGATGTCATAGTGGTATAGTGATGTCATAGTGGTGTGATGGTATAGTGATGTCATAGTGGTATAGTGATGTCATAGTGGTGTGATGTCATAGTGGTATAGTGATGTCATAGTGGTGTGATGTCATAGTGGTATAGTGATGTCATAGTGGTGGGATGTCATAGTGGTATAGTGATGTCATAGTGGTATAGTGTTGTCATAGTGGTATAGTGATGTCATAGTTTTGTGATGTCATAGTGGTATAGTGATGTCATAGTGGTGTGATGTCATAGTGGTATAGTGATGTCATAGTGGTATAGTGATGTCATAGTGGTGTGATGTCATAGCGATATAGTGATGTCATAGTGGTGTGATGTCATAGTGGTATAGTGATGTCATAGTGATGCGATGTCATCGTGATATAGTGATGTCATAGTGGTTTGATGTCATAGTGGTAAAGTGATGTCATAGTGGTGTGATGTCATAGAACCTCCCCGTCACTCCTGTATAATATATCTTGTATCTGAAGAAGCGGTGATGTCATAGTGGTATAGTGATGTCATAGTGATATAGTGATGTCATAGTGGTATAGTGATGTCATAGTGGTTTGATGTCATAGTGGTATAGTGATGTCATAGTGGTTTGATGTCATAGTGGTATAGTGTTGTCATAGTGGTATAGTGATGTCATAGTTTTGTGATGTCATAGTGGTATAGTGATGTCATAGTGGTGTGATGTCATAGTGGTATAGTGATGTCATAGTGGTGCGATGTCATCGTGATATAGTGATGTCATAGTGGTTTGATGTCATAGTGGTAAAGTGATGTCATAGTGGTGTGATGTCATAGAACCTCCCCGTCACTCCTGTATAATATATCTTGTATCTGAAGAAGCGGTGATGTCATAGTGGTATAGTGATGTCATAGTGGTGTGATGTCATAGTGGTATAGTGATGTCATAGTGGTGTGATGTCATAGTGGTATAGTGATGTCATAGTGGTGTGATGTCATAGTGGTATAGTGATGTCATAGTGGTGTGATGTCATAGTGGTATAGTGATGTCATAGTGGTGTGATGGTATAGTGATGTCATAGTGGTATAGTGATGTCATAGTGGTGTGATGTCATAGTGGTATAGTGATGTCATAGTGGTGTGATGTCATAGTGGTATAGTGATGTCATAGTGGTGGGATGTCATAGTGGTATAGTGATGTCATAGTGGTATAGTGTTGTCATAGTGGTATAGTGATGTCATAGTTTTGTGATGTCATAGTGGTATAGTGATGTCATAGTGGTGTGATGTCATAGTGGTATAGTGATGTCATAGTGGTATAGTGATGTCATAGTGGTGTGATGTCATAGCGATATAGTGATGTCATAGTGGTGTGATGTCATAGTGGTATAGTGATGTCATAGTGATGCGATGTCATCGTGATATAGTGATGTCATAGTGGTTTGATGTCATAGTGGTAAAGTGATGTCATAGTGGTGTGATGTCATAGAACCTCCCCGTCACTCCTGTATAATATATCTTGTATCTGAAGAAGCGGTGATGTCATAGTGGTATAGTGATGTCATAGTGATATAGTGATGTCATAGTGGTATAGTGATGTCATAGTGGTTTGATGTCATAGTGGTATAGTGATGTCATAGTGGTTTGATGTCATAGTGGTATAGTGATGTCATAGTGGTATAGTGATGTCATAGCGGTGTGATGTCATAGAACCTCCCCGTCACTCCTGTATAATATATCTTGTATCTGAAGAAGCGGTGATGTCATAGTGGTATAGTGATGTCATAGTGGTATAGTGATGTCATAGTGGTATAGTGATGTCATAGTGGTGTGATGTCATAGTGGTATAGGGATGTCATAGTGGTGGGATGTCATAGTGGTATAGTGATGTCATAGTGGTGTGATGTCATAGTGGTATATTGATGTCATAGTGGTATAGTGATGTCATAGTGCTATAGTGATGTCATAGTGGTATAGTGATGTCATAGTGGTGTGATGTCATAGTGGTATAGTGATGTCATAGTGGTGGGATGTCATAGTGGTATAGTGATGTCATAGTGGTATAGTGTTGTCATAGTGGTGTGATGTCATAGTGGTATAGTGATGTCATAGTGGTGTGATGTCATAGTGGTATAGTGATGTCATAGTGGTATAGTGATGTCATAGTGGTGTGATGTCATAGTGGTATAGTGATGTCATAGCGGTATAGTGATGTCATAGTGGTATAGTGATGTCATGTCATAGCGATATAGTGATGTCATAGTGGTATAGTGATGTCATAGTGGTATAGTGATGTCATAGTGGTGCGATGTCATAGTGATATAGTGATGTCATAGTGGTTTGATGTCATAGTGGTAAAGTGATGTCATAGTGGTGTGATGTCATAGAACCTCCCCGTCACTCCTGTATAATATATCTTGTATCTGAAGAAGCGGTGATGTCATAGTGGTATAGTGATGTCATAGTGGTATAGTGATGTCATAGTGGTATAGTGATGTCATAGTGGTGTGATGTCATAGTGGTATAGTGATGTCATAGTGGTGGGATGTCATAGTGATATAGTGATGTCATAGTGGTATAGTGATGTCATAGTGGTATAGTGATGTCATAGTGGTGTGATGTCATAGTGGTATAGTGATGTCATAGTGGTATAGTGATGTCATAGTGATATAGTGATGTCATAGTGGTATAGTGATGTCATAGTGGTATAGTGATGTCATAGTGGTGTGATGGTATAGTGATGTCATAGTGGTATAGTGATGTCATAGTGGTATAGTGATGTCATAGTGGTGTGATGTCATAGTGGTATTGTGATGTCATAGTGGTGTGATGTCATAGTGGTATAATGATGTCATAGTGGTATAGTGATGTCATAGTGGTGGGATGTCATAGTGGTATAGTAATGTCATAGTGGTTTGATGTCATAGTGGTGTGATGTCATAGTGGTGTGATGTCATAGTGGTATAGTGATGTCATAGTGGTGTGATGTCATAGTGGTATAGTGATGTCATAGTGGTGTGATGTCATAGTGGTATAGTGATGTCATAGTGGTATAGTGATGGTATAGTGATGTCATAGTGATATAGTGATGTCATAGTGGTATAGTGATGTCATAGTGGTTTGATGTCATAGTGGTATAGTGATGTCATAGTGGTGTGATGGTATAGTGATGTCATAGTGGTATAGTGATGTCATAGTGGTATAGTGAAGTCATAGTGGTGTGATGTCATAGTGGTATAGTGATGTCATAGTGGTGTGATGTCATAGTGGTATAATGATGTCATAGTGGTATAGTGATGTCATAGTGGTATAGTGTTGTCATAGTGGTATAGTGATGTCATAGTTTTGTGATGTCATAGTGGTATAGTGATGTCATAGTGGTGTGATGTCATAGTGGTATAGTGATGTCATAGTGGTGCGATGTCATAGTGATATAGTGATGTCATAGTGGTTTGATGTCATAGTGGTAAAGTGATGTCATAGTGGTGTGATGTCATAGAACCTCCCCGTCACTCCTGTATAATATATCTTGTATCTGAAGAAGCGGTGATGTCATAGTGGTATAGTGATGTCATAGTGGTGTGATGTCATAGTGGTGTGATGTCATAGTGGTATAGTGATGTCATAGTGGTGTGATGTCATAGTGGTATAGTGATGTCATAGTGGTGTGATGTCATAGTGGTATAGTGATGTCATAGTGGTGTGATGTCATAGTGGTATAGTGATGTCATAGTGGTGTGATGGTATAGTGATGTCATAGTGGTATAGTGATGTCATAGTGGTATAGTGATGTCATAGTGGTGTGATGTCATAGTGGTATAGTGATGTCATAGTGGTGTGATGTCATAGTGGTATAGTGATGTCATAGTGGTGGGATGTCATAGTGGTATAGTGATGTCATAGTGGTATAGTGTTGTCATAGTGGTATAGTGATGTCATAGTTTTGTGATGTCATAGTGGTATAGTGATGTCATAGTGGTGTGATGTCATAGTGGTATAGTGATGTCATAGTGGTATAGTGATGTCATAGTGGTGTGATGTCATAGCGATATAGTGATGTCATAGTGGTGTGATGTCATAGTGGTATAGTGATGTCATAGTGATGCGATGTCATCGTGATATAGTGATGTCATAGTGGTTTGATGTCATAGTGGTAAAGTGATGTCATAGTGGTGTGATGTCATAGAACCTCCCCGTCACTCCTGTATAATATATCTTGTATCTGAAGAAGCGGTGATGTCATAGTGGTATAGTGATGTCATAGTGGTGTGATGTCATAGTGGTGTGATGTCATAGTGGTATAGTGATGCCATAGTGGTAGGATGTCATAGTGGTAAAGTGATGTCATGGTGGTTTGATGTCATAGTGGTAAAGTGATGTCATAGTGGTGTGATGTCATAGAACCTCCCCGTCACATCTGTATAATATATCTTGTATCTGAAGAAGCGGTGATGTCATAGTGGTATAGTGATGTCATAGTGATATAGTGATGTCATAGTGGTATAGTGATGTCATAGTGGTTTGATGTCATAGTGGTATAGTGATGTCATAGTGGTTTGATGTCATAGTGGTATAGTGATGTCATAGTGGTGTGATGTCATAGTGGTATAGTGATGTCATAGTGGTTTGATGTCATAGTGGTATAGTGATGTCATAGTGGTATAGTGATGTCATAGCGGTGTGATGTCATAGAACCTCCCCGTCACTCCTGTATAATATATCTTGTATCTGAAGAAGCGGTGATGTCATAGTGGTATAGTGATGTCATAGTGGTATAGTGATGTCATAGTGGTGTGATGTCATAGTGGTATAGGGATGTCATAGTGGTGGGATGTCATAGTGGTATAGTGATGTCATAGTGGTTTGATGTCATAGTGGTATATTGATGTCATAGTGGTATAGTGATGTCATAGTGCTATAGTGATGTCATAGTGGTATAGTGATGTCATAGTGGTGTGATGTCATAGTGGTATAGTGATGTCATAGTGGTGGGATGTCATAGTGGTATAGTGATGTCATAGTGGTATAGTGTTGTCATAGTGGTGTGATGTCATAGTGGTATAGTGATGGCATAGTGGTGTGATGTCATAGTGGTATAGTGATGTCATAGTGGTATAGTGATGTCATAGTGGTGTGATGTCATAGTGGTATAGTGATGTCATAGCGGTATAGTGATGTCATAGTGGTATAGTGATGTCATGTCATAGCGATATAGTGATGTCATAGTGGTATAGTGATGTCATAGTGGTATAGTGATGTCATAGTGGTGCGATGTCATAGTGATATAGTGATGTCATAGTGGTTTGATGTCATAGTGGTAAAGTGATGTCATAGTGGTGTGATGTCATAGACCCTCCCCGTCACTCCTGTATAATATATCTTGTATCTGAAGAAGCGGTGATGTCATAGTGGTATAGTGATGTCATAGTGGTATAGTGATGTCATAGTGGTATAGTGATGTCATAGTGGTGTGATGTCATAGTGGTATAGTGATGTCATAGTGGTGGGATGTCATAGTGATATAGTGATGTCATAGTGGTATAGTGATGTCATAGTGGTATAGTGATGTCATAGTGGTGTGATGTCATAGTGGTATAGTGATGTCATAGTGGTATCGTGATGGTATAGTGATGTCATAGTGATATAGTGATGTCATAGTGGTATAGTGATGTCATAGTGGTATAGTGATGTCATAGTGGTGTGATGGTATAGTGATGTCATAGTGGTATAGTGATGTCATAGTGGTATAGTGATGTCATAGTGGTGTGATGTCATAGTGGTATTGTGATGTCATAGTGGTGTGATGTCATAGTGGTATAATGATGTCATAGTGGTATAGTGATGTCATAGTGGTGGGATGTCATAGTGGTATAGTAATGTCATAGTGGTTTGATGTCATATTGGTGTGATGTCATAGTGGTGTGATGTCATAGTGGTATAGTGATGTCATAGTGGTGTGATGTCATAGTGGTATAGTGATGTCATAGTGGTGTGATGTCATAGTGGTATAGTGATGTCATAGTGGTATAGTGATGGTATAGTGATGTCATAGTGATATAGTGATGTCATAGTGGTATAGTGATGTCATAGTGGTTTGATGTCATAGTGGTATAGTGATGTCATAGTGGTGTGATGGTATAGTGATGTCATAGTGGTATAGTGATGTCA